>NW_017731366.1:674470-771103 GCF_001890085.2 Hipposideros armiger | reverse complement strand
TACACATCTAGACAAAAATTTCTCATTGAATTTCAAAAAGGGTTATTTATGAGTGCTTGTTAAAGTACTGAGTCATAAAGTTGATGGTATTTTGAATGCATGTGTTAGCACTGTTAGTGTGATTAGGGCAGGGAGTGAGTACCCTTATGAGGGTAAAGTCATGGACTGAATTCTGTGGGTGTCAGCCTGCTCATTCTGTGGTCAAAGTCTGCCCTTTTAACCCTTGCTCCCCACATGACAAAAATGGGCATTTGGACATAGGGGTCACCAGATGCGAGGATGAGGGTGGATCCCTGCACCTCCATCGCTAGGATAATGGCCACAATCAAAGCTCTGTCACTGAAAGCCTTTGTGAAGGCTTTCAGTATATGTATTAGTATATGATGTATATGTATATGTATATGTACAATATATATAATTATTTATATTTACTTGAGTATATGTATATTTTTAGTCTCATATTTTTATACTCTTTCTGCTTTGGGCCTCATTTTCATTGGACCCAACCTTATTTTTCAGATTCTTCCTTTTGGGGTCTCTAAACCCCCATATTTTAATTTACCTCTTCTTAATTTGGAATTCCTACGCTAGGACAGTGTCATAAGCATGGTAATGGCTCAAATGGTTAAATTATGTAGCAAAAATCTTGTGGTCACCCCAGGCATTTGTAACATTTTGTATCCTGAGGTAAGCTGGCTTTCCTGTGCTGGGAGAAGGTGGTTGGTTAGTCTTACCCCTCCTGGTTGGCTTGGCTACCCATGTTTTGACTTATCCATCAAGGATTCTATTGTTTGCAGAAATGCCTCACTGTAGGGAAAAATAATCTTGCCTCTCAGATGAGCCTTATGATAGACATAAGAATGTATTGGCATTTAGGTGTTTTAACTTTTATTGCTGAAAGAATATGATGAATTGCAGTTTGGGCTTTCACATGCATTTTGATAATGGCTCAGAATATGGTTTGGGGTCTTCGTTAGACCATGGCTTAATGATGCTATTCGTTTTACTTTTTTCTGTATTATACTCTTTAGTATCATTAGAGGCCATTGGGACAATTGGTAAATTGTTTATAGTAAGTGAAATAAAATGTTTTAAGAAATTAATGAATTTGGAAATCTATTAATAACAAAAAAGGCACACTTGAGTATTGAGTGTTATAGATGTGTTTCTTCGGCAGTTTTACTTATTAACAGCTAAGAATATATCAGCACATTTTATGTGATTATTCTTACAGATGAGTTTCCTCCCTGATAGAATCATTATTCAAAGTCTATTTAGATTTATTTCATCTTTTTGTCTCTTAAAGATCATTTTTTAAGGTAATGTGATCTGGGAGTAGGAAGTAAAGCAAATTGTGGAAGTGTTATCTCCTGATACTACTCAGCCTAGTGTTTCTTATTGAGAAGTACTATCTTTAAAAGAAAATGTATAATTACAACACTCACTGAAACAAATGTATAAGACAATGACAACAATCCTTGGGTCAAAAGCAGCAATGCAAAAATTGACTTAGTTTTATCACTTGCAGGAATTTTCATTAGATCTCCCATACAGAATTATCAGCTGTAAATAGAGATCAGCTAATTTGATGAAGAGGCTGTAGGTCTACAGATAATTGAACAAATATATCATGGTTTAAAAAAATGCCCATGAGATGACAGTAATAGTGAATAGGACAGAGGAGAAAAAAGAAGGGGGAGAGAAAAGGAAAAGAAAATATAAAGGAACAATGATGGATTTGTGTGCAACAAAATGCTGTTCCAATACCGACCTACTTAGCACGCTTTCTCACTAGGAGCCCATTGTTCTTTCTCAAACTCTTTTAGCTTGGCTGCTTTCCTTCTCCAGTTAGAAGGAGGACAGTCCCCCTCCCTCTCTGTCCTTTGACCAGAAAGCAATGTCGCTGAGTTTGTTGGGGAAGTAATGGCCTTTTGCTTCTGCATACGTGGTCAGCCTTTGTAAAGACTGGCATCCTGCAGAAATCCTGTTATACTCTGAGATCCGTGTACCACTGGCTGATTTTTAAAAAATATTAATGTTTAGAGAGGCTTCTTTAGATAGATCAGTAATATTCCTTCTTGTTAGTCTCTTCTTTTCCCCCTTTTTAGGGGTATTCATGCCTTGATATACAAAATGCCTCCTGGGAAAGTGTTTTGGCATAAAGGGTGTGTGTGTGTGTGTGTGTGTGTGTGTGTGTGTGTGTGTGTGTTTTAAAGTCCAAGGGCAGGAATGGCAGAACTGGGGAAGATATGTGCATACTCTAGTATTCAGAAAGACTTCTTTTAAAGAAGACATTTGGAGAGGTAGGACAGAAAGTATAAAGGTATATGACCAAATTATAATGCCTGACAAACGAATGCCTGTTAGACCGTGTTTTCACACAGGCCTTTGTACTCCAAATAATTAACTAATGACTTAATGTCATTAGTGTAGATTAATGTGTATAGAAACCATATGGATTTGTGAGTTAGTACTTCTTTTTTTTTTAATTAAAACTTATTGGGGTGACAATGGTTAGTAAAATTATGTAAGTCTCAAGTGTACAAGTCTATAATACATCATCTATATATTGCATTATGTGTTCATCACCCAGGGTCAACTCTCCTTCTTGATAAGTATGGTGGTTAAATATCTCTACATATATAGTAGGTAATAAGATACTTTGAACTGTGAATAGCAGATAGTAAGGTACTTTACCTACAAATGTATGCGTTCTATGCCTTGCTTGACTATATTTGCCAAACCATGACACCTGGTGTAGGTAGGGATATGTTTGTGGGGATAGTGTGACAAAGTATTTATAATTGGAACTATCCCATAGAATTCATACATTCATAATGTACAACAAGTACTTATTGAATGCCTACTGTATGCCAGGCACTATTATGAGTGTTAGAGATGCAGTGGTGATAAAATAGGAAAAACTCCTTATCCTCTAGAGGGGAAGATAGACAATAAATAGGTAAATAAGTTAAAAAAAAAGTAGGATAGTTTAGATAGTGATGAGTACTAGGGAGAAAACAAAGCATATAGAAAGGGCTAGCAAGTATTGCTGCAGTATATGAGGACTGCAAGTTTTGATAGGGAGTGAGCCATATTTATATCTGGGACACATGGCCGTGGTACCACCTATGTGCTCTGCCCAGCCACAGCCCTTGAGTGTCATGCATTATTTCCTTAGATTCCATAACCTGCTCTGACCTCAAGAAAAGAGCCTTTCAGCATATTGAAGCAGGTAGAACCACTAAAAACTAAACCAAAGCACAAATCCCCAAATACCTTATATTTATAGCAAAATCAGCTCATGCAAATAAGTAGTAGATATGCAGATACCTTGAGAGATATGCATAATTTGAAAAAAATCTAGGGGCTGGTCGAGTGGCTCAGTTGATTAAGAGCTTGCTCAATAGTGTGAGCTCTGAGCAACAGGGCTGCCAGTTTGCATCCCAGCCTGAGCTGAGCTGCCGCTGAGCTGCCAACAGGAGGCAGGATGGCTCAGCTTAAAAAAAAAATCTACTCTTCATTCAAACATTTGAGTCTGAATCTTTGTACCTCCAATAGGATCGTCATTCCCAGCTTAATTATGGAAACCAATGATTAGAAGGAAGCAATGATTCCAGGGCAGGAATATTCCACAGTGAGAACAGGATACATGTTGTCATTTACTGACTCAAGGAAGAACAAGCAATAGAAGAGTCTGATCTCCTCAGCGTTCCAGTACATGCCATGCCCTTGCTGCCTCCCTCTGCATATGTTGTTTTCCCTTCCAGTGAAGTGGGTTTCTTTAACCTGGAATGCCCTCCTTCCTTGATTTTGTTTATCAAAACTCCACTGGTCTCCTGGAGGGTAGGGACTCAGCTCCTTATTTCTGTATCTTTAACAGCTTCTGTGATATCTGGCAACAGTAAATGGTCAGTAAGTGTGTGAAACATGAATGATTGAGTGGGACAAAAGAGCGGAACACAACTGGCAATTACCTACCTCACTTTTCTGTCTGCAAATAGCTGTTAGAAGCTGTCTTTCCAGGCTTTGTCCCATCTCTGACTTGTCTTAGACTGTCCTTCCTTTCACATTTCTCTAATTAACACAAAGCAAAACTATGGTTAAGGAGGCTGCCAGACAACTCACCCAACTACCAGAGAGGATGACAAAGGAGGCAGGAATATACAAAGGGGGAAAGACAGTCTCTTCAATATATGGTGCTGGGAAAACTGGAAAGCTATATGCAAAGAAATGAAGCTGAACCACTTTCTTACACCATATACAAAAATACACTCAAAGGACATCAAAGACTTAAATGTAAGACCTAAAACCATAAAACTAGAAGAGAACATAGACAATAAATTCTTTGACATCGTTCTTACCAATATTTTTTTGGATGTCTCCTCAGGCAAGGGCAGCAAAAGCAAAAACAAACAAATGGGAATACATCAATCCAAAAAGCTTTTGCACAGGGCAGGAAGCTATCAACAAAAGGAAAAGACAACCTACTGAATGGAAGAAGATATTTGCAAATGATATACAGTAATACCTTGGTTTGCAAGCATAATTTGTTCCAGAAACAAACTACTTGTATTGCAAGACATCGCTTGTTTACCAAGTTAAAATGTATTAGAAATGTTTGCTCATCTTGTGGAACACTCGCAAACCAAGTAACTCACAATTCAAGGTTTTACTGTATTTGGTAAGGGGCTAATATCCAAAATTTATAAAGAACTCATACAATTCAACATCAAAAAATGAACAATCTGATTAAAAAATGTGCAGAGAACCTGAATAGACATTTCTCTAAAGAAGACATACTGATGGAAACACGGAAAGACATACAAATGAAAAGATACTGAACATCATTAATCATCAGGGACATGCAATTCAAAACCACAATCAGATATCACCTCATACCTGTTAGAATGGTTATTTTCAGAAAGTCAACAAATAAGTGTTGATGAGTACTTGGAAAATAGGAAACCCTTGTGAATGTTGGTGGGAATGTAAATTGATGCTGCCACTATGGAAAACAATATGGATGTTCCTCAAAATATAAAATAAATAGATCTACCATACAAACCAGCAATTCTGCTTTTGGGTATTTATGCAAAGAAAACAAAAACACTAATTTGAAAAGATATATGCACCCCTGTGTTCATTGTAGCATTGTTTACAATAGCCAGATATGGAAGCATCACATATATGTACGAAGTGTGATAAAAAAATATGGTGAATGTTTAAATAAAAATAATTATTACAGTAAAAGACACATTGCCATCAACCCCCCTCAAAATACTCTCTCTTGCTTCAAACACACATATCCTATCGTTCTTGCCACTTTCTGAAGCAGTTCTGGAAGTTTTCTTTTATGAGCATCTTTAGTTGCGCTGTCATGGCTGCCTTAATGTCCTGAATCGATTCAAAACGTTTACTTTTCATGGTCATTTTGACTTTGGAGAAGAGCCAGAAGTAGCATGGTGCCAGATCTGGTGAATAAGGTGGATGAGGACACACCGTAATGTTTTTAAACAGAAATTGAAATACCAGAAGTGATGTGTGACATGGAGCGTTATCAAGATGGAAGTTGATTTACGGCACACTTTAAAACACACCTTTTCTCAACTGTAGCTCACACCCAACTGACTGCACTGAGCAAGTTGAAACTCGTCACACACTGTTACTAATGTTTGACATGCCACTTCCTGTATTGAAGATCCCTGCTTTTCTGTTGGATGGCACTCGGCAGCAGCATTCACTGTATTTTGTGATCACAACGGAAAGGCTCCGTGTCACACATCGCTTCCGGTATGACAATTTCTGTCAAATAAAAACATTACAGTGTGTCCTCATCCATCTTACTCACCAAATCTGGCACTGTGTGACTTCTGGCTCTTCCCCAAAGTCAAAATGACCATGAAAAGTAAACATTGGTTGTCAGAGGGAAGGGAGTGGGGTGTTAGAAGGTGAAGGGGAATAAGAGGTACAAACTTCCAGTTATAAAATAAATTAGTCACGGCGATGTAATGTACAGCATAGGTAAAATAGTCAATAATGTAATAACTTTGTATGGTGACCGATGGTTACTAGACTTATTGTGGTGATCACATCTCAAGGTATGTAAATGCAAAATCACTTTGTTGTACACCTGAAACTAATATAATATTGTCTGTCAATTATACTTCAATAAATAGTAAATTAAAAAAATAAAGTGCTTGTCTTATAGACAGGAAAAAAAAGACTACCAGAGAGGGAGGCTCTTTGGTTTCATGTTTCCAAGTGGACATCAGATACAGCTTACTCTTTTTCCATCTACCTTTAAGAAAATGGCTGATTGTCCCTTATCAGGGCCTTCTGTTCCTTTCTTGCCTCACTTACTCCCTTCACGTCCTGCAGGTAGGCAGCTGGAAAAGGATTTTATTTGTAGTCTGTCAGTTCTACTTGTCAGCTGGCAAAGATATGGTTGAGTATTAAGAGGGCTTGGGAGGTAGAGTTATTAAGGGAGCAGCAGCTTTGGTTTATCAGGGGGTAGGAGGTTCAGGAAGAATACACAGATATTTTCCAGTTCATTAAAGTGAGCAAAAATCTCGACCTTTGGTCTCATTGGCATGCCTTTCCTGGCCTGTTTCTTAACACATTAGGGTGTCCTTCACAAACACTATACTTCAACCTGCACAGGTGCAGCCTGGCAGCTGCTTCACAGCCCTGATAAACTCAAGTGGATTGGCCTGTCACATAAACAGGACTGAAATCCTCAGGGCAGCTGAGAAAACAAGAAAGAATTTCAAAAGCCTGGCATGATGAATCTTAGCTTTGTGAGCTGACCTTGCTCTCTGTTTAGGCATTTCTTTGGGTACAGTGGTTGTTAGCTCAATTTAAAGTAGAACTTAAGGATTTTCTTCTGTTATCATCAACATTCTCACCCTCATTATCCTTTAGGTCATTGTCATAGCTGCTGTGTATTGAATGTCAACCCTGAGCCAGCATGCTCCTTATGCTTTACATGGATTAGCTCATTGAATCCCTCAGTAACCTTCCCAAGGAAGGATCGACCCTGAGCTTCAAACCATAATCTTACCATAATCTAGTACTAGATCAGAAAGGAAAACCATATAAGTTTTCCTATGGAGGCATAAATTTCAGGTAGGGTAAAGCCATGAAGAGAAGTCATTTATTAACTTTTTTTTTCCTGGAAGTGACAGTATTTCATATCACCCAACCCTATATGTTTAGCATTTAGTTTTCTAAATGGATTAGGGAAGTTTGGATTCACATAGAAGAGAAACAAGTCAAATCATAATTACACTTTGTTGCTTTGAAAATTGGACTCTAAGGTCTTTCCATTTATTGCTGCATTTTTTATCTCAAGATCCACATGAGATTAACAGGTCAGATTCTGTCCTGTCTACAGTTGGCATATTCTGCACGGAGGAAAATTAAGACCTAAAAATTGTATTCAGATCTTTTATTTTGGGTGAATCTTGATGTTATGTTTTTTCATGCAATTTCAAAGCTACTTTAAATAGTTTAAAAATAGCCTTACGTCTGCTACTTGTAAGCGTTCATAAGATTACAACAGTAGTAGACCTAAGAATATTTAAGAACTATTTAAAGGAGCTTTCTAATTGCCCACTTTAGCAGAGATTATAAATCGATAAAACACTTTCCAAATCCCTGTTCCATGCCAGAAGCTGGGTTAGGTGTTAGGGGAATTCAGTTGAACAGTACCAGCTATGGCCAGCGCCTACCTTGGACAGCAATCAAGAGGATTTAATATTGGATGGCCTGGAATGCATTTGTTTAAACATGTTTCATATGTTGTCAGGGGGAACCCAGGTTTTCCTTCATGGCCACATGATTGAAAACCAACCGATGTATGGTCTGAATTAACTTTTTAATAAAAATCAGTGATGAATTGTGGGCAAGGGAGTATTAGGTGTGGTTGGAATATGAGTTGATGGCAATAGAGGCTTGTTCACATGTATTTTCTTTTTATCAGCAGTCCTTCATGATCCCCCCGTATCATGATCTAATTTGAGTGGAATTAAGCTTACACAGCTCAGAATTATATAATTAAGACATTTTAGTTTAAATACTATTTTTAGTTAATCTAAGCCAGCTGGCATGACCCTTACTACACAAAAACTGGTACAGAAAGGATGAGGGGCAGGTGGCATTGCTAGTTCATGGAAACTGATTTGGTGTTTTGTTTTTTGTCTGCTAATCATCTATTAGGCCACCTTCAGTGGTCAGACAGGCTGATTATAAGAAGCTCAGGATCTGGGTGAAGCAATGAGCAGAAGTATAAGAAATCTAGATTTGCGTACCAGCTCCCTCCTGTTTACCACCTGTATTATATCTAAATGAGGCTTAAGCTGTCTGAGGTTTGGTTTCTCATCAGTAAAATGGATATAATAGTACTTACAGTAGGTTGTTGTGAGATGAAATCCAAAGCACCTAGCACAACACCAACAGTCCAGGCCAATGTTGGCGGGCTCTCCTCAACTCCTAGTGATCCTCACCTGGGAAATGGTGCTAGGACAGGTGCGCGGTATTGCTCTACAGGTAATATTTGTGCATGCAGTGAATGACAGTAACTAGTTCTTATATTGATTGCAGTTTGGAAATATAATATTTTCATTATAAATAAGGTATAAATTAATCTACATTTGCTTACTGAATACCTTCTATGCAGCAGGCATTGTGAAAGATTAGAGAGCTAACGATGAATAAGGCTTAATTTTATTCAAACAATTCACAGTGTATTGAGGAAAAGGGATGCAAACTTAACTAACCAGAGTACAATGTGGTGACCTGTTTTCCTCTCTGAATAGATACACTGCTGTGGATTATGGGGATGGAGAACAGTCAGAACTCTGCCTGGTGGGTGGGGAAGCTCAGACCGGGCAGCACTTCTCAGAGATGTCACGAAACTGGGCCTTGAGATGTGATGGAGATCAAGGAGACAGACGGGTGGTGTGGAAGGGCGTTTCAAGCAGAGGAGATGGGCTAGGAGAGATCTGGGATTCTGGCCTGGGGAACTCTGGAGCCTCCTGCTCTAGTATTGACCTTATAGCTCTCTAGCAAAACAGTGCATGCCTTTGAGCAAGTCATTTAACCTCATTTTCATACTTTGTAAAATGTAGGGGCTAGGTTAAGTTTTTTCAACTCTAAAATTTTGGTGTCTGTGATCCACAGATGCAGATAAGCTAAATGAGTTGCTTAATGTCTTAGTTTGGGCTGCTGTAACAAAACACTGTAGACTGGGTGGCTCAAACAATAGATATTTATTTCTCACAGCTCCGGAAGCTGAGAAGTCCAAGATCAAGATGTCAGCAGATTTGGTATCTGCTGAGGGCTTTCTTCCTGGTTTGCACATGGTCGCTTTCTTGCTGTATCCTCATATGACAGAGAGAAAGAGAAAGCTCTGGTCCCCTCTTCTTTTTAAGGACACTAATTCTATCGTAGGGGCTCCACCCTCATGATTTCATCTAAAACTGATTATCTCCCAAAGTCTTCAAAAAGACCGTCACATGGGGGATTAGGGCTTCAACATAATATGAATTTGGTGGGGGACACAAACATCCAGTCCACAGCACTTACAGTCACATGATTCACTGTGGCAGGGTGAGCACTAGAACTCTGGTGTCATTGTTGCATTCCACTTGCCTTCCTTCTCTAGGGCCCTGTAAGCACCTGCTTTGTACATGGGTAGTAGATGAGCTGACGGAGGTTGAACACCTTCTATGCTCTGGATGAGCCCCTTTAGTCAGCTAAGCTTTAGTCAGCTGAGCACTCTTGGTTACTACTATGTACATTCCAAGCATTTTTAGGCTCCTTTCTCTGGTTGGTGTCCTTTTGACCTCTCAGTGGAGTTTTACAAGTTTCATTTGTTACAGATTATGGAAGCCCTAAACAGTGTTCTCTAAATGCAAATTGATATTCTACTTCTTTTCTTAAAGAGACATTAGCTCCACTGGAGGAGGAAGACGCAAAAGCTTATTTCATTGTAAGGATCAGAGTTCTCTTGCCCTGCAATCAAAGCAGTATTTTCTATATTAAATTATTTGAGTTCCACCTTGACATTTTTTCCTTTCTGAGTGTCACTCCTATTATATCCTTAATATTTTCATTAAATTGACTTACTTAGTCATTGTATTTGTTCATTATATATGTTCATTATATATTGTATAAGTCCATTATATATTTGTTTCATTATATTGTTTCCAATTCACTTTAAGGTAATTAACTATATTAAAAAAATCATTGTTGTACTATCTAAAACCTTCTTGTGTGTATGTACTATGCTTTGGAAAATCTTACTTAAGACCATCTGGGTCTATTGGTTGAATACGGAAAGAAGAGAGGAATAAAAAAGATTTAAAAAAAGTGATACTGTTGAAAGTATGTATGTTATATGGGTGATAAGTGAGAGAAGAAACATGAGTTTATAAAAGGCAAACAAATGAGTTTCCTTGACATCAGGCCCCTGTTATTGTCAAGGTAAAGTTGTGCATGTAAAGAAGGAAGTCTGACAAAATGACATTCTATTTTGGGCCTTAAATGCTTGCTCTTTCTTTTTTTTTTTTTTTGACTTTTGCTTCATTGAGTAGCACTGGGGTCATGAGACCATATAGATATAAATCTATGCTATACATCTTGTCAAGAAGGCTAGCCTTCGTGCCAGGGAAAGGAATGCTTGTCCTTGTTGCAGAAAGATAAACAAAGTTAGAGGCCAGAGATCAGATTCAGATTGCCAAGCCATCGGCGGGACCCTTTGCCAGCAAAACAGATTGGAGAGCTTGGTTAAAAGGGTAGGGCTGGCTTCAGGGATATGAGACCTGTGTGGTTGCATAGGTTCCCACATTTAGAAGGGCCTGTACTTGGTTTAATGCTCTGCTGTCACTGTCTTTAAATCCTTAATAATTCTTGCAAAAGGGGCCCTGCATTTTCATGTTGCACCGTACCCTGCAAATGTAGCCAGCTCTTCAGGTGAGGTAGGGAGATGTTTATAGAAAGCTTCATACTTTACATTCATAGGACAGAAATGGGAGAATAAAAACTAGAAATGAGTTGCAAACAGGAGGTTTTAGGTACTACTTGGTGAGTCCCTCCTGAATCCAACACTGGATTCCAGGATTCCTTTCGCCTTAAAACTCCTAGTCTGGATGGCTGCCTTCCTGCCTTCCTTTCATGGTTAAGATGGTGGAGGGAACGGCAAATTACACAAGGAAAACTTGGGGGATGCAATGAACTCACCCTTAAGAACTTGAAAAAATTATGCAGTAAGATTGTTTTCTTAATTAAATGGTAAAAGCAACCCATGGTTGATAGAGCAGGGGCTGGCAAATGAAATACCCACCAAGAAGGGCCTTAAGATAGCAGGGTGTGGGCACCAGAGAAAGCATGACCTGTGTAAAAGAGAAACTGGATTCTGTTTCAGCCTGTTATTGCCATGTCATGCTCAGCTCTGTCATTGTCCAGCGTGGCTAAACCCTCCAGGTGTTTTAGGAGCTGGAGATCTGGATTTTTTGACGGTGACATTTTTTTAATTAAAAAAAAATTTACTGTGTGGACTAAATAAAACCTGTTTAATTGACTTCATTTTAGCCCTTAAGAAAATATTTAAAAAAAAATTATTTTCTGATGGAAAACATGGGAAGTCACCAAGGTACTGTTTTGGAGGAGGAAGCCATAGCAAAGGACCTAATTTTAATATGTTGGATGAGGCCATCCCTAATAAGGAGATGGCACTGGGCGAGGGTTGCCAATGGATGTTAGGGATTATGCTACAGAAGGAGCTCCAGCTTTTCTATATTGGGGGGCTTAGGAGTTAAAAGGGAGATGGGTTTTGGGGGACCTGTTTTGGAGCTGTATTTGCATAGCAAACTCACTGTTTTTACTTGGATTCTATGACGTAGATAAAAAAAATTACCTAGCTGTATAATACTTTTTTTCCCTATACTTTAGATAAAATTGAAAAGACAGCCGTTGCCCATCTCCAGGAATGAACAGAGGAGTTTTAGGGCTGCTAGAGATTAAGGAGGAGTAAAAGCTTCTTAGCTTCTTGTACCTCTGGACCAATCTTTTGCTCACTCCTGTAATGGATTATTGTTAAAAGAAGCTATTGTGAGATGGTCATATCAGGCTTTCTTAGTCTGATACCATTAAAAATGCAATTCACATAATTATCTTTTCCCCCTGATTGTGTGTTCACTTTCAGAATATGATTTAACTTCCCAAGTGATCTGCCAGAGGGAAGGAATGGGTAGGTTCTGCAGGTTAGAATCTAGGTGTTTCCATGACTACTTACTGCTAATTATGATTTAATAAATTGACATTCTGGTGTACTAATGACTGTGGTTACTGAGATTCTGCCAGTAAAATTTGGAATCTCTTTCGTGAGCTGGCAAACTCAGTTTTGAACCTGCACAGCTCAGGGCCAGACTCTATACTATGGCAAATTTGCCAAATTAATGAATGTCAGTCACGTTGGGAGGCCTTTCCCTAAGTGACACCAAAAATATACCTTGAATGTATGCATCTTTCCTATTTGAATTTCTTTAGTAATAGAGATGAGATATGTTGTGCATAAAAATCATGGGGTGAAGAGGGGTAGCCCCATAGAAGTATGAATAGGACTTCATGCTGGCTTAAGTGAAGGTAAATTAATTTATTTTTTAGTTTTTAATAATTGTTTTACTTTTCAATTACAGTTGACATACAATATTATATTAGTTTCAGGTGTACAACATAGTGATTAGACATTTATATAACTTACAAAGTGATCACACCAATAAATCTAGTACCCATCTGACACCATATATAGTTATAACATTTTATTGGCTATATTCCTTATGCTATACTTTACATCCCCATGACTATTTTGTAACTACCGATTTGTTCTTCTTACTCCCGTCCCCTTTTTCACTCAGCCCCCCCACCCTCCTCCCAGTTGGCAACCATCAAAATGTTCTTTGTATCTATGAGTTTATTTCTGTTTTGTTTGTTAATTTCATTCTTTAGATTCCACATATAAGCAAAATCACATTGTGTCTGTCTTTTTCTGTCTGACATGCTCCAATCAGCACAATATCCTCCAGGTCCATCTATGCCGCCACAGATGGCAAGAACCCATTCCCTTCCATGGCCGGGCAATATTCCATTGTATATATGTACTACTTCCTCGTTATGTATTCATCCATCAACAGACACCAGGCTGCCTCCATATCTTGGCCATTGTAAACAATGCTGTAATGAACATATAGATGCACATGTCCCCTTAAAGTATAGTTTTGGGTTTCTTTGGATAAATACCCAGAAGTGGGATTACTGAGTCCTTCTTTGTCTCTTGTTATAGCCTTTGTTATAAATCCTGTTTTGTCTAGTGTAAGTACTGCTACTCCAGCTTTTTTTTTCTTTCATTTCCACTTTCATGAAATATCTTCTTCTATCCCTTTACTTTCCATCTGTATGTGTCTTTTGATCTCAAGTGAATCCCTTGTAGGCAGCATATGTAAGGGTATTGTTTTGTTACCATTCAGCCACCCTATCTTTTGATTAGACCATTTAATCTATTTACATTTAAAGTAATTGTTGATAGATATGTAGTTATTGCCCTCTTATTATTTCATATTTGCGACCTTTTTTTCTTCTTCTTCTTAAAGAAGTCCCTCTAACACTACCCTCATTTTTTAATTTTTTTATTCTTTTTTCTTTTTTGCTGTTCCTATTGGGTGTTTTCTGCTATATTTTCTTCCAAATCGCTAATTCTATACTCTGCTTCAACTAATCTACTGCTAATTCCCTCTAATGTATTCTTTGTTTCAGTCATTGTATTCATTTTTGACTGTTTCTTTTTTATATTGTCTATCTCCATTTTTATGTTTCCTATCTCTTTGTTGAAATTCTCACTGAGATCATTGAGCATCCTTAAAACCAGTGTTGTGAACTCTGAATCTGGTAGGTTGCTTGTCTAAATTTTGTTTAGTTCTTTTTCTGGAACTTTGCTCTGTTCTTTAATTTGGGACATGTTTCTTTGTCTCCCTGTTTTAGTTGCCTTCCTGTGTTTGTTTACGTGTATTACGTAGGGCGTAGGGCTGCTATGCCTCCCGGTCTTAGAAGAGTGGCCTTATGTAGTAAGTGTCCTGTGGGGTCCAGTGATACAGTCACCCGGGTCACCTGAGCTGGGTGCTCCAGGTGTGTTCCTTGTTTTGGTTGTGTGTGCCTTCCTTTTGTAGTTGAGCCGTGGTTGCTGTTTGCACATCAGAAAGTATTGACCCTTGGGGCTGGCCATGTGGCATGCCAGTCCTGGCACCTCCTGGGAGGGGCCCCACCACAGGCCAAGTTCAGCTGCAACCTGTGCCCTTCCTGGGCCACCTTGTATGAGCCACAAAGCAATCTGCAGATAGCAGCCACCCACACTGAGCTTGGAGGTACCTGGAAGAGGCCAAGCTGTGAACTGAAGCTGGGTGTTGCTAGTGCGGGGCTTGGGGCTGTTTAGCAAGAGGTAACATTGAGACCAGATGCTGCTTTTGGGTTTTGTGAACCTTTGAGAAATTTTAGTTAGGTCTGCAATATGAGCCAAGACAGGCAATTTACATGGAAAAGCCATGGGAAGTGGTTTGGGTGGGTCTGCAAGTTGGGTGGGGCAGGGTCTCAGGGAATTACCAGGGCAGGATGAAGAATGTTAGCTTTGTTGATGGAGACTCAGATATGGTGGGTGCATATGTCTGCGTACAGGGGCAGGGAGGGCTCAACAAAGAAATAATGGATTCTGCTGCCAGCACTTCTTTCTGGGAGAAAGCTGGCCGTCCAGCCCTTGCCTTAAGCCAGACAATTCAGTTCTTTATTGTGTGTTGCTGGCGTCTTTGGTGCTGCTGCCCCAGGGCTGGAGCTTGGAGTGAGTGAGTCTGTCAGCAAGTAAGTCTGTGTGCAAGCCCCCTAAGAGAATTGCCTGGAACTCTAGCAGCCCTCTGTCTCATTCAGCCACTGTCTCTGCTGGTTTTCACAGCCAAAAGTTGTGAGGACATCTCTCCCTGGCACTGGAACCCTGGGCTGGGGAGCCTGGTGTGGGGCTGGGACCCCTTGCTCCTCTGGGGGGACCTCTGCAGCTGAGATATCGCTCCTGATCTTTACATGCCACATGTGAGTGTGGGACCAGCCCATTCCATGTCTCCATCCCTTTTACCAGACTTGAGGTCACTTCTTCTGTTATGTCCTTAGTTGTACGCCTTCTGTTCAACTAGACTTGAGGTAGTTCTTAATAATGATTGTTCTGTAGTTTAATTGTTTGTAATTTTGATGTTAAAGGATGCAAGCACAGCATTTACTCACTCTTCCATCTTGACTAGAAATCAATTAATTTTTTCTTAAGAAGACTTTTTCCTAGAACATTTCATCTTCTAATGAGTGATCTCCAGTGGGAAAACATGGTTAAGTTGTGTTTCCCAACTCCATCTGTTAATAGTACCTTTAAAATATTTCCTTTGGCGATGCCTTTGGAAAACACCATGCAATACTTGCAAAGCATGGGCTTAAGAATGCACTGAAATTGAGGTATTTCTAGAATTTTCCTGGAGGAGAGATGTGTGTCATTTGGGGAATTTTTGTTGAATCCCAGTTTGCGTTGGGTTGCCTAAGATCTAACCAAGTGTCCTGGAATCTACAAGAAAACCTGGTATGACCATTTGCTTACTAGGTATTTGAACCTGGAACTTTCCCAGCATGGGACCTGGGCAGAAATGGAACTTGGCAATCTGGTCTTGGAAATTTGGATCTACGTATTGTGGGTCACCCTGGAATTCTCAGAGTCCAAGACTTTATCTGTTATCCTCCTGGTAGCTCACTTCTTAAAAGAGAACTTGGGAGATTGCTTATTAAGACCTATCCCACAACTCAGCCACATTCTCATAGGTAGGACTCAGTGAGCACAGTGTTTAATTATCTTTATGGAGATTATTTTCAGAGGATCAGAGATCAGATTATAGAGTAATATGGTTTTATAGACCCTCATGTCAGTTTTTTTTATTCTAGGATAAGGAAAATGAATGCTGAACTCAATTTCAAATATGAAACAGGGATTCCAGGTACAACTCAATTGTGTATTCTTAGTGTATAATGACAACATTGAGAGGAAAATTGATTAGTATTTTTCAAACAGCAGGACAATTATTTCCTGCCCAAACATTGATTAGTCTTTGAAGAGGCTTTTTAAAAAATAATTCTTTTCTTCCATAGACTGCATGGTGCAATAGTTATATTTTATGTGGAGTCAAGCCGAGAAACCTACTTGCTGTGATTAAACTTACTGCTGCTTCTTTCAGCAGGTGCAAATAGCTTTGTCTTCAGTAGTTACACTTTCCTGGCTTGATAACACATCAGGACTTCTTTAGTTTTATTTTGATTAAAGGGATTAAAGAAGCTGTTGTCTTATATTATGAAATGTGGAAACAATGAAATATTGACATTTTCTGATGATATATATTCCTCCCTTTGGTTTATAAATAGCAATTTGCTTAGCATTTTTGCATGAGTGCTTTAAAATCCTATAAGCTGAAGCTCATGTAACATTGATTTGTTCCTGGTTAGATGTTATATAAAATATAGGGAATAAAGAAGACCTTTCCTTCAGGGAACTTAAGATCTATTTGAGGGGTTAAGACATACAAATAAGATAAATAAATATTAACATGAGAGTGCTTATGATAAGTCTCAAATGAATTGTTTAGAATATTTTATAACTGGTATAGGATTTCAGAGGGGTAGAGATTTTTTATGCAACCTGAGGTAGTTGTGGGGCTGGAACTTGAGCTGGTACCTGGAGATGGGAAGGATTTAGCTATGTAGAGAAGGCTAGGAGGGATGCTGGTGGCATTACCAAAGGTGGCTGCATTGGAATGTGCCTGCCTTTCAACAGCGAGTAGACCTGCTTGGCTCTAGTAGAGAACTCATGGAGGAGAATAATGGGAAATAAGCCTGGAGAGGTAGGTTGAATTCAAATCGCAAAGGGCTTTCAATGTAAGGCAAAGGAATTTGGACTTTATTCTGTAGAAAAATGGATAAACAGTGGAGCTTCTTGGACAAAAATAAGTAGAAAATGCAAGAAATGGCTATGTGGTTAGAGCAAGAGTGGCACACAGCTCTGAACTGAGGTGCCTTATGATGTAAGACTGATGACTGGCCCTGTAGCAAGTTGTCTTCACTCCTGATAGGGATGTAGGTTGGGTTAGCTGCTTAATTTTCATTCTTCCCTTTATTTTTCCTGTTCTCTTTTAAGGCTTGTATAAAACCTGTTTTTCAGTCTTAAAATACATTAATTCAAATTTGACCTTCCTTACTGCATGATAGTTTGAATACCCAAAGCTATTTTCAGTTGTTCCAGATTGTCAGAAGAGTTTGATGTCCAGGTGCCAACTGGAAGGGCCAAACCTGGCCTGTGGAGGATTGTTTTTAAAATCCAATTCTAAATTAAGCACTTTGGGACAGAAAAATGAGATGTGACCTACTTTTAACTCACCATTTAACTAAAAGTATATGTCTTTTACTTCTCTGCCTAAATATTTGTCTGGCCTTTCCAGACTTAAAAGGCATATAACTTCAAGCCAAGAATATTTAGATTCTTCTTTACTCCTTTTTTTTTCCAGAGTAGTTTTTGGCTTCCACTGTGCTTAAGAAGTTATACTTATAAAGGAATTTCTCCAAATATTAGGTAATATGAGTAATTCTCAATTTTTTTTTTATTCCTGGACTTCTTATTCCATATTTCACAAATTATTTAAATGGAATTTAATTTTTTTGAAGTGTGAGCCATTGATAGAAGACTTTTAAGCAGTTAAAATTAATGTTTAATTTTAGATCTAGATCTAAATCACAGAGTCAATATTAGCAACAGGAGTTTAGGGAGTAGATCATAGTGTAAGCTCTGGAGCCAGAAAAACCTGGTTTCAAATCCTCCCTCTGAGTGATCTGAGTGTATTCCTGGGACTGTATGTTATTTTTCGAGTTCCACGGGTAGAATTTACAGCAGGTTCCTTTCTCTATATATAAGTGGAGTTTATTCCAAGACGCACAATGACAGAGTATGGATAAAAACACAAATAGACTTTTAAGGGTGTCTCAGCTTAGAGACTTTCAGAGAGCAGCTGAGATATAGAGCAGGGGAAGGGGAGAGAGTCTGGGCAAAAAGAAGGGTCAAGGGTTATGTCTCCTCAGATTCCAGACCCTCATCTTCTCTGAACCTCAGCTTCTTTATCATTAAAATGGAGAATAATACTTAACCATACAGGATTGTTATGAAGATAAAAATAGATAATTTAACACAATGCTAGGCCCATACTAAGCACTCAGTATAAGAGTAGCTATTATTATTGTTGGTGGTGGGATTTCGTTGTGCTCAATTTAATTAAATTATTTTTTTCCCAGCTCTGTCATTCTTTTTCCTTTCTTTCCTTTCCTACTAACCTATAGGATGTGGATGTGTTCCAAGCCTAGGATCTTGAGCTGGGAAAAAGAAAAAAAAAACAAACAAAAACCCCTTAGGGATCTGGGTAGTTCTAGTTACCCTATTAAGGTGATAAGTAACTACCATGTGAAACTTACACTTCCATCCCATTGGCTAAAACTTAGTCACATGGCCATACCTGGCTGCAGTGGAGGCTGGGAAATGTAGTTTCCTCACTGGGTGGCCGTTAATATGGAAGAGAGGAAGATCAGATTTTGATGAATAACCAACAGTGTCTGCCAAAGCATTCAATATGCTCCTGTGACTTAGGCCAGTGTCCCCATGGAAACAAAACCAATTAGGATGTTTTTCTCATGGGCATATAGCCATCTTAAATATTCTATAAATGTGTTTCCATTTACTGATAGTCTTCATGTAGAACATTTTACCTTCACTTTTTTTTTTTTTAAGATTTTATTGGGGAATTGGGGGGAGGGGAACAGCGCTGGAGAATCAGGGAAGGGGAACAGACAGGTAGACAAATTGCTGTTTTGTTCTTCAGTCTAGTTGTGGAGGACATCGCTTCGCTGGCCCATGTTGGTATGATCGTTGTGCTCTTCCTGGGTGAGGCAGTCGGTTGCGGGTCATTGGTTGGCCGCTCACACAGCTCCCGGTAGCTCACACCGGCTACCAGCCGCTCACGCTGGCTGCCAGCCACACACGTAGCTCATGGCAGCACACTGCAGCCCTACTGCAGCCTATGCTGTAGCTGGCGACTCACAGCAGCCCAGCTCCAGGTCCAGCTGTTGTTCATCATCTTAGCTGTAGAGGGCAAGCGTCACTGGTCCTCAATGTGGAATCCAAACCGCAGCCCTGCTGCTCAGAGCTGGTGCTCCCAAGCGAGCTCTTAATCAACTGAGCCACTTGGTCGGCCCTATCTTCACTTTTTAATCTACTATAAAGCATTTGACTTTCTCATTAAAGAGATTAAGATTTTGTAATCATTCAGTCTAGTATTACATTATTCCTTTTTATAGTAACGAGGTCTTAAAATTTGGGATCTGATCTCTTCAACAGTCTCACCTCACAGTCTCAATTGACATACACTTTGTGCCAGTTTTTGCTTTGCAGTTACAGATACCTGTGCTGGTCATCATCTCTAAATTCGGAGGCTCACACTCAGTTAAATATACACCATGATCACAGTTACACCAAATAGGTAAAAACAATGATCACATATCTGAAAATATTTTTTGTGTACCCAAACCTGCTATTGTAAAAACTCTTGTCTGTTTTTTCCTGTTTTCCATCATCTATTTGGGTCTTTAAACTGTGTTTAAAAAATTTTTTAATTTGGAGATAATTGTAGATTTAAGAAATATTCTAAGAAATACTTAAGAACTAATGCAGAGGTATCCCATATACCCTTTACCTGTTTTTTCCCAATAGTAACATCTTGTGTAACTATAGTTATTGTATAACAATATCATGACTGCAATCCACAGTGCTTATTCAGATTTCACCGGTTTTACATGCACTTATTTGTGTGTGTGTGTGTGTGTGTGTGTGTGTGTGATTCTGTGCAATTTTATCACATGCATAGAGCAGTTCCATCAACACAAGACTCCTTTGTGTTACCCTTTCGAGCCATAGCCTTGTCTCCCCCCACTCCCCCCTGTCCCCCAATCCTGGGAACCACTGATCTGTTCTCTCTCTTTGTCATTTCAAGAATATTATATAAATGGAATCATGCAGTATGTTGCCTTTGTTTTTTTTTTTTGGGGGGGTAAACATTCAGGGCCTAGGAACCACTGTTTAAGTCTTAGTCATTTACCACAGGGAGAAGGGCAAAGAACAGCTAATCCCCTAGGTTTTAGATACCTTCACTACTTCCCAGAGTTGTTTATGAAAGTACATAAATCTGATACGTATGATTGTTTAAAATTAATTGCAGATTTTAAGATAATTGTGTATGTAAGCTTTTGAGATTGGCTTTTTACACTTAGCATGAGATACATCCAAGTTGTTGTGTGTATCAGTAGTTTGTTCCTTTTTATGTTGAGTAGTATTCCGTGGTATAGACATACTACAGTTTGTTTAACCATTCATCCATCAGAAGGATATTTGGGGGCCGGCTGAGTGGCACGATGGTTTAGAACTGGTTTGGGATGCCAGAGGACCCCGGTTCGGATCCCACATATGAGGGCCAGTGACACTGCCCTCTACAGCTAAGATGCTGAACAACAGCTCAACCTGGAGCTGGGCTGCCGTGAGTCGCCGGCAAAGGCGTAGGCTGCAGCCCCTGTGGCAGTGGGTTGCCATGGGCTACTGTATTTAGCCAGCAGCCAGCGTGAGCGGCTAGCAGCCGCAGTGAGCGGCTGTCCAGAAGCCAGCGACTGATCTGCCTCGCCCGGGAAGAGTGCAATGATGGTGCCAACTTAGGCCAGTGAAGCAACGTCCTCCACAACTAGACTGAAGAACAAAACGACAGCAAATTGTCTGTTCCCCTCCCCCCAATTCCCCAGCGCTGTTCCCATCCCCCCAATTCCCCAATAAAAAAAATCTTTAAAAAAAAAAAGAAGGACGTTTGGATTGTTTTCAATTTTTGGCTAATGCACATAAAGCTGCTTGGAACATTTGTGTACAGCTTTTTGTGTGAACATAAGTTTTCTTTTCTGTAGGATAAATGCCCAAGAGTGTAATTGCTAGGTCACGTGTGAAACTCATGTTTAGTTTAATAAGAAACTCCCAGGCTCTTTTCCAGAGCGGCTGTCGCATTTTACATTTCTACAAGCAAAATATGAGTGATCCAGTTTTTCTGCATTCTTTGAGTCGCTCCAGAACTGGTGTTATCACCATTTCTTTTTTTTTTTTTTTACTTTAGTTATCTGATAAGTGTATAGTGATATCTCATTGTGATTTTAATTAACATTTCCCTAATGGAAATATATATCCAGTATGCACATGAAGAGAATACATCATATCTTCATTGGAGAAATGTCTGTTTGAATTCTTTGCCCATTTTAAAATTGAGTTATTTATCTTTTTATTGTTGAGTTGTGAGAGTTTCTTATATATTCTGTACATGTCTCTTAGCAGATATATGATTTGCAAATATTTTCTACCATTCTTTGGGTTGTCTTTTCACTTTCTTGATAGTGTCATTTGCAGCACAAAGGTTTTTAATTTCAATGAAGTCAATTTTTTTTTCCTGTTCTCATGTGCTTTTGATGTTGTATCTAAGAATTCATTGCCTGCTGGAAGCTCACAAATTTACTTCAATGTTTTCTTTTAAGTTTTATAGTTATAACTCTTACATTTAGGTTTATGGTTCATTTTGAATTAATTTTTGTGTATGGTGTAAATATTTCTTATGCTTTAAATTTTTTTCCAGGTTTATTAAGATATAAACATATAAGATTGTGGAAGTTTAAGGTGTGCAACATGATCGTTTGATACACATAAATATTGTGAAATGATTACCACAATAAGGTTGGTTAACACCTCTATCATCTCACATAATTACCATTTTTTGTAGTGATAACATTTAAGATCTCTCTTAGTAATTTTCAAGTAATAACAGTATTGTTATCTGTAGTCACCATGCTGTACATTAGATCATCAGAACTTGTTCATTGTATTTCTTATGCTTTTTTTCTAAAAGTTTTATAATTTTACGCTTTACATTTAAGTCTGTGATCCATTTGAGTTATTTTGTAAGAGATGTGTTCAATTATGACAGTACCATTTGTTGAACTCAAATCAAATTTTTAGGTTAAATTTTAGCTGTTTGCTATGCAATCAGACTTTAAGCTGGTTTTACTTCTGAGAAGGAAGTGTATCTGAGATGGAATATTCCACTTACTAGCCTTTAAAGAAGAAAAATAAATAGGAAATAGAGGTATCAAGAATCTAAAAAGCAGGTGTACCACCTCAGTTTTTCTACCTGAAAAAGGAAGATAATACTTCTTGCCAAAATAAATATATGAGGATTAAAATCAGAAATACCAATTTCTTGTTAAAAAGGTACTTTATAATGCCACGTAACAGAATTAGAAATGGAGCACAATTTGATAAGATTACTGCCCAATAAAGAAAATAGAAAGGAAGTTGTCCTTAAAGATGATAACAGATATATTATTTAAAAGTCCTAAAGTCTTCAAGCTAAAATAATGAATCACAATAAAAAAGACTTGGATTTTCATATTTCAAGTCTTATTGTCTGGAACTTGGTTCACCCATGGTTTTTATTAGGTTATTTGTGAACAGTGGGTGCACATATGGCGAAGTTATACCTCATTAACAGAATGTAAATTTTCCATGTAGTTTTGTTACCTTTTTCTTTGCAGCTATTTTGCTTTATGTTAAACTTCTGTTTCATGAAAGTTTGGCTTTTCTGTCTTGGGAAATCTCTGCAGATATTTTATATTTGTTTAAAATCACCCTTAAGTTTTGCAGTCATGCATTAGATACTTCATATACCTTATTGTGTTCCTTTAAAAATTTGTATCATTAGGTCACTCAGTTTGAAAGATGTATTTCAAAAAATCATTATGGCATATGAGATAAGCTTTTAAAAGTACAGCCATCTCCTGTTATCTAGAATAGCAGAATAACTGAGAATTATGTGATAAAAAGATTCCTTTAAAGATATTACTGCTCACTGGCAATGCACCTAAGAGCTCTGATGGAGATGTACTCATACAACTAAATTAATGTTGTTTTCATGCCTTGCTAACACAATATCCATTCTGCAGGCTATAAGTCAAGGAGTAATTTTGATTTCCATGTCTTATTATTTAAAAACTACATTTCATAAGGCTATAGGTGCCTTAGTTAGTAATTCCTTTGATGGATCTGGGCAAAGTAAATTGAAAACCTTCTGGAAAGGATTCACCATTCTAGATGCCATTAAGAACATCCGTGATTCCTAGGAAGAGGTCAAATATCAACATTAACAAGAAGAAGCTGATTCCAACACTCATGGATGACTGAGAGGTGCAAAACTTCAGTGAAGGAAGTAACTGCAGATATGGTGGAAATAGCAAGAGGACTAGAATTAAAAGTGGCTGAATTACTGCAATTTCATGATAAAACTTTAATGGATGAAGAATTGCTTCTTGTAAATGAGCAAATAAAGTAGTTTCTTGAGATGGAACTTAATCCTGGTGAAGATGCTGCAAAGATTGTTGAAAATACAAAAAAGGATTTAGAATATTACATTAGCTTAGTTGATAAAGCAGTGGCAGGGTTTGAGAGGATTGACTCCAATTTTGAAAGTTCTATAGTGGGTAAAAATGCTATCAAATAGCTTTTACATGGTACAGAGAAATTGTTCGTGAAAGGAAGAGTCAATTGACGCGGCAAATTTAATTGTTGTCTTATTTTAAGAAATTGCTACAGCCGCCCTAACCTTCAGCAACCACCACGATAATCAGTCCACAGACATTAATATGGAGGAAAGACCCTCCACCAGCAAAAAGATTATGACTTGCTGAAGGCTTAGATGATGGTTAGCATTTTTTAGCAATAAAGTATTTTTAAATTAAGGTATGCACATTGTTTTTTTCAGACATAATTCTGACACAGTTAATAGGCTACAGTATAGTGTCAACATAACTTTTATATATACTGGAAAAGCAAAAAATTGTGTGACTTGCTCTTATTGCAATATTCGCTCTACTGTGGTAGTCTGGAATCAAACCCACCATATCTCTGGGCTATCCCTGTAAATGTGCTTAATCTCTGTTGATAAGAGCATGATCCCAAGAACTCTTCCACCCTTCCTAGTACATGTTCTCTCTGCCAGTAGTGGTTCTGCTTTGGAAATAACTGTGAACTTCTGGCATACCATACTAAACAAACACACAAACAAAACAACCCAACTGACTAAAACCCTACCTGCAAATCCTTACATTGGTATGAAATCCCTTTACAAAATGTAAGCTTCTCACAGATCTGGGCCAAAAGCCAACTTTTTTCAAATTCTTTCTGCCTGGAATGCCCTCACTGCCAACCCCACCTGCCCATCCTGTCAGATTCCCCTGTTCCTTCCTCCATTCCCAGCTGGTGTAACTTATGTCCAGGTATCCCCTATTGCCGTGCTCCCCACGTTATTTCTTCCTGCCTCTGTTGCTGTATTTTGGAATTGAGGGCAGCCTGGTTATGTAGAGACAAAGGTGGTAATGGATGTATGTTTCTCAATAACTGTAGACTTCTCAAAAGCAAGGCTCAGCTTTTTATTTTTATTTGTTTTTTTTTTTTGTAGCTCTCTGTCTTTTTTAAAATTAAATTTATTGAGGTGACTTTGGTTCATAAAATTATATATGTTTCAAGTGTACAATTCTATAATACATCATCTATACATTGCATTGTGTGTTCATCATCCCGAGTCAAATCTGACCTTCTGTCACGGTATATTTGACCCCTGTTGCCACCTTTTACCTTCCCCTAACTCCCTCCCGCTCTGGTAACCACCATGCTGTTGTCTGTGTCTATGAATTTTTGTTAGTTCATTTGTTACTTTCTGTTTTATAGCCCACATAAGGGCTCATCTTTTATTCATCTGTATATCCTGGTGCATCATAGCAGTTCTGACACATAGTGGATATTTAATAAATGTTTCCTTGAATTAATGAATGAATTCTGGATGACAGTAATATATATATTTTTTTAATTTCAAGATAAATTGAGGTGTTTTTTCTTTGTTGTTGTTGTTTTGTACTTATTTCCTCTTCGTTGCACTGTGATTAGGCTTCTAGCACCCATCAGAGTACCAAAATTACTCATGCTAGGTCAACAGTGACTCAGTTTTCAAATCCAGTGTACCCCCCCCCCCCACCATCCTATTGCTATCTTTCTGGAGCTCTGTGCTGCATTCGATACTATTATAGGTTCTCCACTTTCAAAGCTCTTTACTCTCCTATTTCTGGAACAGTGCATTGTCCCACATCTCCTCATGTCACCATCACATCTCCATAGGCTTCTCTTCCTGTGACTGCATCTTACATTTTTGTTGGTGTCCCAGGTTGTGTCTTCAGCTCCCATCCTTCTTTATACTGCACTGGGGCATCTCAGCCACTCTCCCCGTTTCTGTTCTCTGACTGTAATTGCCAGATTGGGTCCTTAGTGCAGTGCTCTTGAGTGAGCATCTTTCTCATCTCTGTGGCTGTCTCTTTGGCATTGTTACCAGGGGACTCCAAAGCTTCACACACTTTACATGTCTAAAATGAAATCCCCCTTCTTTCCTGCTGAATTAATTTGTCTCCAATGTATTCTCTCTCTCTCCTGTATTTGGTTAAACCACTATCTATTCAATTACTGAATTTAGAAACCTAGCAATTCTGCAAGGTCCTTCTTCCTCACTTATCTCCTTCAAATTAATGAAGAAGACCTCTCAATTTTATTCCCTGATATTTTGCAAATTAATTTCATTATTCAAAAGCTACTGCCTTCTCTTTCCAGTATTGCTTCAGGATGGAGGTGCATGTAGAGAGTGTAGAAATGAACACCATCCAGCCCAGTTACTTCGTTTTGATCCTCAGGCTGGTGATTCAAGACTTATCCATTATATGGGCATATATCAAACATGAAATATTTGTGTTGTCTTCTGTTCATGACATTTCTGGACTCCCTCTTTTTTCTCCTCACTCACACATGTACTGTTTCTTGATTTCCCTGCTGGCCGGAGCTGCTCTAGGATCCTCTGGACTGCCCTGGACCTAGACAGACTTGAGCCTTTAACAGGGCCACATGACATCTCCATTAAGAAATGTTTTCCGACCTTTTGTCACATTCAGTATACTTTATGTTTGAGTGGCAGACAGGGGCCCCTGTTGTATCCAGGAGCCCTGTGTTCTCTTGGTTGTCCCAGAGCTTGGGGGCAGTTTCAGTTTTTTTCTGTGTTGGGAGGGGAACAGGGCTGCTTTGTCAGCTCTCAGTCGGTGGTTCTGTGTCACTACTGATTCCATGGGAGAAAGGAGTTTGCCTTAAGGAAGGTTGCTTTTTTGTCATTATTTTTCTGCCTCTGTCCTTTACCATATGTGTCAGAGAGTAATTTCTTTCCCCAATGCGCTACAGGGGTTTCTATGTCTCTTGAGGCCCCCAGTGCCCACACCTCTCTGAAAGACATCCTTGTAAATATTGTCATTTTACATATTTATTGTTATTCTCCTCCTCCTGTCACAAAGGATTTGAAATATTATACAGCTGTAAGACCCGACAGATGTTAAATTTCACTTATCTTGTAGGCAGGATTTTTGTTTTTTAAACATGGAAGTAGTGTGACGGTTAAGAAAACCAGAAGGGTGGCTTCTGTCATCAGAGATGATTAAAAATTAAAGACAGTACCTGCTTCTGATTAATCTGTATTTACTAGTAGATATATTTTTGATTGTCTATCATCTAGGGTTAAAAAGAAGATATCAAAGCAGTGAATGTATTCTTTTCTTTGAGAAGCTGAGAGCTAGGACCAAACTTAAGGGCAACTATGTGAAAATAAGCAATTCAAATGCCTGTTTTATTCTTAGAAGTAAATGGGTTCTGCCAGTAGATTCCACGGCTGCTTTCAGGGGTAATTTACTCCAGTACAATGCTTTCCAGCTGGAGGTAAATTATTCCTTTTAGGAAGTTGGATCTTCCTGGAAGAAGTAAATACTTCATCTTTGAGAAGAATAACTTATTAAAATATTGAAAGCATTTGTTGCACATCTAACATGAAAGCTTTGAAGGGGAAAGAAAAGAGATACATTTTTGAGAATCAGACTTTATATAGCTTTGGTCAAGCGCCTAGGAGGAATATTAGTTCACCAGTGGGAGAGAGCACATGTTCGGGAAGTAGAAAGAGGCAAGCCAGGAGACGGAGGGACAGAGGAAGGCAGGAGGGCACTCTCAGTCTTGCTCCTTAGAGGAGCCTTGCTGGAGCCTGTTTTCTCTGAGCCAAGATCTTCCATAGTCTTTCAAGTGTAAGTCCTGCTTTTGCTATTCACAGAAAACGAGTTCATTGTTGCTTGTGACATCTTGTCGATTTCGCCTCCCCAAGGGCTAGATAATTAGAGCTCTCTGATGAAGAAAGGTCCTATGATCTGTTTTATAGATAATCATTTTCTGAACCATCAAGTGAAATCCAGCTTTAATCTTCAGAGCAAATGAAGATTGCTTAGGACGTATTAAACTCTGAGTTTAATGTTCATGACAAGTGTTTCTTAAGGGAGGATGCTGGCTGTTATTCCTCCTCAGAAGGACATTGTTGATAGGAAACCATTTTGAGAAGTAAGATTTATGGCCACATCAGAAGCTGGAGAAGCTGGGGCAGCTGAGCATCCGGGACAATCACGGCTACTGGGACAAGTGAGTTTTAGTTAAAAACATATTTACTCTTTAAATCCTGAAATCCTTACTCACTAACATCCTTATTTTAATGAAGGATGTTAATTCCTGACAGGTAGTTCAATGAAAAGGAATACCAGTGAGAGAGCTTCCCCCCATTCTTGTCTGATTATCTTCCCCTCAAATAAAATCTTTCCAGTTGAATAATCCACTGATTCAGGATACAGCAAGCTGGTAATTTTATCTTGAACTCATTCATCCAAAGAAGCATGTGACCCACATGCAAAAAGTCAGAAATTTATGCTGCAAAAACCAGCGTACCCCATTTAAACAAACTGGGTGGACGGGTCCCAACCTTTCACTGGGTGTCAGTCAGCAACTATATTTTTAATATTGTACTTTTCCAGTTGTACTCTGTGGACCATCTTTAAAGGTACTTCAGGTGGTTTCTTGTAGAACTTATGTTTATAATACAATTGTATCTATATTTTCTTTTCTATGGGGTTCACCCAAAGCAGTGTCATTCCCCCAATTACCTGGAAACAAATCTTTTATTTATTTATTTTTTTAAGATTTTATTGGAGAATTGGGGGAGGGGAACAACGCTGGGGAATTGGGGAAGGGGAACAGACAAGTTGCTGTCCCCTTGTTCCTCAGTCTAGTTGTGGAGGATGTTGCCTCACTGGCCCATGTTGGATGTTGGCACCATCATTGCGCTCTTCCTGGGCGAGGCAGTCACTTGCCGGCCATTGGACAGCCGCTCACGGCAGCTCACGGCAGCTCAAGGAAGTGCACACCAGCTGCTGGCCAGCCCCACTGCAGCCTACGCTGTTGCCGGGGACTCATGGCAGCCCAGCTCCAGGTTGAGCCACCATTCACCATCCTAGTCGCAGAAGGTGCAGTGTCACTGGCCCTAATGTGGGATCTGAATTGGGGCCCTGCTGCTCAGAGCTGGCGTCCCAAGCCAACTCCCAACCAACGCGCCACTTGGCTGGCCCTGGAAACAGATATTCTTTAGAGTACTGCATTTAGTTTCCTGTGGCTGCTGTTACAAGTTCCCATAATGTTGGCAGCTTAAAACAATAGAAATGTATTCCCTCACAGTTCTGGAGTCCAGATGTCTGAAATCAAGGTGTTGGCAGCGCCGTGCTCCCTACAAAGGCTCTAGGAGACTGTTCCTTGCCTCTTTCAGCATCTGGTGGCGCCTGGCATTCCTTGGCTTGTGGCCACATCACTCCAATCTCTCTCTGCCCCCGTGATCACATTGCCTCCTCCTCTGAAAACTCCCTCTGATTGTGTTCAGGGCCCACTGAACCCCTCTTCTCAAGATCCTTAATTTAATCACATCTTTTGCCATATGAGGTAATAATCACAGGTTCCTTGGATTAGAACATAGACATCTTTTTGGGGAGCCATCATTCAGCCCACAACTTTGTCCTTTGTTATTGGTCTGTAAGATTTAGAATGTTCACTCTACCTACTCTGCCTGCATTAAGAATATATCATCATTTTCTTTCTAAAATTCTGAGTAGATCTAGATAGAGGTGAAAATATGAACATTTGCCTTTCCCAGTAATCAACCTAGATTTAATTATTCATGCTATAGCCTGCACTAGTGAAATAAAAAATATGAAACATGAAAGGTAAGATAATTCCAGTATCATTTGACCTTAGTCAACTATGAACAAATAAAATATTAAAATTATTAGAATATTAAGTCATTTTAATGTCATTTATATACCTGGAAAGTATTGAGTGATAAGGGTTATGTTGAATGGGTATTGAAAATGATTTATTTGGGTTGAAATTTTGTCAATGAAATAATCCATAAGGTGCATACATTATGAGCAAGTAGTGAGAATATTTTGATACAAAGTATTTGTGAAACTAAGGGTAGTTTGCACTGGATTTGTTTCCAATTTAATTCATTTTGATAGATGCCAACAAAATGTTCCTCCTTTTCAGAGTATTCAGAAAAAAGAAAGCATGTGATGTCAAACCTTAATTAACATTTCTCTGCCTATACCTGGACTTTCCTTACACAAACAGGTGTTTATATTATAATTACAAATCTGCATACATCAGTTACTGACTGCAGTGTCAAGTTAATGAGTACCCAGCTAGTAAAGGTTATTGAATTTTCAGGTGGTCTTGGCTTGCTAGGCAGGCAGTGTCAAGTTATTTAGACAGATCTCTCTTTTAGACTTTAGAAATGTGTCAACCAGGTCGATGTCTTGACCCCATAATGTAGTTCAGTTTAGTTTAAAAATGAAGACTGGATCCTAGGGAAGAGTTACCCTTGTTGTCCATGTTTATCTGAAATTCAGGAAACTCATTTTGAAGGAGCCAGAGCCAGTTGATGTATCTCTGGGGACTGTCCTTAGACTTGTCCTTGGCTGGGTGGTGTTTTCCCTGTACTGCTGTACAGGGGTAAAGGTGGTGGAATGTACTAGGTGATGTGTTTTTAGGATATGTCTGTCCGGGTGTCACAGAGGGCATATGTAGGGAACAGTGAAAGTTAAGTGTGGGACTATTCATCGAATCCTAATCATGGAAGGCCTTGAACACCAGGCTTAGAAATTTGGATTTTCTTCTTTTTCAGATCTTCCTACTCTCATGTAAGCTCTTTCTCCCTATTTATTTCATCTTACATGGCAATGGACTTACTTAGATTATTTTTGTAGTTGATTGTTCCAGTAGTATTTTTTCTGCCTATAATTTTAAACAAACTTTTGAAACTTCCTTCTGAAAGTGTATTTTGATTGTTTCTAAATTTCCTAACTTTTATTGGCCAAAAGTAACAAACAAAAAAATTTATTTTGAATTTATGTTTCTACCACTTTTTTAAAAAGAAAGAGTTTAGGGCCGGCCAAGTGGCTCAGCTGGTTAAGAGCTGGCTTGGGAACGCCAGCTCTGAGCAGCAGGGCTGCAGCTCGGATCCCACATTGAGGGCCAGTGACGCTCTTCCTCTACAGCTAAGATGATGAACAACAGCTCCACCTGGAGCTGGGCTGCTGTGAGTTGCTGGCTTTGGCGTAGGCTGCAGCGGGGCTGCAGTGGGCTGCCGTGAGCTACGTGAGTGGCTGGCAGCCAGCATGAGCCTCCGGCAGCCAGTGTGAGCTGCCGGGAGCTGCTGTGAGTGGCCGACCAATGACCGGTGACCGATTGCCTCACCCAGGAAGAGCACAATGATCAAACCAACATGGGCCAGTGAAGCAATGTCCTCCACAACTAGACTGAAGAACAAAAACAGCAATTTGTCTACCTGTCTGTTCCCCTCCCCCCAATTCCCCAATAAAATTTTTTTAAAAAGAGTTTATATTCTTGATGTTACACTTCTTTTTGAAAAATGCCTTTTGTTTTGAGACAAAATATGGTAATTTTGTTTCCAAAAGATTGTGGTTTCTTCTTTCTAATTACGTTCTTTAAATTCTGACAGCGTGGGCCTTGAAAAAGTATACTACCATAATTCTTAAATGTACTTTTAATAAAATTCAACACATTTCATCTTTAGCCCCAACAGTCCTTAGGACTTAAACTATCATTTATAAAAACCATGGATTTGGAATAAAAAAAACCCCCCAAACTCCTGCTTTGCTATACAACTGACATTGTCTTGGTGGTGTTTCTGGTTAGATCATCAAGGTTAGACTCTGATTAAGTGGTGGAATTAAGATGGCTGCCTTAAAAATATTATGCAAAGAAAACCAACAAAAAATAAACTAGTCATCTCTTGTCTTTTGTCTTGCAACTGGGACCATATCATTTTCTCAACTTCATATGTGTAATAATCCTGTTTTGAATGGACTCCATTCATTTATATTCTAATTTATATTCTACTGTTTATTCATTCTCTGTTTCATACTGAGTATATATTTGGTGCCAGTCCCCTGAATACAGAAATGCAAAGCGTGATCCCTGCCCTTAAAGAGGTTTTAGGTTTGTGGGAGAGAAAGGTGTATAAACAAATAATTACAACCTAAAATAATAAATGCTTTTATAGTGGTAAGACAAAGTCCTGCTTGTGGCTTAAAGTCTCTCCCCATGTCCCCCGTGGGTATTGTAACTGGTCATTTTCTTCTGTGGGCCTCTTCTTGTCCCCCAACCTCTTGTTCAGATAACCGTTTATATATATTGCCTGCTTACTCTCTTCTGCCTCCAGGTTTCCCTGTTTTAGGTTTTAAAGCCTTTTCCTGTGCCTGCTCCCTTTCCTGACTCTTTTGGTAGCCCTCTTCAATATTCCATTTTTGCCTTTAAATTCTAACAGAGAAAAATAATGTCTCATTATTTGTGAAGCATTTAGGGTATTACAGTTGATATGAAAAATGGCAGAAGCTACTGTCCTGAGAGGAAAATTATCTATATTATGTAATGTGAATTATTTATAGAAAATGGAACCAGGTGTATACTATATACATATATATGCACAAAGTAAAACTGCCTCCATTTTAGCACAAATAACTTTCAAAGCAGCTTCAAGTGCAATGAATCACAGTAGAGTCTTATCTCCTTATTGTTAGAGTTGTTTTTATAATGAAAGGGAATATCTTACCCTTAAAAAGGGAAATTTCTCTCTTTATTTCATATCAGTTATGTTTTGAATCAAAATACAGTGCTTAAGGGAGAGTTTACTTAACAATGAAGCACAGGTAAATTAAAGATTGTCTATGTAGGTGTCATTAATTTGTCTGTTTAAATTCTTTTTTTTTTAAGATTTTATTGGGGAATTGGGGGAGGGGAACAGCATTGGGGAATCGGGGAAGGGGAACAGACAAGTTGCTGTCCTTTTGTTCTTCAGTCTAGTTGTGGAGGATGTCGCTTCACTGGCCCATGTTTGTGTTATCATTGCGCTCTTCCCGGGTGAGGCAGATCGGTCACCGGGCCCTGGATGGCTGCTCACGGAGGCTCTTGGCAGCTCACGCCAGCTGCTGGCTGCTCATGGTAGCTTATGGCAGCCCACTGCATCTTCACTGCAGCCTACGCCGTTGCTGGAAATTCACAGTAGCACTGCTCCAGGTTGAGCTGTTGTTCACCATCTTAGCTGTAGAGGGCACAGCGTCACTGGCCCTAATGTGGGATCCGAACCCGGGCGCTGCTGCTTAGAGCTGGCATCCCAAGCCAACTCTTAACCAACGCGCTCCTCGGCTGGCCCTGTCTGTTTAAATTCTTTTTTTTTTTTTAAGATTTTTATTGGGGAATTGGGGGGATGGGAACAATGCTGGGGGATCGGGGGAAGGGGAACAGACAAGTTGCTGTCCTTTTGTTCTTCAGTCTAGTTGTAGAGGACGTTGCTTCACTGGCCCAATTTGGCACCATCATTGCGCTCTTCCTGGGCGAGGCAGATCAGTCGCCGGCTTCTGGATGGCCGCTCACGCTGGCTGCTGGCTGCTGGCTAAACACGGTAGCCCATGGCAACCCACTGCAGCAGGGGCTGCAGCCTACGCTGTCGCCGGCAACTCATGGCAGCCCAGCTCCAGGTTGAGCTGTTGTTCAGCATCTTAGTTGTGGAGGGCAGTGTCACTGGCCCTCATATGTGGGATCTGAACCGGGGCCCTCTGGCGTCCCAAGCCAGTTCTTAACCATTGCGCCACTCGGCCGGCCATTAAATTCTTAATGAATTTAACTGAACTTAACTGAAAGCTTGAGATATAGTCCTAACTCTCTGAACTTCAGTTTCTGCCTCTGTAATAAGGGCTTCATGTGGTAGACATTTGTTTTTGTGGGCTTAGCTTCCATTCTTCTGTTCTTGGGAAAGTTGCTGCTTACCCACATTTGGTCCTCATTGTTCATGTGAGTCCAACACAGTCCTTTTTATCCACAGATGTGTATTTGACCCAGCCCAGAACAATTCATCACTACCTCCCTTGGCCACTGTGGTTGGTCAGGGTCAGCAGGCAACTCTGGCTGGATGAATCAGAAGTTGACTTCCGGGCTTTGTCTGGAATAATTGAGAAGCTGCTTACTTTTCAATAAGGTTCCTAAGCTAAGTAGAATGGAAAGCTGGAATTGTAGGGAACCTCCACATGGGGAGAACGCGAGATGGGGCCTGTACGGAGGAAAGCAGACCAGTAGATTACTAGATCTACTACTGCCTTTTCTGATATTTGACCAATAAAAACTTTTTTGTTGTTGTTTGTCTTAAGCTGGCTTGAGTTGTCCTTTCCTCTGTCACATGCAAACGGCTGGGTCCAGCCTAATTTGGTTGCGTTAGTGAACCTCCAAGGCTATTCTGTTTTCCACATTCTGTGATCTATACCTTCCTCTGTCACGTGCAAATTAGATTACTTTGATTGAATGAGGTTAGACAAATAAAAAATGGATATTCTCAGGGAAAGTGACTTCTTCATTTGAGAGATAGCAGTGAAAGGGCCAAGAGTAGTCGTTCCATATTTTGATCTCATTTATCTTTGTTTTATACTGTACTTCACCTTCTATGACTTTTATTTATATGGTTTAGTAGTTTGTCAAAGAAAATAAGCTCTTCTAACCCAAAACATATTAGAAGAGCAAGGCTGGCCTAATAAGGGGACTGAACTTCTGATTTGATAAAAGCTCCTTCCCTGCAATCAAAAATGGCTTTCTTTGCAGGGCTGCCTGGAAACCCCTGGAATGTTTTGCATTTACATTAGTCATCCTTTTGGTTCAGGCATTGAAAGGCTAGTAAAATGCAATTATGTTTTCTGGAAAGAAATGAACTACCAGTCTAGTACAAGTGACCATTAGGAATATCCAGTGAGGCACTAAGAAGATGTGAAACAGAACAGGGGTTTGGATTTAGAATGACATAAAGCAATTGATTATAACAGAGGGTCAGTATTCACGTTTAAAATATATCTGTTTGGCTCAGGTCCTGATGAGGGGACAGTCTTACACAGAAAATTTTAGTCTCCATCTCTGATCTATACACACACACACACACACACACACACACACACACACACACTCACACACTCACTACTAAAACCATAATACTGCCAAATTGCCGGATGAGCCTTAGTTTTCAGGGAAAACTGTGGATGAAAATGAAGACGCCATATTTAGGAAAGTGGAAAAAAAAGAAGAAAAGCTTAAATGAAGTGGCAGTACAATAAAATGACGATGTTTTTAAAAAATACTAATGTAAAGAATACCTCTTTCTTTAATTTTCTTTCTAATTTATTATAAATTACAGGTCTGCTGAGGAGAAAAATAAAGAACAGTCTTTCAGTTTTTCTTAAATACAAATCCAGCAAATTGTTACACAGCGGGAGGATATTCTGCTAATTTTGACAACCACTCGGTGCTTTCATGTACTAGCATCTCTCAAACACAGTACCTGTGTGGCTTTTATTTTTCCAAACGTTTCCACTAATACATTTTCACATATAGGGTGTTTTTGTCAATTTATGACAAGTATAAACTAGATTTATTTTTTTTAACTTCAAATGAAATACCACAGATTAAAATAGTGATTTTAAACTAACGTCTGTAGAATTTAAAAAAAAGCAGACTTGTAGACCACATTTAAAATAATCTATAGCAAATTGGAGGCCATCAGTTATCTGGTCCTACCTTGTTTTTCTAGCCTTCTTCCTCAGCTCCTGGAATACCCAATGCTGTCTACCAGCCAGCTAAATTCACTATTTTCTGCTTAGCACTTGTATATTACCCTTTACCCCACTAAATGTCTTTTGTGATTAAGTTATTATTTCCTACAGAAATTTAACTTTATCCATCACAATTGCTATCTGGAGAAAGCTTTGTTCTCATCACCCAGTAGAGAAATAGGTTAACATGTCTGATTAAAGTTCCAACCCCTGGTTTTAGTCCTGATTTAAGTCATGTCCTGTTGTGAAAAGTGTTCAGTACCTGCATAAAGTATGCCTTCAAAATGATTAGACTGTGAGGGGGCGCTTTATAAAGTGGAGAGCTATCAGGTATGTTGTTGCAGCTTGAACCTTAACAATTTATAATCAAGAGTGGGCTCTTTGGTCACACAAACAAGCCTCATTCTTCAAGTAAGCTGCTCCTTCTGCCTGAAACCCTCATGTCCCACTGTTCCCCTTGAATGCTTTTCTCTTCCAGGTGTCAAGGGTGCAATTTTAGGGATTTCATAGCCCCCTCAAATCCCCCGTGGAGAGCTCAGGGTGAGAATGTTCATTTTGTGAAGAAGTTAACTGATCTAATTGAAATAGTTGAGTTGGAAAAACCAGATAGATGGATATAGATATGGGAAGGAACCCTGGGTAGGTGAAGAAGCTGATTTCAGCAGTGCCTGAAAGCCTCCTGACAGACCATCTCAGAACCTCTGCCTCCCTCACTCACAATTCGGATTTGCTACCACCCTATATTGAACTATAGGGGTTCCACTGGCTCTTAAAAAATCATGTCCCAAGATCTTAGAACCCCATTCTGCCTTGTCTTTTTTGACCACCCTCTGTTACTGCCCCAGAAAGAAGGCATGAAAGGATATTGAATAATGAAAATTAGAATTCCTGAGTAGCCCATTTAGCTCCATTTAGTCACAGTTGCTTTCTTGATCAATTCTTTTAGCAAACATTTTTTTGAGCAGCTACTATTTGCCAGTTGCTGGGCATAAATGGATAAATCAGATATGCACCTTGTCCTCATCAATAACCACCACTACTACATGGTGCCCTTTCCCCAAGAGAATCCTTCCTATCCCCAGGGAAAGGTCTAAGACTCAGTGTTCTTTGGGGAATTAAGGTGTTTTTTTCTCAAGATGAAATAAAGGATAGAAGGTTATAGAAATTTCTGGATAAAGTATTAACTACAATTGTTTAGGGAGTTTATATCTTATGAGTGGGTAGAAAAATTGGCAATGAATTCAGAGTTGCAAATTTAAAGAAATGCGTATTACAAAAAAATCCAATGATATTTATAAAAGATGGACTTTAATCTACCGAGTGTTGTCTGCAGATGAAGACAACCTACTGTGGCAGCTTATACAGATCAGTAAAAACCAGACAAAAAAGGAAGGGTTTTTTGAAAAACAAAACAAATTTGAAAAATTCTAGTATCTTTGTGGTGAAAATGATTTGTTTCAAATGTACCCGGTTCTGATGCCAAATATCAGAAAGCAGAGAGCTGAGGTGTTCTGGAAAAGTCAATAATTGGGGCTCTAAGGTGGTTTCAGAATAATGACTAACCAGGAAGCCTGCCTTTCCAGAAAGACGAAGTCTCAGAGGTTGTTGAAATCATGAAGTATGTGAATAGGCAAATATGAACATGTTCATCAAATTCTGGAAATATTTTAAGCTTTGAAAAAGTAATTTTAGGGTAGATGGATGGTCATGGAGATTGTATTTTATTGTTGACTGTAAGGTCTAAGCTGTAGGATTACCTAATATGAAATCACTTTAAGATAAATATCTTTTGCTATTATAGTAATCAACCCCCACCTTGGATTAGTTTTAAAATTGTTCTGCCTTTTTCTGAATTTTGTTATAAGGCAAATGGGTCTTTTAGCAGATTTTTAAAATACAAGTAGGAAATTCTTTATTTCAGTGAGTAATATAAACTTATTAAATTAATATTGATTAAGTAGTGGATGGTAGATTCATAGTGGATTATTAAAGAAATGGGTAATGTTAAATGTGTATTTCTTAGCATTAGTAGTTGTCATGGAGAGCAAATGTATTTTTTCTTAAAATGTGTTTTGATATTTCTGTCAGAGACTAAATACCAAGTTGACAATTGATCTGATTTTATAAGGCATCTCTTATGTTATCCTGAACTATTACAACTGCTGTGGTTCCATCCCCATTCCCCCCCAACCCCCCCCACACACACACACCTTGCTCCACTCCACAAGAAACGGAAATTTTCTCCTCTCTGTGCCCCAGAAAGGTACTCAGCTAACGTTCTTCTGAATATCAAGAGAATAAAGCCTCCTTCTTACAAAAGATCTGCTTTGTACTTAGTATTATGCAGAGTGGTCATGTAGATACACTCTTTGGTATGTTAATATTAATGGGATGGTTTCACTTCATTAGTTTTATGAATTATAAAGGCCAGTATAGCTCTTTGCTAGATTTTACCCTAGGTTCAAGCTAGTGAGGCCTTAGTCCATGGGATCATGACAGACCTTTACAATTTTATTGTGCTTTGTTGGAAAGATCCAGGTCTCATGTACATTTTATGTTTTATATTTCCTTTGGAAATATTGAACATTTAGTGCTTAGTTCCTACTATTTTAGATGATGATATGCTCATGATGAGAACAGTAATACTGAAATAATGATATGTATCACCACATAATACAGCTGACCCTTGAATTACACAAGTTTGAACTGCGCAGGTCAATTTATATGTCAATTTTTTTTTCAATTAATACCTGTACTCTTTTCTATCTGTGGTTGGGAGTTTGCAGATGTGGGAGGCCAACTGTATGCATTGATCTCTGACATTTTATATAGGGGATTTGAGCATCTGCGGATTTTGGTATGTGAGGGAAGGGGAGGGGGGCCCCAGAATCAATCTCCCATGGATATGAAGGGACAATTAAGTTTCTGAAGGGTCCAAAGTTTTATGCAGATTTTCGATTGCATAGGAGTTGGCACTCTTAACCCTTGCATTATTCAAGGGTCAACTGTATAAACATTGAGTGTCTGAATTTTAAGATTTTTCAGCTCAAAACCACTTTAATAGATCTCTCTTGAAAGTTGAATGTGATACACTTGGTACTGTAAAAAGGTGTGATAATGGTGAACCACCTGTCCCAAAACAAAGAACTCATTCTCCCATATATTTACCTTTATTCACAACTAATTTTGTGAATAAAGCAACTAATATGACACCTGATTACCTCTCTTTTTCTAATTCACAATCTCTCAGACTAAATTTTAGATTCAAACAAAATCTTTTTATCATTGCCTTTTTGTACTCTTAGAATCAGTTAATTGTACAACTTCTAAAAGAACTGAGAGAAAAGATCATCAGGAAATAATATGTAGTTACTGGAAATTACAAGGCTGTTTCTGAATTTTTAATGAATTCTTAAAAGTACCTGCAGCCTTAATTGATTTAGCAGGAATCTTAAAATCAGATTCCTATTTGCTTTTTTGACCTCAAGTTAGTTACATGTTCTATTTCTTGCAGTAGGGGAAATGGGCTTGTTAAGTTGTTTGTATTTCTATCATTTTGTTGCCAATATTAAGGATGTATATGTAAATGTTAATCTAGGCTCTCTGTTCCTCTTCCTCTCTCTCTCCCCTGCTACACACCTTGTACTTTTGTATCATTAAAATTATATTAATTATAGGTAACTTTCCTTGATACTTCACATTTCCTAACCCGCTTCCCTCCCCTTCCTTTTCTCTTAGATGCTTAAATCTAGAAGAAATTTTTGTCCTGAATAAAATATTTTGTAGTCAATATTGAAAAGAGACAATTGTAAACCTCATCTCTGTTGATGAAATATTTGAGATCAGATTAATTTTCTCCTTTGTTATTATGGTTTAAAAATAGTGATAATGTTTCGATGAATGGCTGGTGCAATGCAACTGACCCCGGTACATTTGGTGGCATGCTGTCATTCTAAAGGTTAAACAGCTGTGCTGAAAAGAGTCCTTTTGGTTTAGCTCTTTTAATTAGAAACTTTTTTGGAAGCTGAGTTCCAGGACAGAATGTCTGTAACACTTTACCATATGTAACGTAGTCTCAAAAACAATTAGAATTCAGGCTAAATAACCTACACCGCTTGATTTCCCACTGGATTACATTTTAGTCGTCAAGAAAAAACAAAGTTTTTAACAGAGCAGGCCCATTTTAAAAAGGCTGTGAGGAAATACCGTCATTGATGGAAATTGAGAAGTATCAGACAAGCCTTAGGCTGATATTGTAGAATGGCTTCTAAGGCTGAGGAATTGGAGGCATCCTGTTTTAATCCTTTGTAACCCAGCCACATGCGTCAAACCGAGCACTCTTAATACCTGATATTTTTAAAAAGGGCAAAAGACCTGTTTTTCTGTACCGTGGACCAATACAATAGTGACATCTATTGCCTGTCTCTTCAGTTCTCCCAACCCTGGTCTCAGAAAAGGAGGGTCCTGCCATTTTTCACCAGGGGAAAATTTTCACTGGCTGGCAGCAGATGCAGCATTGGTGACGCCCGCGACTGTGGCGTGTCTTCAGGGCACCCTGCCAAGACTTCAGTATTGGGGCAGCTGGAGGATTAGGGTCGAGTTTCGGGGCTTCACCTGTACAATGTGCCCATAACATTAACTCCAGCAGTCCTGGCATGTGTCAGGCCATTTATTTAGCACTCCCGGCCTACTTGTCACTGGCTCCTCTTTTTTGGACGTGTTTCAGAGTGTGTGTGTGTGTGAGTGTGAGTGTGTGTGTGTGTGTGTGTTTCATTGGGTCATTTCCACCCAAAACTGAATCTGAGGAATCTAGTTATTCTTAATACAACAGCTTGGTTTTACTAAGGTGGACAGAGTTGAGTGACATTTAAGAATTAAGTTTTTTTTTCAAGCCATGGTTTCACTATTTCTAAGAATCTATTTCTACTTTAAATAAAATACACTTAATCTTTGAATCCATATTTAATATGACACTTAACTTTTGCTTCTCCAAATTGAGAAAATTACAGACAAAACTTTAAGGAATCTCCTATGCAGCTCAATACAAACATTTCAGATTTATGAAATGTGATACCTGTGGCCTTAAGTTACAGCTTTGGGTTTAAAACTCTGAGGCCCGGCCCTTGTTCTGGGGAATCTTATCTGAATAGAGTTTCTAAAATGGTACTGTGATTAGAAGCTGTTTCAGGGCTCTGAACTTGAAACCTGGCTTTACCATACCTGCTCAGAGAATTGGCTGAAATCTCTCAGCTTCTCTAATGCCTGGTTTCCTCATCTGTACAATGATATCAGGCTCACCAGAGTGTTACGAGGTTTTAATGAGCTCATGAGTGTGAAATCTAGTAGTGCAGTGTCTGGGGCAGAGAAGGCTCTTCTTTCCCTTTTCTTTAGCCTACATTAATAACTGGTTTAGGAGCATTTGGGTAGAGGCAGATCTTTAAAATTATCATTATTATAATAGTATCAACATAACACTTTAGATATAAAAGTTTTCTGCCTCTTTTTTTGTAAATTTCCTGTTCACATCCTTTGCCGATTTTCCTATTGTTTGCTCTGCATTGGTTTGATTTGTAAAAGCTCCTGGCTATTAAGGATATAAACCTTACGGCAGGCATGTTGTGAACAATTTTTTTCTGTTTTATCTTTTAACAGTATATATGGTGTTTTCTGCCATGTAGAAAATTTAAAGTTTTGTTTTCATATCATGAGATCTGTTTTTTTTTAAATATAAGCACCATCGATTGAGTGACATTGATTTTAGATATGTCAAAATGCAAAGAAACAAAGTCTTAGATTCAATGAAATAAAATATTTTCTTTTATAATTCTTGCCTTTGGTGTTGTGTGTGTACAAATGTTTGTACGTATGTAAATTGGGCTTATTTTCAGATATTGCAGACATAACTGGGTATGGGAATGTTCTCTCCAGTCAAGAGAATTCTAGAAAGAATGTATTTGCACCGAGCTCAGAAGCCCTGGCATGTACTTTAGGGATTGCTGTGGGATGCTTTAAGTCTGGGCTTGTCAGTTGTTCAGAGTCACGTGCTGCCCTGACCCGCCTGTCACTGTAACTTGGTCCCTCCTGATATCTATCTCTAGTGGCAACAATGCAGAATTTGCCCTGAGGACAGGGTTAGTATTTCATGCTGGCACCTGCCACTTTCCCTTCCAGATCCTAACCATAGTAGGAGGTGGGGCGGGATGGGGGAGGGACCATGGCAAACCCTGTAAAGCAGGGCACTAAGTAGTAGAAGGCTCCAATAACAGGTAAAGGCTCTTGGGGCAGTGCTGTCACTGCCCCTTCAGCGCTGTAAGGAAGTTGTGCTGCCCTCCTCTTCCAAAAAGGAGTTAAGGTTGGTCTGAGGCCAGGAAGTACCTGTTCTCCCAAAGTAACCTGAGAATATAAGAATGTCATAAAAGAGTGTTTATTTAAGAGTCAAGATACCAGAAGTATCTAAGCGGTTTAATTAGGACTTTATTATGCATTTGAAAAATCATGCCACTGTAATAATTAAAGAGCCACTTGCCCTGGTGCCAGGCAGGGTAATCACCAGCGAATCATTAGCTGATGATGCCTCCATGGCCAAGACCCACGACACAGATAGGATGGTGGATACTCAGTGGAACGTTGCTGTGTCGCCATGGTAATTCATGGATGCGACAGTTCTTTGTCATTTCTATGTTTTGGCAGGTAATGGTGGCTTAAAAGCCATTGAACCTTAAAGCCTTAAAATCTTGAAGCCTTAAAATTATAATTCATTGTCTGAAACTGATAATTAGACTTACTGAGATCCTCCCACATAAGACAGGTCTTTACACACAATTTATAAAAACAGAATAATTACTTGAGAATTATTTAAATGTGTCCCTAGTAATACTTTACTTAAACAAATGTTGTAGCATGGTTTTAGCTCTTGGCAAATCCTGAAATAATAATAATAATAATAATAATAATAATAATAATAATAATAATAGAGTAAAAGCGGCTGTGGGGAAGAGTAGTTATTTTTAAACCTTGGTAGGCAAGCGGGAGCTGTGCAATTTTTTTGCAATTTTTCAGAAATTAAATGGTATGACCCTTTGATTGAATCCAAAGCTGGAAATTTAAATAGGTAACTTTAGACTAATTGGCTTGAAATTCAGTGTTTATTCTGGGATGCTTTCGATATTTTTATTCTCTTTTTACCCCAGCTGTAAATGTATGTAAGTGTCAAGGCTTCCATTCCAAAGTCTGCTCTTATACTTCTCTGAACTATTTTCTTATAATTGGCACTGTTCAAATCCTTTATGGACTAGAATTTGAACTTGGGTGGGAAGAGAAGATGGTTTGGAAGAATCAAGAAGTGTGAAACAGTAGGATCTAAAAACAAGCCAAAAACAGGAAAGGGACAGATTGGATTTATTCCAGAGGAGCAAGAGTAGAAAGGTGATGTATCATCATAAAGGTTTTCATATACATGAAGTGTTCGATTTTAGACTTTGGGGGTTAGCTGTTTTTATCTCTGCCAAGGGCAAAATGAAAGGAAACAGTTTTATGATTGAAACATGAAGAAGTGAAGGTTAAACAAGGGATCACTTAGAAATACTTGTTAAACTAAGTAACTCAACCTTTTAAACAAGACTAATTATGACAATAATTCTTATTAGACTGATTAGGTTATAGAATCTTGAATTTTTCCCTGAATAGCTTTTAAATGGACACGGGCTGGTTAGGTATGTCTCAAGGTGATTTCCAATCCTGAGATTGAGTTATTTCAGCAGGCTCTGTAGCTAAATTATGTGCTTATTTCCCTCCCTCCTTTCTTTCTTTCCCTCCCTCCCTTTTCTTGTTGTTTTGTATAATATTGAAGAGTGTTTACATTTAGGTATCATTTAAAAAATCATATTAAAGTGTTCCTTTTTACTGTGATTCATGTTATATTCAGCTAGTATAATTAGAATATTTTTATTGAGCAGACTATGCCCACTTTTGTGTTCTAATTAAAGTATCCCTTTAATCTACAATATTATCGATTCTTTTAAGCAGCCCCTGAACACGAAAATTACGTTATATGCAGCACAGATCTCTTCTCCATCTTAGAACAGTAATTTCCAGAGAAACAAGTCTTTACGCAAAGTGAGATACCCCCGTAAGTTCTGGACGGTGATATGGGCTTATAGTGTGCGCTGACGCTAATAGCTGGCAATCACCCCACGGTTAAGGAGTGTATGTTGGCCATTTTCTGTCATTTTGGGCGGGGGGGAGGGGACAAAGAGATGAGGATAATGGTTTAGGAGATATTTACTGCATCCAGCTCCCTAGAAGAAATGAACAGTCCTCACAGAAGATATCATTGGCCCAAATATCTTTTCTAAAATAATCCATTATTAGTTTTTTCTTTTTGCTATTTTATTCTCTCTCTTCCATCTCTTCAAAGCTTCAGCAACAACTAAAATTTATTGAGGATTTGCTCTATGCTCCATTCTAGGAACTGGGGATACAACAGTGGGCAAGGCGGACAGGTCAGGTCAGGTCTCTGCTGTCATGGAGGTAACATTTCTTCATTTTTTTGTGCTCACTTATATGACAAGGAAGAAGCTGGAATTAGTGCCTCAGGTGGGTAATATTTCCACTGTACTTTAATTTATTGTTAAAGCAATATAAGAAAAACACTAAATATACTACTAGTTTTATACATTCAAAATTTATGTAAACATATTATACTTTTTAGGATTGGGGGAGAATCGGTTACTTTTCTGTCAACATTTACATTCAAAAGTTTGTGAAGGATTTAGATAGATCCTTTACCCTAATATTTAGGTAGTGTTTAGGTTTAAAAAAAAAAATCAATATGCAAAATTTCCTTTTAAATGAACAATCACCTTGGCATGGAAAGTCTTTCTTCCCACCACCCCAGGGCGCCTCCTTTCCTGCTGCCAGTAAAGGTGAGGCAAGGAGAGTCTTTCTTTTGCCAAGAAGGCTAAGCCAGCGTGTGCAAGGTTCTAATGAGCACGTGGGCTTCCCTCCCCCAAAAAGCCATGCTCTAAATACTGTGTATATTCTGTAAAGAATGTTACTGGCTATAGTCAGCTGCATACATTTTCAGACTAATTAGAAGTTTATATGCCATCCTGACAATTTAATCATTTGGAAAATTTTGTTTCAAATTCAGAGTAGCTAATCTATAGGCGGACTTTGGAATATTACTTACCCTTGTACTGAGTATACACAAGCCTGTCCTCTGTGAAGAGAACAAGAACATTTCTATTTGTGAGATGGTCATAGTGTTAGAATTTAACCTTGTGCCAGGAGAATCACGATCTTAATTAACTTAATGCACTTCACCCTGAGGAATTTTTTTATCCTCATGGATTTCATCATGGACTGAGGATTTGGCCTTCATTCCAGGTTAAAACCTGCTTATTGACTAGGCTCTGTCCTTACTCTTTGCTGCCAGAAAATGGTATGATTTTTCATTTCAGATGTAGAGGACTGTGTGTATCAGACCCTTGCTGGGATTTTGGCTACCCAGTGTCTGAACTTCTTTCGTATTTGGGGTGAATTCTTTGCTGTATGGGCCTCCTCCATCAGGGACCAGATCCTCCATTCTCTTGCTCTTGGATGATAGGTGTCAGGCATGTGATGTAGGTTAAGAGAGAAATTCAAGATTCACAATCATTCAGAACTTGGAATCTTGAGGGCACAGCTCCAAGAAGCAGAGACAGTTTATTCTTGTTAGCAGTGGGGTGTGGGAGCCCCAACATCACAGTCGCTGCAGTGGTGGTGGGAAAGGGGCGTGAGCCCGATTCTTCTGTGGCTGAGACCCCTGTTTCCCAGCCTCCCTTGATCCTGACTCATTTCCAGGCCAGGCTTCCAGCTCTTCCTTTGCGTCTCAGAATTCTCAATATCCTTCAAATAAACTTTTTTTCTTTTTTAAGTCTGCCAAAGTTGGTTTCTGTTGCTTGTAACCAAGAACCCTGACTGATTCATTATGTGAAAGCTAACTGTGGCTGATTATATTTTCCAAAAATGGTCTCACCAATATGTATCCCATCCTGTGTGCTTTCTTCCAGTATGGTTTCAGTTTTGCAGTGAGAAGTAGCAGTCTGTGTTCCTGCCCCTTAAAGCCTGGGTGGATCAATAGAATGTGGTGGAACTGATGACAGGTGACTTCCAAAGTGAGGTCATAAAAGGCAACACAGTTTCCTCCTGGTTCTCTTCCTTGTGCCTTGTGAGCCCCGAGTCCAGGAACCATGGATCTGCCATGTTGGAGAGATCACATGGAAAGGCTATGTCGAATGAGAGGGGGATGCCGGAAGACCCCCAGCTGTTCTAGTTCCCAGCTGATTGAGTTTTCCCTAATTTAGATAACACACAGACTTAGAGGAGCAAGTAAGCTTTCAGATGATTTCAGCCCCAGCCTTCCAGCTGGCCTGGTGATGCTGATTGGAGCCGGAATAGACGATCTCCATTAAGCCTCGTCCAGATTGCAGGTTCATGACAAAATAAACATTGCCAGGTGGGTTTTATTATATAGCATTATATATCCTGAAACATGGCTATTATAAATATTCAACCTAGCACGCTCAGTTGCAACTCTTAGCATAGAATCATGCCTTCAAGATTCTTAAAAGATATGATAATTGATATGGAATGGACTTATTGATCTAGTTTCCTCCTTTTGCATTTTATAGATTAAGAGAGTGGTACTTATGTGGTCTATTGTAGAACTACTTGGCTAGAATAACATTACAGAACTTTATTTTTGTCAGAAATACAAAATATCAAGGCTATATTCAGTACTGAGATATTAAAAATAGCAGTTTTCTGGGTATTTATAGCAGCTTTACACCTGAGTCCTGGGGCCATGATAAAATGTTGCTTGGCAGTTCCCTTATAAATGTCTCTAAATGTAAATTCATTCCTTCTATTAAGACTCTAAAACATCTTTCAAGAAGCAAGATGAAAATCCTACTTTTCTTTTGGGTTGGAATATCCTACTTAATGGGGGATTTAGAAGGAGTTTTAGAAATTAAGTAAAAATAGCCAAAAGTTATTGGAGATTTACCCTTGCCAGGCACTATACTGAATGCTTCCAGGTTTTCTTATTGAAGCATCACAACAATCTCATGAGGTAGATTTGTTACTCTCCCTGTTTTATAGGTGAAGAAACATTAGGTTAAGTAAAACTTGCCTGGGTCACATAGCTAGCACCTGGGATTTGAACCCAGGACTATATGTGTGTCCAGGGTCACTGTATTTGTAACCACCATGCTGTATTGCCAGAATGGCTATGACGGATGCTTCAACATGTTAGCTCCTACCTTCCTCTTCCTTGCATGGATTATCTGTAAGGTCCCTAATATTCAATGACTACACACACACACAGGGCCTATTTGCACATTTCCCTTTCATGGTCAGACAAAGATACACTTTTCACAATTTCTCCCATTTGCTATAACTCTGGTCTCAAGGTGTTTTAAGCGTCTCCAGTTACTATTTTAGGAAAAGTGTGAGAACATAAGCTTTATGGGGATATTGATAGCCTGTGTGGCACCTGTTTCTACCAATTCTTTGGATCAAATTTACTTTTCATAGTAAGTGCACAAATTGTACTCAAGTGATATAAAATAATTTGTCCTTCATGATGACACTAAATGTTAAGTGTTTAAAGTAGAAGATTCTGACTTCTAATACTTCAAATTTGAGTGACTTGTGATAGTAATTCAAGGGTTTGAGGGCTTCTGAAGGAAGAACTTGGAGACTATTCTGTGTTTGTGTGTGTGTGTGTGTGTGTGTGTGTGTACTCTCATTGCCACACTTGTTAGCATAGAATGATGCCAAACTGCTGACCTAGAGTTGAAGGGGAACAAGGAAAATTATATTGATGTTGAATGAGATCTGGATTACTTTAGTGTTTTTTTTTAATATGTACATCATGACTAGTTTCATCAGCATAGATGATTTATAGGAGAAAAATTGGCAAACGAGACGTTAGAAGAAATTCATCTCTGTGCTCCTCACCAAAGCCCACGTCTCCTCTCTGAAAGCTCCTGTACGTTACTGCAGACACGGTGCTATTACCATATGCCAGCACCACTGAATTTTAGATTTAGAGGAATTGATTTCCTAGCAAACAAAAGCCCCTGGAAACTCAGCACTCCATATACTCTGCATCAAATTTTCAGAAGTCCTTTTAATGCAGAGGCTCCTTGAGGACACAGCTACAACGGTTGAAATGTTTTATTGGGAGCCAGGCATGTCCCATTTTCCCTAATGATACAGAAGGAAAAAAGGAATGAAAAAAGATTTCCTGTTGCTTTTGATCTTGCACACAGCCACCGGAGCTTAGCATATGACAAAACCTTGTGCTGTTTTTATATCCTTTGAGAATGACTTCTGCACCTAGGCAACCAATCATAGGCCGAGGACCCTCAACTAGAGGGGGAAAGTAAAATTTTACTAATTACCCACACAGAAAGGGACATTGCCAAATTCTAGAGCATCTAGGTTTGCAAGAATCCAGCCAAGGACAAAGCTTTGCATTTTTTAAGCCTAACATTTGTTCTGGTATTTCACTGCAGAGACCCAGATTTAACTTGAATACTCCTCTAAGGGCTATTTATTATGAGCCATGTGTGGCATAGGTATAAATCTCTCTTCAAACTCAGGTCAGTAAGAAATATTCACAATTAAAAATTTGTTTTGGATAGCTTCATTTTCAGCAGAGGACCTTCCCCATTCTCTCCAGGCTGGAGAGGAACTTGACCTTTGTTATCATTAGAGCTCTCCCCACCTCTTAAGTTCATGGCAAGCTGGGGACGACAGTCATTTCTGCTGAGATGCATCTTACCTTAGTGTGCACATTCTTTTCAGGTCTGCAACTTTCTGTTGCTCTCTGATTATGCTTGGCTCATAGGAATCGTGTTACTTTTTGAGGCTGGACACCTCATACCTGCCATCTTCTCTCTATAAGTCACCACTGTGTTGACCCATTTGGACTGTGTGCAGATAATTCAGCTCACACATACACTGGCATATGCAAACAAAGGCTTTCTGATCTTTCCTAAGGATTTGAGGTCACAGGCCTAATAGAAGCCATGGAAGAGAGGTTCTAGTCTGCTTAGACTGCTGTAACAAAATACGATAGACTGGGTAGCTTAAACAAGAGACATTTATTTCTCATTGTTCTGGGAAGTCCAAGATCAAGGTGCTGGCAGATTTAGTTCCTGGTGAGAGCACTCTTCCTGGCTTATATACAGCCGACTTCTTGCTTTGTCCTCACATGGCAGAGAGAGTGTGTGCATGAACAAGCTCCCTGATGTCTTAGGAGGGCACTAATTCCATCATGAGGGCCTCATCCTCATGATCTCATCATCACCTAATTACCTCCCAAAGGCTCCATCTCCAAATACTGTTGGGATTAGAGTCTCAAAATATACATTTTGGGACATAAACATTCAGTCCAAAACAGGGCCCCTTTTCAGATTGGCTTGAAGAATTTACAGTTGTATTAACTGGAGAAGTGGAAGAACCTAGAAGACACCTCACTGTTAAGTGTGCATACACTTTTTAAAAATACCAGATCCAGGGCAGGGGAGGCATAGGTGATCCTTTCTATCATTATGTGGACTGTCTCTGCACATTTCGTGTAATAGGATACATGCTCAGTGCTAACAGAACACATCTGAACAAATTTCATTTATTTATGCCAGGTGGGGGGAATTCTCCTGCCGTTAGACCCTCCCCGGGAACTGTCATTAAGCTCCTAACATCTACTAAACTCTGAGCAACTAGTTCCACTTTGCTCAAGGACAGTGAGGACACCCTGTGTGTGAGGGGAAATATTTGCCTTTTATGTTTTGAATGTCGCAGGGAAAGAGAAGGCAAACAAGATAGCAGTTTCATATTAAAAGAGTTTGGAAGGTTGTATCCTGCCACAGGGATAACTAATGAACATTCCTGTATATATGACCCCTACTGTGCGCTTCTGAGAAAGAAATGCTACCTCTTCTTCCTCCCCTCTCCATTCAAGATTGCCAAGCCTTTGGGGCAACTATTTTATGCAACTTCTAATTTGTTTTCAGTTGGATTACCCAAATTATGAAGCTGAGCAGCTCCATCCCAAGAATCAGTGAATCCTCTCTAGACTGTAAATTGGAGAACTAGGGCCTGTTTTCCTAGATCATAATTAAGGGAGATAGATCTCAGGTAATGGGAATGTCATATTCCAAAAGGGAGAACTTTCCCCAAGGTCCCCTGCCCTTGTTCCTGTCATGAATGCTCATTATGTTTCCTTTTGCTTATTAGCTTTATGTAAGGTTCTGGTGGGCAAAGGAAAGTGAAGGGGACAAGGGAGGGGAGAATTTTTGCCCCAGGGATCTTATAAATTAGCTGGAGAATATATACACAAGAAAATGTTTAGTAACGATTCTGGTGGCATATGATTAAAAGTCAGAATGAATTGGCAGATAGTAGGTTCTGTGGGACATGGCTTATCAAATCAGAATCCCATGGGAGGCTTGTGGAAATGGATTCCTGAGTCCTACCTCGAGAGTTTCTGATTCTGTAGGTCTAAGGTGGGGCCTGATAATTTGGATTTCTGATACATTCCCGCTGACGTTGATGCTTCTGATCTGGAGATCACAATTGCAAACTGCTGCCCTAGGATCCCAGGATGGAGAGGTGATGGCCGTGGACTGAGATGTTGCTTCCTGTTATCTTTTACTTGCTGCAAGTTACTTACGCTTCTCTTTTCGGGCCCCATTTTACAAAGACAGCTTGTAGCAAGCACTCCTCAAAATATCCACTTTTGATATCGTAAGAAGAGAGCCTGCATTTACCTATAATTAGGTAATTCTCCACAAGGAGAAGAAATTTATACCACCTTCTTGGCAACAGCAGCGAAACAATATTCTTGTTTTGGCTTTGACTTTAGTATTTATCTTTTTACCATTCTCCTACTTCCAGCATTCACCTCTACATTCGCTAATGTACATTAAGAATTATTTTTCTGCAGCCAAATGTGGATAGGAAACACATGTTTTTGTATTCACAAATCATTAAAGTTAAAATTAGGAAAATGGAGAGAAGAAAGATTCAGAAATAATGTAGGGTGAAGAGTTCAGAAAACAAGCTTCCTCAGAAGGGTTTATTTGGTGCTTTTGAGAACACTTGCTGATTGAGTATCTACGTTTTTGGAGAAGAAATGCAATAACATTTTCCCATCCTCTAAATGGGCTTTTGTCATAATGTTTTACTGCAGCGGAGTGGGATGTTTCTTTGCTATTAAGATAGTAGCAATCCAAACGATTCTACTCCCGAATATGTGTTCCTACTACTTTGTATTACTGGAGAAATAGCATCCTGCTGGTTCCTGTTGTTGTTATTGTTAAAGCAAGGGATTTGTGCATATTTTAGTCATGGGTTCAAGATGGTTACTAAATTATAATATAAAAAAGGGTAGAAGTTTTGGCTTACCTTATGGTTAAAAAGTTTTTTCTTAGACTTTATTTTTGCGAGCAGTTTTAGGTTCATAGCAAATTGAATGGAAAGTACAGAGAGTTTCCATATACCCCCTGCTGTACATGGATGGCCTCCCCAGTTATCAGCTATCCCTCACTAGAGTGGGACATTTCTTACAACCGATGAACCTACACTGACACATCATCATCCCCAAATCCATAGTTTACACTGGGGTTCACTCTTGATGTTGTACATTCTGTGAGTTTGGACAAATGTACAGTGGTCACCCCCATTTGCGGTTTCACTTTCCACAGTTTCAATTACCTGCAGTCAACCAAGGGCAGAAAATATTAAATGGAAACTTCCAGAAATAAACAATTCATAAGTTTTAAATTGCATGCCATTCTGAGGAGCATGATGAAATCTCATGCCATCCCATTCTGTCTCATCCAGGACACGAATCATCCTTTGTCCTTTGTATCTGCATTGTATAGTCACTTAGTTGCCATCTCAGTCATCATATCCACGGTTGTGGTATCACAGCGCTTGAGTTCAAGTCACCCTTATTTTACTTAGTAATGGCCCCAATGCACGACAGCAGTGATGCTTGCAATTTGGATGTGCCAAAGAGAAGCTATAAAGTGCTTCCTTTAAGTGAAGAAGTGAAAGTGCTCAACTTAATAAAGAAAGAAGAAAAATCGTGTGCTGAGGTTGGTAAGATTTATGGCAAGAATGAATTTTCTATTTGTGAAACTGTGAAGAAGAAAACAGAAATTCGTGCTAGTTTTGCTGTCATACCTCAAACTGTAAAAGTTACGGCCACAGTGAGTGGTAAGTGCTTAGTTAAGATGGAAAAGGTGTTAAATGTGTGGGGGGAAGACATGAACAGGAACTGTGTTTCGATTGATGACAACATGTTGCACCAGAAAGCGTTGATCCTATATGAAGACTTCAGCGCGGGATCCCCTGAAATGAGTGACACCAAGCCATTCACTGCAAATAAGAGATGGTTACATGAATTCAGGATTAGGTCTGGACTGAAAAATATAAAAATTACTGGAGACGGGGGATGGGGGTGGGGAGGAGGAGAGAGAGAGAGAGACCACATTCACATAACTTTTATTACAATATATTACTATAATTGTTCTATTTTATTATTGTTGTTACTCTCTTACTGTGCCTAATTTATAAATTAAACGTTATCATTGGTCTTTCTCTATATAGGAAGAACGTATAGAATTTGGTACTATCTGCGGTTTCAGGCATCCACTGGGGGTCTTGGAATGGCTCTCCGGCAGATAAGGGGGGACTGCTGTATAACGACAAGCATCAACCATAATAGTATCCTACAGAGTACTTTCACTGCCCTAAAAATCCGCTGTGCTCCACCTATTTGTCCCTTCTTCCACCCTAACCCCTGGCAACCACTGATCTTTTTACTGTGTTCATAGTTTTGGCTTTCCCAGAATGCCATATAACTGGAATCATACAGTATATAACCTTTTCAGATTGGCCCTCTTCACTTGGTAATATGCATTTAAGGTTTTCATAGCTTGATAGCTTATTTTTTTTGGCAATGAATAATATTCCATTGTCTGGATGTACCATGGTTTATCTATTTATTCACCTACTGAAGGACATCTGGGTTGCTTCTAAGTTCTGGCAATTATAAATAAAGCTGCTACAGACATCCACATGCAAGGTTTTGTGTGGACATAGTTTTCAACTCCTTTGGGTAAATACCAAGGAGCCCAATTGCTGCACGGTGTGCTAAAAGTATGTCTAGTTTTGTAAGAAACTGCCAAACTGTCTTCCAAAGTGGCTATAAGATTTTGTTTTCCCAATAGCAATGAATAAGTTTCTGGTTACTTCCCATTCTCACCAGCATTTATTTGGTATTGTCAGTATTCCAGACTTGGCTGTTCTAATATGTGTAGAAGTATCTCATTGTTGTTTCAATTTGCATTTCCCTGATGACATATGATGTGGAGTGTGTTTTCATGTATTTATTTGCCATCTGTGTATCTTCTTTGGTGGCAAAACTATGAACAGAGTAAAAAGATCAGTGGTTGTCAATGGTTAGGGCAGAAGAGAAGGAATAAATAGGATTTTTAGGGCAGTGAAAGTACTCTATATGATATTATTATGGTTATTATTTGTTATGATCTGTAGCCCATTTTTAATTGGGTTGTCTCTTTCCTTATTGTTGAGTTTTTAAGAGTTCTTTTTATATATTAAAAAATTTTTTTTCTTTTAAAGATTTTTTTTATTGAGGAATTGGGGGATGGGAACAGCACTGGGGAATTGGGGGAAGGGGAATAGACAAGTTGCTGTCCTTTTTTTCTTCAGTCTAGTTGTGGAGGATGTTGCTTCACTGGCCCAAGTTGGCACCATCATTGCGCTCTTCCCTGGCGAGGCAGATCAGTCTCCGGCTTCTGGACGGCCGCTCACGCTGGCTGCTGGCTAAACACGGTAGCCCATGGCAATCCACTGCAGCAGGGGCTGCAGCCTATGCCATCGTGGGCAACTCACGGCAGCCCAGCTCCAGGTTGAGCTGTTGTTCAGCATCTTAGCTGTAGAGGGCAGTGTCACTGGCCCTCATATGTGGGATCCGAACCGGGGCCCTCTGGTGTCCCAAGCCAGCTCTTAACCAACGTGCCACTCGACCGGCCCTAAGAGTTCTTCTATATTTAAATAACAGTCCTTTGTCAGCTATTTTGCTAATATTTTCTCCCAGTCAATGGCTTGTGTTTTCATTCTCTTGAGCTTACCTTATTTTAGTTTGATTAATTTTTGAATATATGGTATAGTCACACTGTACTATTTCAAAGATATTGTATTAGTGTCCTAAGGCTGCCATGACTGAGTACCACAAACTCTAGGTGGCTCTAAATAACAGAAGTGTATTCTCTCACAGTTCTGTAGGCTGTAAGTCTGAAATCGAGGTGTTGGGTGTTGGTAGAGCCACCGCCTGTCTGAAGGCGCTAGGAAAGAGCCCTTCCTTACACTGCTAGCTTCTGCTGGCGAGGGCAATCCCTGGTTTTCCTTGGCTCCAGTCTCTGCCCCTGTCACCACATGGGTTCTCCCTGTGTGCTCCTCTGTCTGTTCGATTTTCTCTCTCTTATAAGGACATTAGTCATTATATTAGGGCCCACTCTAATCCACTGTAATCTCTTCTTAACTTGATTCTATCTGCAAAGACCCAATTTCCAAACAAAGTCACATTCACAGATATGGGGGACGGTGTTAAGACTTGAGTCTATCTCTTTTAGGGAATACAATTATACCCACTACAGATTTCAAAGTGTATAAATGAAATGTTTCCCTTGTTACTGTTTCCAGGTCACCCAGTTGCCCCCCTCAGAGGTTACCAATGTTGTTTTAGTTTAATTTGATGAACTGCAACTCGTCTAAAAATGACTTAATTGGGGGGAAGTCTCATTTTCTCGTAGAAGTCAGTCTTCTTCTCATCTGTTTCATTCATCAACACTTCCTGATTTTTTTAGTCATCAAATTTATCCCATATCCTCAGCTGGGTTCAGGGACAGGGAAGAAAGGTGAAATGTTCAAGTACAAACTAAATATAGTGAACCTATATTAATCATTGAGTGAGACATATTCTACATCAATGTGACTCCCTCATTAAATGTCAGACATCGTGTGGGTAGCAATCACTTACTTGCTGGCATAAAGGAGATTGTTGCTAGTTTTAAATTCTAGTAGCATTAAATCCTATAGCATTTTGTTGTGATATTTCTTATTTGGAACCATGTTTTGAAATGGGTTAGAAATGAAATTGTTGCTATGTATGTATTATATTGTGAAAATGATGCTGTTAAAATAAAACTATGTTCCTAGTCACTGCTATGTTGAATTAGATGAAATTTATGAAAGACGGTTTTACCATCCAATGATACGTAACCAAATATGTGTTAATATCTTGTGCCTTCTAAAAATATGAAGTATGTATACAAAAACTATAATGCTGCATAGTAACATATTAAATGATCTGTGAAGTCCTGCGGTAAGCAACCAATATGTTAAACTTTGTTTAGCCTACAGTTTTCCATAAAGTTCTTTTTAAAAAATGATTACATCTCTCATTACTGTTGTTCCCCTGAATACACTTGGAGAAATGAAGGCCTAAAAGCAGAAGTTAGAGTGAAAACATTGAGTCAGAAGCCAGGCAATGAGAGCAGAAAGGTAGAACTTTTATGCTGCCCATCTCTAGTAGGATGTGACTTAGGTTCTTTTTGTTGTCATAGAAACCATTGGCTTGCTGTCTAAGAGGAAGCGGGGGTGGGGGGGCAGAGGGGGTAGGGGGGATGGAGGATAGGGAAAAGACAGATCTGGTGTGAATCTCAGCACTGCCACTTATTAGTTTTGTGACCATATTGACAAGTCCTACATTTTCTAAGCCTAAATTTCTTCATCTATGTAAGGGGAAGGCACAGTTCCTATCCTTAAAGAATTTACCATCTAACTGGAGGATGAGATTAGAAAACCTACGGTTATGTAACAAGAATATGATTATTACTTTAAGAGATATACACAGTGGTTGGGGGATTTAAAGGAGGTAGAAACCAGCCAAATGTGGACAATCTGGGAAGGATCTGGCATTTAGATAGGTAGGTTGACTTGAGTTAATAAGACTGACATTGGAGACCTAATAGTGGGGAGCACATTCCAGGCAGAGCGCAAAGCAAGAGCAAAGGTATAGAGATGGGACAGAAAAGACATTAGCAAGAAAAGGAATAGCAAGTGGCCCTGTTTTTCCAGAGACAGTAGAGATGGTGCAGCTATTTTAACTATGGCCTCTGTGCTGTAAGAGACCCAACGGTACAGGTAGCTTTAGCAAAGCCAATGGTGGCTTTGAGTAGACTAACGTGTTTAATACTAACTATGACACCATTACCAAGGAAATAACCTTGTACTTGAATAAAATTTAACTTCTTCTGGGTGTTCTTAGAAATGTGGTCACTGTGTTAACTTGCCTGTGCACATAATATAATCTGACACAGAGGCCCCAAACAATGAAATAGAGCAATTTTCATAAATATTTCAGGATTTCTACATTATCTTCCCTAATTAGTGTCTAGGGAAAGCTCAATAACTGAGTAAGATTTTAATACCATTACATAAAACAGTTTTCTTTACTCCTCAACTTGGAAAGTTTACTGTGTTAATGTACAGTGTGAGTCCTGTGGAGGAAGATTTAGTGTGTGGCATTTCCCCAATTTATTGGCCCTCAGACCCTTTTGTTTCTTGAGTGCATATTAACATCTCCCCAAAGATGTTCTCTTCCATTCATCAGGGTCAATGTTCTTATTACTTATGGAGCTTTTTCAAAAGTTCTCAGGAGCAGTGTAGGCTCCCTGACAATTCTAATATTTGCTGTCCACCCCTGTAACCTCCGACTCCCTAACTCCACCCCTTCTCTAACCCAACCTAAGGTATTACAAATCATTGTTAGTTATGTGTCAACTGTTAAGGCCCACTCTCCTAATCCCTACTTGCTAAACTTTTGTAAGAAAAACCTTTTTAAAAAGTTGTGAATAACGCTTCAATAAACGTAAGGGTGTATATATTTTTTTGAATTAGTGTTTTGGATTTCTCTTTATAGATACCTAAGAGTGGAATTGCTGGGTCATAAGGTAGTTCCATTTCCAGTTTTTTTAAAGCACAAATTGCCACAATATTCCCCAAAAGACAGTTTGGGAAATATAATCAGTAATGTTGTAAAGATTTTGTAGGGTGTCAGATGGACATTTGTCTTACTAGGGAGACCACTTCATGGATGGTGTAGATGCCTGACCACTGCACTGTACGCCTGAAGCTGAAGCTGAATAATACTGAATGTCAACTATAATTTAACATGTATACAGTCACAGGATGTGGAGTACAGCATAGGGAATAGAGTCAATGAAATTGTAACAGCTATATACGAAGTCAGAGGGGTGGTAGATTGGGGGAGGGAGATTATCACTTTGTAAGGCGGGTAAATGTCTAACTATTACATTGTTTTGTACATCTGAAACTAAAAAAAAATTGTGAAGACAAATATAAATAGAAATATGTAAGCAAAGGGGAAGTAAGTAGGTTAGAGATCATGTCTAGAATAGCAACAGATCATTGGGATAGAGTGAAACATGACTGGGCTATTATTATGCAAAGGAAATATATTTTAGAATTTACAAGTTTATATCTAATCCTAATTTACTTTGATATTTTATATTTTACACTAACATTTTAAACCCTCATTAATGTATGTTCAAACCCATGTTAATGTATCTTCAAACCAAATACTACAAGGTGTAGAAAACTTTCTGCTACAGATTGGGGTTTGATATTTTGAAATTTAAATAAAACAAACATAATTTGGCTCAGAATTACCAAGGATCTGCTTTGCGACTGATACTTCTCTTTGTATGTTTCTTCATTGTTAGCACTTCTTTAAGAGAGGAAAAAGAAAAATTCAAATTTTTATCACGTGTTATCTCTGAAGGTGGGGGAGATTAGATTCCTGGAATTTATTGATAATAGGTATCAATCATTTTAGTAGAAACCGTTATTCTTTTGGCTGTATAACTGTTATTTCTTTTTTTAACCTAAGTGTTGGTGTTTTGACAAAGATCCCCATGTAATTTTAATAGTATAATGATATATATCATTGCCTGTTAAGTGTAGTATCATATGGTAGACCAAAGAAAGCTCTCTTCCATAATTCTTAAGCAAAATGTCTTCCTGAGTACCTCAAAATATACTAAACTTGCTTTCCTCTCATCATCAAAATCCATGTACTTCCTGTTGGAAATTATAACATCTCTCCTTTCTATGATGCATAAATTTTTTTTCTGTATAGAGGGCAGGGAACCAATATGGGGAAATGCCTAAAGGAATATGCGTAAGTTGCCAAAATACATACCTCCTGAGATGTTTCTAAGAGCATCATAAATAGCATATCGTGAATTCCTTCCCTCTAGCTGAGCTTTTGAAATAGCCCACTCAGCACTTTTGTTAAATACAATAATATCCCTGGGACATGAACTAAATAGCGTTTCCAGTTCAGTCTCATTTATCATTTTCCTGATTCCACAAACCAGTCTCCAGATGTCAAAATATGAAGGTGAAAGTGAATAAAATTGTTTTCATTTATAGAGCTCCCTAAATCAAACAATAGATCAAGAGTATCCCCTGCCCTCTCTGCCCCCCCCCACCCCCTTCCCCAGGACCCCAATAGATTGGTCAGTGATACCAAAGTAAAGGCTTGACCCTAGGAGTTTCTAAATCATCTTTAGTCTTCATTGTAGTTTAAAACAATGTACTATACTTGGAGGACATTTTAGCTGAGTTTCGTAATTTATTTTATAATTTTGCCAGAGTAAAATTATGATGGGCCTTGCATAATCATTGTAACAAATATATCTGGGATCTTTACATAAACTACACTGAAACTCTGGTTGCTATTTTAATATCCCCAGCATTGCAAGAAAGAATTAGACCATTGGTTTCTGTTTGTGTTGCAAATATTTATAATACGAGTGTAGCTTCAAGGTGTGAAGGAAACATGAAAATGTGCTGTGAAACACCAAAGTGCTATGTACGTATTGGGTATTATATTGGTTTCATGGAACGTGACTTATCTGTTTTGTATGTATTTTAGGGTTTCAAATGTGTAAGTTTTATTATATTCTTTTAGGGGAAAATGGCTCATGTAGCCTTTTGAATTATTTCTCATATATCCAAAAGCTTGGGAATTAATAGGCTCAGGAGAGAAGGGCCCATAAATATTACCAAGTTGAGTTGCTTCATTTTTCAGATCAGAAACTAAGGCCTACAGAGGTGAAGGACCTTGTCCAAGATCACAAAGTGATGGAGCTGAGATAGGAACATTCTAATTCCCCGATCCCTGGGTTAATCTTCATTCTTCAGTTCAGTAGATATACTCTTATTTAGCAACAACATCAATAACCACAAAGTTTGTTGATTTGCCCATCTTGTCAGTATACATTTTTTTTTGCATTAAAGAATATACTCAATAACAAATATGCATTCAGCAGATTTGATTTTCCCATATTCAGGCATCATGATCATTTTAGAAGTGTGGATCAAATGATCTTGAAATTATAGATTCCTACGATATTTTAATTCACTTCATAGGACTTGTTAATATAGTGTTATCTGTTTTTATTGCTTTTTGCTAAACCACGTCTTTCACGTTTTCCTCCTGTGCTTTTTATTATACTGTGCCTTGGGGGAGAAAAAGAAGTTTTCATAGCTTGTATCTGATGTTACATTCACGTTATTACTTAAGAACAAAGGTTAGATGTAACTTGGGACTTTACTGTGGGACAACCTGACTGAATTTCGTCCTCATGTTGGTGAGCTGGTGGAAAAAGCTCTTAACTTGCCATTGGAAGACTGGGCTGAGTTCCTGCAGTGCTGCTTTTCACTCACTGTTTTCATTTGAGTCATTGCTATCCCCTCTGAACTTGTTTCTTGATAGGCAACAGTGGGAATAATAGTTGTCCATTCTGTATGTTAGAATGTGACACATAGCATTTCTATGTGTCATAGAAATTTGTAAGAGTGTTTTGTTTTGTTTGGGGCTGTTGATCCTTTGGGAATGTTGTCTAATTAGGGATGTCAAGGGTGTCACCCCAAACCCCCAACATCTGTTAACAAAGAAGAAAGGAGGAGGAGGAGAAAATGTTTCATAAGTTGAAAACTGTATTCTAAAGACACTGCATAGGGTCTAATCTTGTTAGCAGGAACCCCACCCCCCAAAGTTGTTAAATTGATATCTTAGAACCAAGAAATTGCTCTGTTCTGCTATTTGCTGTCTTCTCTTATCTTTCAAAATCTTACCCTTTCCTCAAGTCCCCCTCTTAAATGCTGCTTCTTTTTTAAACTTCTATGATTCCCCTCTTCCCTCCTACATTAGGTTGGGTATTATAGTTATTATTATTATTATTATTATTATTATTATTATTTAGTCTAGAATGAAAGCTTCTTCAGGGACTGGTCTCATGAAGCATTTAGAAGGCCTTGTACAGTATAGTTGCTCAATAATATTTGTTAAATTGATTTTTGGGGAAAATGCATTTTTTAGTATTGTTTCTCAATTCCTTCTGCGTTTTCATTGAATTACTTACCTAGAGTTGAATCAGTAGTGTAGAGAAAAAAAATCTTTAACTTCAAATGCATTTCGGTATATCTCCGTTTATTAACCAGAATTTTAGGGTTAAAAAATGTGGTATTTTATAGTTTATACAGCATTCTACCTCATCTGTGGTTTCACTTTCCACAGTTTCAGTTACCCACAATCAATTGTGGTCTGAAAATATTAAATGGGAAATTCCAAAAATAAACAATTCAAAAGTTTTAAATTTCTCATTATTCTGAGTAGCGTGATAAAAATCTTGTGCTGTTCTGCTCTGTCCCCCATGGGACATGAAGCATCCCTTTGTCCAGCGTATCCACGCTGTATATGCTCCCTTCCCGTTAGTCACTTAGTAGCCCTCTTGGTTATCAGATTGACTGTTAAGGCATTGCAGTGTTTGTATTCCAGTCACCCTTATAGTAGCTGAATGCTATGTCACAGCGCCTACATCATTCACCTCGCTTCATCTCATCATACAGGCTTTGTATCATCTCACATCATCACAAGAAGAAGGGTGAGCACAGTACAATAAAATGTTTAGAAAGAAAGAGAGAGAGGAGGAGAGAAAACATACATTCACATAACGTTTATTACAATATATTGTTATAATTGTTCTATTTTATTACTAGTTATTGTTGTTAATCTCTTATTATGCCCAATTTGTACATTAAACTTTATCATAGGTATGTATATATAGGAAAAAACATAGTATCGATGGGGTTCAGTACTATCTGAGGTTTCGGGCATCCACTGGGGGCCTTGGAATAGTCTCCCCCATAGAAAATGGGGGACTACTATAAATCAATTCAGGTGCACATTTTTTTTAAAAGCTTAATTTTTAAATCTTATTTTTCATTCATATTTTTCTTTTTTTTCTAGTGATCATATTTAAACATTCAAAGTTAAGAACTGAGTCTTGGGCAAATCACTCCTCAAAAAATTATTTATTTTTTAAAGGGAAGTTTATATTTATTCATTGCACATTGATTTTTAGGATAAAAGTGGTTTGTCTTAAAGATTGATGACATGTTCAAGATGGTAACCAGAGCCTTCCTACCCCCTTTAAAAAATCAGTACTGGAGCCATTGTAAGCAGTGATGCTTCATGTTTCATTTTCCACTACTAGAGTGTTTTTAAAATGATAAAAATCATTCTTTGCAATATTATGGTAAAAAAAGAAAGGATATTTATTGGCTGAGAGAGCCTTGTATTTCTGATAGCTTTGTCAGGAATTATGATGGAAATTTTGACAGAATCGTAACTCAAGTTGATACTGAAGGGAATCACTTCATTTTGATCTTGCCCGACCTTATTAGATCATTTAGAAATTTCAGACAAACAGATAGTTCTTTAACCAAATAGAAATAATGCTTTATTTTACGTGATTTAATCTTTGATGCCCCCACTAAGTGTAACTTTAGTGTGCATCCTTTCTTTGACTGTTAACTCCTCTAATAGCTATAGCGATTACCAGTCTAGACACAGTAAATTGCTGCCATTTCCATTATTACTGACTTTTGTAAAGGTTCATTATCAGATGATGCTGCTGAAGCCTCTGACTAGATAGCCCTTTGCTTTTCTTAGTCTTCTGCTATAACCCCTGCATGCATCTCTTTAGTGGAAGTGATCCTTACCCTTAATCCTGATATAAATGGGGCAAAGAGACCAAGAGAGATCAAGGCCAGCATTGGCTCTGACAGCTAATGAGATTTAAGTCTTTGAGCAAATGACTTCCCTTCTCCAGACTTTATTTTCCTGAAGTGTAATATGTGGATTGTATTAGGTGATCTCAGGATGTCTCTGATGCTAAGATTCTATTATTCATCAAAATCCATCTGCCAAAATGCCACTATGATAATTAGATAGACTGACAGCTGGGCTTAAGGAAATGGCAGAGCTAAAAGCTCCAGTCTACACTACCTCTTGGTGAACACTCATGTTTGCATATTTTAATAATGGTACTCTCCGCATTCCATCTCTACCCAATCACTCACTTAGCGAGAACCTTTTTTCCTCTTAACATTTTAAAACTGTGTAATGTAATGAAATCTATTAGTACCAACGAAATGGAGTAACAGTGATATTTTAATATACCTTTAATACAATAGTATTCCTAGTATTTGAGAAGCCAAATGAAATATATTTAGATTTGACTTTTAAGGAAGAAAAACAATCACCCATCTTTATTTAATGGCTGAACAAAGATCCCCAATAAACAATAATGCCCCAGAGTCGTCACACTTGCTTCTATTTTGGCACACTTAACCTCATGTATTCTTAAACATAATGGAAGGTGACACATTAAATGGAGGGTCATTCTGAAAAATAAAGTAGACCAAAAAATTTCTTTACTCTCAAGGATAGTTTTGAAGTAAAAACCTCAAATAATAGCTTATTCATAACTAATATTTGGAGGTATTTCTTAAGTCCAGAAAGGTCAGAGGGAAATCCAGTAAATGTCAATGCTGTTTGTCAGGTGGGGAAACTCACATCTCCTGAGGAATTTAATTTATATTAATGAGGAGTGAGACCTGCCTAGGGCTCTTTCAGAGATTGTTCTGGTGTTAATTTTAATGACGTAACTTCACGAAAAGGATTTCTAACAAATTATTCAGCAAGACAACCTCATATGAGATTGCTTTTTAATTGTGAGGCCTCGGTTACTCTGGCCCCTGAACCCCAGTCACATATTGGGGCCTCTTGAGGACTTACCTCACTAAGTTGATTACTTGCTCTCATTTCTGGCCCTTGTTCAATTATTAGGGAACCCAGCCAACCCAAGTGAGAGTCTGACAGTAAAGTTCTCATTCATTTCAGATATTCTTGAAGACCTATAATTGAGGCTATGTGGGAGTGACAACAGAGCTACGATTTATGAGCCCTTACTGTGTGCCAGGCTTCCTATTAAGTGTTTTATATTCTCGGTTTCTGATCTCAACAATAACTTTACAGAATTACAGATGTGGAGAAGGAGACTCAGAGGTTAAGTAACTTGCTCAAGATCATACTGTTAAGTAACCGTCAGAACCAGGGTTTCATAGTCTGTTTGGCTCCAATATGCATGGTTTCCCATTACTTACCTATCTCTTAGGTTCTTCCTTTATTCATCTAACTTCTCAGTGTTTATAATGACTTCCCTTTATTTAGCCCTGGCTATGTTTCTGATATTGTACACGGTGTTTTGCTCTGTAAACCTAAATAGATGATACTAGAGGAAGGAGGGCTAGAGGGTTAAGCAGGTGCCACAAGTCATACAGCTAGAAAACAGCAGGGCTAGGGTTCTAACCTAGGTCTACTTGACCTTCCAAGCCAATACTCTTATCAACTCTAATAGTGCTGTGCCCTGAGTTGGTAGAAAGGTGATAAAGCATGGCCCCTACACTCTAGGAGCAGAAAGCTTGCTGGGTTGAGATGGACACGAACTCAAGTGTCTATAAAGCCAAGCAGAATTTTGTAAATGTGAAGAAATGAAGTGATATCAAAAAGGTGCTGGGAAGTACAGAGGTAGGAAAATTAAGGCGAAATAGAAGGTCCAGGTGGGTTTGCCAAGATGGAGGTATTTAATGAACTGGATTTCAAAATGCAAAGGATGAAAGGAAATACATTTCAGACTGAAGAGCTAGTTTTCCTTTGAGTGCAGCTTTGGTTACATTCCTTAAATTTGAGTGTATAGTGTTTTTGTTTTTAATTGCAGATAGTTTGTAACTTTAGTTTTGATTTTCTCATTGGCTCATGACTTATTTTCTAGTTGTCAGAATCTCTAATTGATTATATTGTTTTGTTATCTATTAAGTTGTTTTGATCTGGATTACCTTTGGGTCAGAGAAAATAATTAAACCATTCTTAGTCTAGGCATTTGTTAAAGTTTTCTATGTGACCTATTAAATAATCAATTTTTAGAAATATTCCATGGATATTTGAAGTGAATATTCAGATGTTGATGGACTTTGTAAAGCATCAATGATAAAAACTTGTTTGTTAATCAAGCTTATTAATTGTATTATTATGATTCTCACATATTTTTTCTTTGACTGAGGAACTAACTAATTCTGAAACAAGAGTCTCCCACTGACATTTTGGATTCAGCGATTCTTTTCATATTTCTTAGTTTTTACTTCATGTAATTTGATGCTGTGTGTTTTGGTGTATGAAAGTTTGTGGTTATTATGTCTTCTTGGATTATATCTGTTATCAATATAAAATATCTATCTTTTCTCCATTTATTTATTTTTTTGCTTTAAACTTACTGTTTTATGAATATTATGATAGCTTATCTGTTTCTATAACAGATACACTGTGCCCATCCTTTTGTGTCATTTGGGTTTTTTTCTTTTATTGTTAGTTTCAGGTGTACAGAACAATGCAATAGTTACCCTTTTCACCCTCACAAAGTAACAACCCCCTCCCCCCATCCACTGCCCTCCATACAAATTGGTAATTGCAATGTGTCATTTGGTTTTAAGGTTGTCTTTTATACAACCTTAAGAGCTTTTTACTCAGATGGTCTTTTAAAAATTTAACCAATTAATATTTATTTTTATTGCTCATATGATAGGTCTTATATCTGCCATTTTATTTTGTATTTTTGATACTTTTTGGAGTGCTTTATTTTAGCCTTCCTTTTCTTTCTTTCTTTCTTTCTTTCTTTCTTTCTTTCTTTCTTTCTTTCTTTCTTTCCTTTCTTTCTATACTGATTTCTTTGAAAATGCTTGAAAATTATATATTCTTTATCTTTTCTAATAGTGGTGGCCTTTTAATCAATACACATATACTTTCTAAATATCAAAAAGTATCTATAACATTTAAATGAACAAGAAAACACACAAGTATTTATCATGTTGTAATTTATCCTTTCTTCTTACTCCTTTCAGTATTTCAAATATTTTATAGAAATCATCAGAAATTTTTTCTTTGTTTCTTTTCTTTTTTTTTTTTTTTAGCTGAGCCATCCTGCTTCCTGTTGGCAGCTCAGTGGCAGCTCAGCTCGGGCTGGGCATTGAACCGCTGTTGCTCAGAGCTTGCACTCTTGAGCAAGCTCTTAACCAACTGAGCCACTCGGCCGGCCCCTGAAATTTTATTTCTACATTAGTAGCCATATAGGTGTATTTTGCCGATGTGTTTTGTCTCTTTTAAAAATATTTTCTTAACAACTGTATACAGTATAATAATTAAATATAATTAATTTTGAGCTTTACTATGTTCATTGCTCACATCCATTTCATGCCTACTATAACATCCATTTCTTGAGTTTTTTATTTTGATTAATTTCTCATTTGGCTGCTGCATTTCCTTAAGTAATTTTTCCAGAAAGGGTAAATGAGTGGACAGTATCATTGGTATCACCAGAGACTCTCATCGCTATACCTAACAATCATTATTTTGTCCTCATCTTAAGTTCTCTGTAGCAACTGACAAAGGATCACTCTCTTGCCTTCATTTGTCTTCTCAGGTGCCACTTCCTTTTGATTCTCCTTTTAGCTCACTGGGCTTTACTCGGCTTATTTTTCTTCATCTCCCCAGTCTCTTTATGTTGAGGTGTCCTAGGATTTGTTCCTCAACTTTCTTTTCTTCTGTTTACTCTCTTTCCCTAGGAGATTTCATCCAGATTCATGGCTTTAAATGCCATCTGTATAAATTCAAAGTTTACATCTTTAGCTCAGACTTCCCCTGCTAATGCATGTCTCCTACTGTATACTTGATAGCTCAAAACATAATATGCCCCAAACTGAACTCCTGCCAAAACCTGCACATTCCAAATTACTACTTGTCTTATTAAGTGGCAAATCTAGAATTCCATTTCCTCAAGCCAAAAACACTGGAGTCGTCCTGTTCTCCAAGCAAAATGAAACTTTGGAGTTATCAAATTCATTGGGTATCTTATAGGTTCTACCTCCCAAAATATATCCAGAATTAGATCATTGTTTTTACCACTCCCTAGTTACCACCCTGTGCCAAGCCATTATCTATTGCTATTACTGCAGAGCTTCCTAGCTGGTTTTTCTACTTCCCCACCTTTGGCCCTCTCCAGCCCATTCTACACAGAGCAGCCAGCCAGTATCCATTTCATTAAGACTTAAAAGTCCATGTTCTTATAATGGTCTACAAGATCTGTACCCTGCCTCCCCACCAAACACCACTCTGAACTTATTTTCCTTTAAAACTTTCTTCCTCGCTCACCCTTCTCTAGCCACACTGATCTCCTAGTTGTTCCCAGCAAGCATTTATTTCCTTGCATTTGCTCTTCCTTCTGCCTGAATGCTTTCCCCCAGATTTCAACATGGCTCCTTCCTTCACTTCAGGTCTCTTCTCATAGGTCACCTTATCTCCTGGGCTTGCAGTGTGCCTCACGTGTTGCAGTTCCTTAAGACATATTTGTTGGAGTCTGTGCATAGCTGAAAAATGTTTTGTGTTTTTAATCAACTCTGAGTGTAAGATGTTATGTGCTAATCCTTTTTTCTTCGAATTCTGATCAGACTGATTTTAAACAATCTTTTGGGGAAAACTGTCCACTTTAACTCATGAGGAATCTGTTCTATGCTGTTTCAGAAAAGTTTGATCTCATTTATTTGTCTTTCAAGAAAATTCTTTAAAAATTTGATTTATTATGGCTTCCTGATTTTCCTATGCTACATTTCTTCTTATAATTATCATTTGTCTTATTTTCATTATAGGATTTTTTTTAGCAGGATGAGAGGTAAATGTGTAGGCTCAATTCTGAATTTTTAAAACAAAAATACATAAAAGTGTATTTGGATTTAGCCAATTACAACCATATTTACTCATTTGAAAAATTAAACATTTCTCAGAGTGCATATGTTTGTTTTAATTTGTTAGGTCTAATGACAATGCTCAGTGGTGTGTATGGATTTCCAGAACCTTTTGCAATAACTTCACAGCCCTGGAATTTTGGAAACCACTGCTATGAATATATAGCAGAATCATAGTTGCCATGAATGGTGGAAACATGAATGTTAGGTGGTATTTCTAAAGATTATTTTCATTTAGGGGAACCTCATCTTCTTATGTTCAAAAACCATTTTAGGTCATTCCCTGGTACTATTTTAGAAAATTCAGGGTAAGAAGCACAGGTACAGGAGAAATAAAGGTTAGGCAGCTCTTCAGAGATGTTATCATGATAACATTTTCCTTCATTTTCTGAAGTGTAGAGAGAAATGGCCGACAAGAGAGCTTGAAAGGTCCTGTTGTTAAACACTGGACATTTGAATCTAATAATGTGGTTAACTCTGGAAATCAGAGACTCCCCTTTCCCCTGTTTTTACTGTTTGCTGTTTTGTCTTTTTCTTTGTTGTTGTTGTTATTTTTTCAATCTATTGGTTTTTAGGTTGTTGTAGGTTGTTTCTGTGCTGAGGATCAGACTGAGGTGTAAACTTAGAATCTTCTCAGGTCTTTGCTGAGTCTTTCCCTGGGCACGTGTGTCACTTTCTAATTTTCCCTCTGTATGCAGTTGTTTTTGAATGCCCTAGTCTTTAATGTCTGGCTTCTGAAGGAGACAAAAGTCAAACATGAAGACACTTCAGCTAGAGGGGGAGGAACGACAACAATGTGGGGAGGTACAAAAACAATGGCTGTCCACCTTTTTATTTGCACCTCTGTGATCTAAACCAGCCATCAGTGATCGGTCCACAGACTCCCAATATTTGCAGGACAGGGTCCTTTTTGCCCACCCTAGCTCCTACAAGCTGTACACAAGATGCTCCAAGAGCAAGTGCACAGTTGCCTGCCACATGGCTGGAGGTGAGTGATGGACAGCTGCTACTGTGTTAAGAGATTAAACCGACTCTTAAGTCTTCTCCTGGAAGTTGCAAATCTTCAACAGAGCCCAGAGTTCCAAAATAGTTACATCAGACAGATTCTGCCCTGCAATTATTGTCTAGGTGGGTAGACAGATTCCTGGTGCTTCCTACTCTGCCGTTTTCCCAGAATCCTCTTCTATTACTTTTATATCGAAAAAGATTATGTAATTAAAGTGGAACAGTTAAGTTTTTTTGATAGATTATATGCCTAAGCAGAATACACAAGTTTGTATAAAATAACGTGAAAGCTACCTGTATTTACAAAATGTCTTGGTATTTAAGTGCTGCAGTATTTAACATTACTAAATTCAGAAAAGGAAAAAAACGCACTATGTTTAAACTTTTGTGAGTTTTTTGAATTGACAGTAATGAATGAAAGAGAGGTTGCCTATCAAAAGCTAATCAACTTTATTAAGAACTTTGCTGCTTATAGTTTGTAGGAAAGATGAATAAGGAAATGACCCAGGTTTCACTTTATAATGAAGAGATCTCTAGGATATTACAAAATTGTTTTCTAAGGAATGAATGGAAGAGAGAGTAGAACTGAGTGTTGTGCAGATGGATATACAAGGATTTGTTTGATTATTCGCTGTCTACCCCAGCCCTTCTGGGTATGTAGCCAATGTGGATGGTGAATGCAGCATACCATCCACATTCTGAAACAATGTTTTCAAAGTGTGGTGCCCTGACCAGTCACATCATCAGCAACATCAGCATTACCAGGGAACTTGTTAGAAGACAAATTCTACTCAGGGAGGGCGTCTTCTGCACTTGGAGGTAGTTCTCCAAGTGATTCTGATGCACCTGTGTTGATAGGAAGGGGTCCTTAACTTGAAGTTTTAATATCTAGACTATTCCTATTTGTTCTTTGCTCTATTTGAAAGAAGGGGATAGTTCATATTTTTTTTTAATTCTGATTGATCTTTGCAACATCTGAGGGAAGTTACAAAGGAATCTAAGGCATAGAACTTTAATATTCAAAGGCTATGGAGGCAGTGTCAGAAATATAATTAGTTCTTCAAATTCTATTCAGAACTCTATCCACAGGAACAATGCATGCTTAGATCTTCCTGTCAACAAACTGACAAATTGTAAAATCTAATTATGGAAGACTTTTGTTGATGTTTTTGTCTTGTTTTTTTTTTTAATTACCCAAAAGTTAATTGATGTTAATTAAAAATTGTTAATTAGTTAAAAATTGCTTTGCTGTTTGTAGTGTCACACCCCATTGCTGTTTAGTCTTAGTTCTACATATTCTGTACTGGCAAAGAAAACCTTTTTGGATCTTAGAGGGAATCTAGGGAACCTAAGGCCCTCTGTGGCTACTTTTTACTGAATCCTGTCTTACCTTCAAATAAGATAAATCAAGATCAGTGCTTTAAGACATTTGATCTCATCTTTATTTTCTTTTGAAATATATTTATTTTCCAGTACCTGTGGTGAAGTGAAAGCCAACAAAAAAAAGTCAAGAACATGGTGTTTGAGGACAAAAATCAGTTGAAATGTAGGGCAGCACAACCTGTGGATAAAATATTCTGAAATACATTCCACTTACAGCAAATAGTAAGATAGAACAGTGGAAACAGAGTGTTCTAAGTTCTAGAAGCTGATAGGAATAGAAAACTCATCAGCGAAAGCAGTTTATCAGCCAAATGAATCCATTTTCTTGCACAAAATGGCTATATACTATATACCATGTAAGAGCGGGGTTTTCTATCTGTTAGAAGAGCAGGGTTTTTAAAAAGTACTCTTTTTCTTTTTTCTTTCTTTTTTTTTTAAAGATTTTTATTGGAGGAACCAGGGGAAGGGGAACAGAAAAGTTGCTGTTGTTTTGTTCTTCAATCTAGTTGTGGAGGACGTTGCTTCACTGGCCCAAGCTGGCACCATCATTGCGCTCTTCCCGGGCGAGGCAGGTCAGTCGCCGGCTTCTGGACGGCCGCTCATGGCGGCTGCTGACCGCTTAGGCTGGCTGCCGGCTACACACGGTAGCCCATGGCAACCCACTGCAGCAGGGGACTGCAGCCCACGCCGTCGCCAGCAACCCACGGCAGCCCAGCTCCAGGTCGAGCTGCTGTTCAGCATCTTAGCTGCAGAGGGCAGTGTCACTGACCCCCATATGTGGGATCCGAACCAGGGTCCTCTGGCGTCCCAAGCCAGCTCTTACCAACGCGCCACTCGGCCGGCCCCAAGAAATTATTTATTTATTTATTTATTTTATTATTATTTTTTTTAGCTGAGCCATCCTGCCACCTGTTGGCAGCTCAGCGGCTGCTCAGCTCGGGCCAGGACTCGAACCGCTGTTGCTCAGAGCTCAAACTCTTGAGCGAGCTCTTAACCAACTGAGCCACTCAGCCAGCCCCCTTTTTTTTTATTTTATAGGTTTTATTAAGGAATTGGGGAAGGGGAACAGCCAAGTTGTTGTCCTTCAATCTTAGATCTGGAGGGCGTAGCTCGCTCAGCTTCAAGTCCAGTCGCCATCCAGCTACCCATCAGCAGCTCAGGGCAGCTCAGCTCAGCTCAAGGTACCATGTTCAATCTTAGTTGCAGGTGGATGTAGCCCACCATCCCATGCAGGAGTTGAACCGGCAACCTTGTTGTTAGGAGCATGTGCTCTCATCAGCTGAGCCACCCTGGCAGCTCAGTGACAGTGGCAGCTCAGCTCGGGTGCAGCTCACTGGCCTGTGTAGGAATTGAACCGGTGACCCTGTTGCTCAGAGCTCACACTCTTAACCAACTGAGCCACTTGCACCCCCCACCCCCAAAAAAACCCAAAAATACTCTTTTCAATGTCTTTAAGTTATATTTTCTAAATTTGTGGTGGTTCTGTGTTTTGGAATTAATTTGTTCTTTGATGGACAGAAGCTAATTAAAATAAACATGCTAATTATGTTTTTTTTCATATTCTAATACTTTTCAAATAATTTGTTTTTAATTAACTCTCCTGTGTGACATAAATGTTCTTGTCCTCAACCTTTCTCTTAGTGGAATTTTAATTCTAGGAATTTTCACCTCTTTTTCTCTCCTGTTTTAAATCTACCTTTTAAACATAAAAGAGAAAATTTATAAGAAGGTTGTGTGATTTTTATAGCAGAATAAAATCCCAGATAACCTTCTTTGACTTTTTCTGCTATAAGCAAATTATCTCAGTTTTAAACAGGTTTTCTTTTTCTGTTTAAGTACAGACCACTGTCCATACTTTGGAAGCATGCCATAGGCTGCGAAACTAGAATAGACACAATACTTTGGATAGGGTTTGATTTGGAGAGTTTTGTGGATTGGTACGAGGAGCTAATGAGGCAAGGATGTTGGTGTGATATCCTAGGAATCATTTGCTTCCCGTTCTTCTGTAGGTAAGGCCTGGGTCTTCACCCTAATCAGACATTTAACACATTTTTACTCCAGTAACAACATCATCATCATCACCAGCAATAATACCATTTATTTGGAGCTTACAATGTGTTAGACACCATGTTAGGTGATTTATACATATTATCTGATTTGTCTTCAGAGCAGTCCTGTATAGTTCTGCAAAAAGGGTATTATTTTAGAAGGCAAAACAGATGCTCAGAGAGGTTAGCAACTTGCCCATTGTCACAGTTAGAAAGTGGCAGCACTGGGATTTGAACCCATATTTATTGGACATCAGAGTCCAAAGTCTTAATCATTAGGCTCTAACATATCACAAGAGATTCATTATGGTACCAGAAAAAAAAAGAGTTCAAAACATGACATAGTAGGAGATAGAGACATAATCCAAAGCTGAAAATTACCTTAGAGAGATCACTGTCTAGGATAACATGCTTATATTTCTACGAAGAGAAAGCTGAGGCCTAGAAAAGTCATGGGACATGTTCATGTTCCCATAGCTCATGTAGGGGAGATGCCAGGCCTCTGGACTTTCAGAGCGGCGCTGTTTCCATCCCCGCTTTGTGTACCTGTCTTCCATTGTACAGGAGTACTTAGTGTAATCCCAGTGTAGAAGAGGATGAGGGTTTGGAAGGTGAGCTTAAGTCAATGGGCTGAGTTCTTACTGACCTTGTCTTTTAAATATATCGGTGCTACATTCCTGTCAGCTGCATTATAACTAGATCTTTTCCACCATGTTCAACTTCAGTGGCTTATTGTCATATGCACATTATATTATGGGAGAGGAGAGAGGGAAAGAAGGAGTCAGAGGAAGGGAGGGAGGAAAGGAGAGGGGTGGAGAGAGAGATTGAGAAAGTGACATCTTTCATGTTGGTGAGCCTACGATGTGAGATGTGAATGTCAACATGCCGTTTGTTCCTCAGTCGTCTTGGTTGCCTTGTGCTCTCATGTTGTGAGCCTCTTGCTATGCTGAGTGTGATTTTGGTGTTGAGAGATATGTGACTTTGGTATGGGGAATATACTCAATAATGTTGTGAATATCATGTAGGGCGCCAGATGGGTACTGGACTTATCAGGGGGATCACTCCATAGACTGTGTAAATACCTGACCACTGTGCTCTACACCTGAAGCTGAAGTACAATAATATTGAACGTCAACCATAATAACTATGTATATAGTCATGGAATGTCAGCTATATAACTGTATCTATAGTCACGGGATGTAAAGTACAGCATAGGAATAAAATCAGTGGTATTGTAACAGCTATATATGATGTCAGCAGGGTAGTAGATTGGGGGGATTATCACTTTATGAGGGGTATAAATGTCTAATTATTACATTGTTTTGTACACCTGAAACTAATATAAAAAGAACTAAAAAGAAAGATATGTGACTTTGTACAACACACTCCAACTTACCGTATTTGCCGGCGTATAAGACGACTGGGCGTATAAGACGACCCCCTAACATTTCCACTCAAAATACAGAGTTTGTTATATACTCGCCGTATAAGACTACCCCCTCTTCCGCACACCTTCCACACACCAAATAAAAGGTAAAACAATATCAGATTTGATTTGGCCCACTGAAGTGCAAACAAGCGTATTGTATTTCGTGTCACCACATAACCATTTTGGCGATGTTGAGCCACCATGTCTGCTACATGTTTTTCGAGTTCTGGCCAGTGTGGGGTGCCTCTTCTTAATGCACACTTACCCCTTGGCATACTCTTTAATGCTTTCTCATTTGATTTCCAGTCCCGAACCATCTTTTCTGTTACTCCATATTGTCTTGCAGCAGCACCATTATTATTTTCCTTAGCAAAGTTTATAACTTTCAGTTTAAAATTTGCATCATACTTCTTTCTTTTGGCTGGTGCCATGATAGGGATGATAGGGGTTTGACTGGTCGACATTTTCTATGCTGTACTGTACAATGGTGCAGTATTGTGGTTGGCTGTTGGCTGTATACAAAGCCTGATTTGATTGGTCCCTGCTCCCTGTTTGCCCGCCCTGTCACTATAGCAGTCTGGTCCACCCTTGCATCAGCATCTCCCTGGGACCTCACTAGTGCGCAAGTGCGAGCTCTTCAACATTCTAACAGGCACCATGATAGCGCAAAATCGCGAATCTTCAATGCATATGTAAAGAAATATACGGTAACCCGAATTTACCACACTCGCAAAATCACACACAGCCGACCATACACCCAGTATGGTATCGCGATTCGCGATTTTGCGCTATCATACTGGGTGTATGGTCGGCTGTGTGCGATTTTGCGAGTGAGTGTGGTAAAATCGCATAACAGCAAAAACGCATAACAGCCGAGCATACACCCAGCAGCGCTGCTGATGCCTGAACGGTATGTGGAATGAAGTGGGCGGGCATCGGGAGGCCACTATGGCATGGGGCAAGCACTATGGGCAGTCTATCTGAAGTGTACCTGGCGTATAAGACGACCCCCCACTTGGAGGCATATTTTTCAGGGCCAAAAAATCGTCTTATACGCCGGCAAATACGGTAAATATAAAACCTAAAATAATAAAACGCATTGAAGGAAGCATAGGAACCAAACTTATGGACCTGAGTGTTACAGAGGAGGAGTAAGGCCACATTTTCTAAGCCATCTTGATTGATCAGAATAACATAAATCCTTTCCTTGAGAATCAGGAAATAAAACACGATTTTTATGAAGCTCTTTCAGAACAATAAAATACTCATTCAAAAACTATCTTCAAGTGGAAACAAGGCAGGAATCAGCCTAATTGGATTCTGTAATGTGTGACTCACTCCAATTTCCTGACTGGCTTCAGGGGGAGCTACCCAAACTCTTTATGATCAAGCTTTATTGTGATATCTATAGTGAGAACTTAAAAGGCAGAGTACTTTCATTTAAAAATAAAGCTCATCAGCAAATAGGGAGTAAACAAATTGCTGTTAGAAGTGAACTTTTTTCTTTGTTGTATGAGGTTACTCTTGATGCAACCAGACACAAATTCTAGTTCCTCTGCTAGTAATAATCTCCAAGTTAATTTTATAGTAATTCTAACTGAATAGGCATTAGTTACACTCCAGAGGAGGGGAAAATTAGGACTTTTAGTAGTTTATTCATTGGCAGAAATCAGGCCCAATATATAAATACCTGCCCTTATATTTCCAGAATTTCACCATCAGGATCTGGTCAATTTTATTTCATCATATGTTTTATGAGGAGAGAATTTATCTGTCACAACTATGATTGTGTTCCTTTTTGCCTAGCACAGTGTCTGACATACAAATGATCTAAAAAAGAAAAACTAAAGTTATTATTATACGTGTTTGCTTATTTGCAAATACCAAAAATGCATAAATCTTTTCACTCTTTACTGCTGTGGGAACCATGACTCTTATAAGAGGTTACTTCAAGGTAGATACTGAGATATCCAAATTCCATCTATATCATTTTAAGTTGGAGTTGCATGTTTGTAAGAATATAAAAGAATATAAGATCCCATCTAGTTCAAAACTCTTTAGACTTAAATGGAAGAGTCACTTATATTAACTTAGGAACCAAAAGGACACAAGAGATGAGTCTGGTGTATGATGGAGACTTCTGTGAGTAATCAGAACTTGGTAAAGTGCATATAACCTAAACCCAAGGACATAAGGGCATACAAGATGAAATGCCTGTTTTGACGTTCACAAGAGAGCAGCTATAAAATAATTTCTAAGCGTCCCATCCAGGTTGATTGGAATCTAATCAGTGGGAATCTAATCAGTGTCCAGATGGAAATCTCTGGTCATTAGTAACTTCAATATACTCAGAAATATTAACAGCTCTGAATTACTTGGCATTTGGTAGTTTCCTTAGCTTGTGATGAGAAATTCTCTAGGTCTTTAGAACTTTGGGACTTGTACCAACAGAAATCTCTGGTTATAAGTAACCTTAGTTAACTGAGATGTTAACTGCCTTCATTAAATGGAGTTGTGTCTTTTATGCCCCAGAAGTTTCAAAAGATAAATGTAAGTATATAAAAGATTTTTAAAAATTAAATGATTTCCTGTTTAGGAATCTATACTTTTTTGGGGAATTTTTATGTATTTAGAATATTTAAGAAAGCTTGAAGATCACTGTACTTGTAAGTTTGATATATTAGATTTGGGAGTATTATTTACCACCCACCAATGTTTTGTTTAATTCAAAAAGTCTTTGCTGTTTTTGTTTTCTGACATCCTTTTAAAGGTACATGTTACACTGAAAAACAAGGATAGTCTAAACTAAATTTCAGGAGTTTGGTGAAATCTGACCCAATTTGTATGTTTTTGGCAAAATTAGAGTTAAAAGGCGAGGGCGGTGGGGGGTGTAAATTTCTGATTTAAGATAAGCAAGATAGGGCTGGAAAGCTACATAAAGACAAAAGGAAAGGCTGTCATATCCCTACTGTGTGCTTTCTCACTAGTGTGACCATTTTACAATGAGGGTCCTCTAGTAACTATGCCTTCTTAGCTGCCAGGGGCACCTGTGTATGTGCAATTCCATGCTAAAACTGAATCATGTTATAGTCAGTTTGTAGTGTATAAAGGAAGCCTGAGGGATGAGTGAAATAAGTTTATAATGTTAATGTTATGAGACCAAGATTTCCTCACCACTACTCTTTTATTGCTAAAAGAGATTATCCAAAACAAATATTCTCAGGTCTTTAAAAAGTGTGTGTGTGTGTGTGTGTGTGTGTGTGTGTGTGTGTGTGTGTGTGTGTGTGTGTGAGAGAGAGAGAGAGAGAGAGAGAGAGAGAGAGAGAGCAGTCTTTGATAAGATTATATGATAGTCACACTGCTGCAAGGAGTATTAGACCCTAAATCGGTAAGCTGTAGGACATGCCATAAATAGCCCTGGGGGCAAAAATGTGACTGATTCAGAATTTAATGTGGCAGGATATGAAAACTAAATGCATCTTCTGGGTTTCAGCTTCCCCAAGGAAATATGCAGTCCATCCTTGAAGGATGGAAGACCATATACTGCACTCCTAAGAACTAAGACCTTATGTGCAGGAAACGTAAACAGGCTTTTGTGGTCCTAGAGTTTTATCCATTTAGAGCTTCCAGATGGGTCATTAACCCTTACAGTGAAAGAAAAGGCCAAGAAAGGTCCTTCCAGAATTGAGGTACTGAAAGCCTGGGAAGGGGAAAATGCATGTTGGGGGTGCAGTGGACCGGTCCCTTGAGTCAAGTCTGGGGGCTACAGCCCTTATTTCCATAGAGCTCCCAGAGGTAGCAGACCTCTGAACACAACACCTGCACATGAGTGTAGATGCTGACTGGCTTTGGAGCATGCTGCCCTTGGCTGGCGCTGTGGAGCCTGTCTGCAGGGACGAGAAGTGTGGGCGGGGGCACTTCTGAACAATGAAGTGCCATTTCAGCTCTAGCAAAGTGAACAGAAGGAGCCCCGGTGACCATGACTACGGCTCAGGACCAAGCCTCTCTGGTGTTCCCAGGACCATTTACGCCCTGGGAGGCCAGAACAATACAAAGTGTGTGTGTGTGTGTGTGTGTGTGTGTGTGTGTTTGCAGGGGGTTGGGGGGAGGAGTGCGCGGTGATGATCCCAATAATAACTAACATCAGATTCCTTACCAGTCCTGGCAATACGGGCTTAAAAATTGATCTGAGTGATAAAAATAAAGGCAAGTAATGTTTTCTTGAGCTTGAAGCTCATGGAGCAATTCACATCAGCTACTCACTTAACTTTCTAACATAAAACAGGAAAAAGCAGGTATATGACATTTTGATGCAGCTACTTCTGACAGGAGGATGTCCTTCTTCAGTCTAAAAGCAAACTATTAAACTTTCACTTTTGCAGAACAAATAATACAATATATACCAGAGACATCCTCTCCCTTTCCAAGCGCCTTCCTTCATCCCTTCGCCCATCCTCATCATCCCGTCGGTGGCATGAGGATGGGACCCAGGCATACCTGTTATAGCCATTGATTTTTTTTTAAGTGTGCCTTTTTATCTTCAAGGCTTAAATCTTATGTCAAAATGACCACAACCAAATATCCTATTTTGGAAGAAAGCCCAGTTCCTAAGTGGCCCAATTATGATCTCAGAAAAGTGAAAAAGCAGCAGCACATGGTTGACACAGGCCAGATGGAGGGGGAAAGGTGGAGGACAGAGAATGCTGCCCTCAGAAAAGGCTTCTAGGGCAGTCAACTGCTGAGTCAAAGGATTCACAGAGTTGGCCCTAAAATTATCCAGTTTAACCCGACTTTTCTTGTGTTTAATGGATTCCACTAATTTTATTCTAAAACTAAATAGTACAAATGGTTATGACTCTCAATCATACAAACAAAAGGAAATTCAAAGCCATTATCCTAGTCTGAGAAGATTTCACAATCTTTTTCATTAACCATCCACAATTTAATAATTCTTCTTTTTAATCTCTGTTTTATTCCTGGTATTGTACTTTAAACCCAGTCTCGTTTTCATGTGTATGTATCATTTTGCTTCCAAGTCTAATGACTTGAACATGGCATTTTAAAATTTAATGCTATCACCTAATGTTTTCCACCACCATCTAATTTTTTATTATTAGCAAACTTGTCAATAATAAGCTTTTTCTCTTTTCTGGATTCTAATTATTCCAGACAACAGTATTTTATTAATTACTAGATCCATGAAATAACATGTTTCTTATTGTTCTCTATCAGCCAAGACAATGATGAGCTATTGGGTTGTCGGAAAACTCATGACGCATTTTTGCAACAAAAAACAGAAAAAATACGTCATGACTTTTCCGACAACCCAATAATGTTAATAGTTCTTAAAGTATCACTTTCCAAAATAATTTTTAAATTATAGGAATATAGTCTATCCAATTTTGCAATCTGAGGTGGGTATTTTAATATCAAACAAGACCTCTTAAGGGAAGATACATTTAACCCAACACTTCTCTATTATGTTAGAATATTTATGCATACTACCACTTTTGAGATTTAGTTCTGTTTTTCACATCTGATTTCTACTCTGGACTCTTAGCCACTGTGATGTTTTGTAACAGAAATTTCCAAACACATTACAGCACAAATTTTCAATAGATTTGAGCAAGCTGCTTTTCCAGAATAAATCTTGACCACCCAGAAGTTACTCTGGAGTCATTCACATTTATTCAGCCACTCGTTTCTTCAAGAGCTATTTATTAAGCATCTGTTATGTGCCAGGTACTACTGCGTTAAGTGTGAGGCGTATACATCAGTGAACAGCTTTTGGTCTGATGGGAAAGATGAGCAAGTAAACATGTGATTACCATACGAGACTGTGAATGTCATGAGAGTACAAGCAAAAGGTATTCAAAGAAGGGGCAGCAAAACCATTTTTCTTAGGGGAAATGTCCTTAGCAGGGGAGTCCTGGGTGAGAAGACTTGGTGTGTATGTGCAGGGGGCAGAGGGAGGGCACAGAGGCATCAGGACAGAGACCCGGAGGAAGTCTTCCTACGGCCAAGGCCTTAAATCTTGATGCATAGCAGCTTTTATTGAATCATTTTGGTTTGCAATCTATGAGAATTTTATTACAAACAAAGAACCAAAGGAACGCTGATGATAATTTAATATTTCTTTATAACTCAGGACCATCACATTGCTGGTATGCCCTCAGGGTCCACTGGGATTTGCTACCTCTACTAAATGGTCCCAAATTGGCCTTGGCTTTGAAATAAGTCCTTTTGTCTTTTTCTTTCTTTTCTTTTTTTTTTAAATATGGTAGTCTCTGTGGTCTCTGCTTCGGTGTTTCAGCATATAGGAGAGCCTCTCTACTCCACCTGTCTTTTTGCTTCTCAGAGCTATGGACCAGGAAATCAGATAACCAGGCCTATTAAAATCATGTCTAATATAGGAATGCATACGCTCTGAGTGAGGCTGGAGGGATTCTGCTATGCCTAAAGTATACAAGATGGGAAGAAAGGACCTAACAGTATCTATGTGAGGCATCCAGAGATCACTTTGCTCACTGTCCATGGAATAGTTATACTCAAAGTAATCAAGCCCAGAATTGCAAGTTCTAGAAAAGTCAATAATTTCTAAAAGTAGAAATATTTTCACTGACCTGTCACTCCATAGTTAACATAACAATGTAAGTTCAGATGAATCTACCTAATGTCAGTAGATTAAGAGATTTCTTTAATACTTTTAAGCATTAGTGGGATTGTGAGAGCAAATTTGTCCCACTAATGCTTTTGTTGAATGCCTCCTCAATGTCACTGAGCCAAATACTGTCATGTAAGCCTCTAACTCAATGAGAACAGATGATGCTATGGAGTTAGAGAAGAACAGAAACAAATGGTATTAGAAGCACTCACGAATCCTCTCTTGTCCTTAGCACCTGTTCCCTAAGCTCAAGAATAGTGTCTCTTGTCTGCCACCATGAAGTTAAGCTTAGAATAACACACAGAGATGACACTAGAAATAGCTAACGAGCAAATGTTCCCATAGCTTACAATTTAAACTCACTGGCAGAAAAGGGTTTGGTGCTCAATGTTTCTAAGTCACTTTTTAAAAAATTAGTGGTCAAGTTCTTTTCTTATCCGTCCTATTTGGAGGGCCTGACTCCACCAATATACTCCATGATCTTAAATCATGCATATATTCAGCCCAAATGTGTTTCTGATACCTAGAAATGGAACAAGAAGCATATGGAGCAAAAAGCAGTAGCTGAAGTTGGAAGCATATGTTTCTCAACGATGTTGCCAGGAAAAAAAAATGGAATATGAAACTGGCACTCAACTGGCAGCTGTCGATATACATATATATATATGTATACTTTTTAAATGGATTTCAGAATATACTGCAAAGAGAAATATGTAGGCAGGAATCTTGGTTGAAATCTGAGATCATGAAAGTTGGAGATGACAAAAAGAGTATTTTTAATCTATAATTTCCAACTATACTCACAGGACCTACATCACAGCAGATGTGTTACATTTTAGCATCTAGACCATTATTTTTATTTCAGTTATGCATTGAAATCACTACTGTAGCAAGATTTTCAGTAATTTCTAGTGGTCAGAAATTAGTTTCAATATGCAGAGCACATACATCTGTGCTGGATATAAATTTCTGATAAAGAATTTATATCCAGAATATGTAAAGAACTCTTACAACTCAATAATAAGGCAAATAACACAATAAAAAAAATTGACCAAAGACGTAAACAGACACTTCACAAAAAAAGATGTATGAGTGGACAACAAGAACATTATTAGTCATCAGGGAAATGTAAATTAAAACCACAATAATATACCATTACACACCTATAATTGGGTTGTCGAAAAAGTCATGACATATTTTTTCTGTTTTTCGTTGCAAAAATGCATCGTGACTTTTCTGACAACCCAATAGAAAGGGAAAAATTCAAAAAGGAATGACCATTCCAAGTGTTGGCAAAGATGTGGAGGAACTTAAACTCTCTCTCTTTATAAAAATATCATAATGTTGGGCCCGCCAGGTGGCACAGTTGGTTAAGAGCAGGAGCTATGAGAAACAGGGTCACCGGTTCGATTCCCACATGGACCAGTGAGCTGCACCGGAGCTGAGCTGCCGCTGAGCTGCCAAGGGGCAGCCAGGTGACTCAGCTGGTGAGAGCACGTGTTCTTAACAAGGTTGCTGGTTAGATTCCCGCATGGGATGGTGGGCTGTGCCCCCTGGCAACTGGGTTGAAAGTGGCGACTGGACTTGAAGCTGAGCTTGCGCCCTCCACAACTAAGATTAAAGGACAACAACTTGACTTGGAGCTGATGGGTCCTGGAAAAACACAATGTTCCCCTTCCCCAATTTCCCAATAAAATCTTAAAAAAAAAAACAAAACTGGCACCCGGCTAGCTCAGTCAGTAGAGCATGAGACTCAAAAAAATAAAGAAAGAAAGAACATAACATTGAAGTAGTTTATAGAGTAGGGTAAGTTCAAATTTCAGTTCCCGAATCCCTGAGTTCAAGAAATATCTTTGAAACAGGCACATGAATAGATGCTCAATATCACTAGTCATTAGGGAAATGCAAATCAAAACCACAATGAGCTATCACCTCATACCTATTAGAATGGCTATTATCAAAAAGATAAGAAATAAGTATTGGCAGGGATGTGGAGAAAAGGGAACCTTTGTGCAATATTGGTAGGAATGTAAATTGGTGAAGTCACTATGGAAAACAGTATGGAGGTTTCTCAAAAAGTTAAAAATAAAACTACCATATGATCCACTTCTGGGTATTTATACAAAGAAAATGAAAACATGAACTCAAAAAGATATATGCAGGGCCGGCCGAGTGGTGCATTGGTCAGGAGTTGGCTTGGGATGCCAGCTCTGAGCATCAGGGCGCCGGTTCAGATCCCACAAATGAGGGCCAGTGACGCTGTGCCCTCTACAGCTAAGATGCTAAAAAACAGCTCCACCTGGAGCTGGGCTGCCGTGAGTCACCAGCGACGGCGTAGGCTGCAGTGAGGCCGGCCAGCAGCAGGTGTGAGCTGCCGTGAGCGGCCATCCAATGGCCAGCGAGTCACTGCCTCACCCGGGAAGAGCGCAATGATAATACCAACCTGGGCCAGTGAAGCAAAGTACTCCACAACTAGACTGAAGAACAAAAGGACAGCAACTTGTCTGTTTCCCTTCCCCAATTCCCCAATGCTGTTTCCCTCCCCCAATTCCCCAATAAAATCTTAAAAAAAAAAGATATATGCACCCCCATGTTCACTGCAGCATTGTTTACAATAGCCAAGATAGGGAAACAACCTAACTGTCCACCAACAGATAAATGGATATAGACAAACACACACACACACACACACACACAAACACACACACACACACACACACACACTCACTCACAGAAACATTATTCAGTCATACCAAAGAATGAAATGTTGCCATTTGTGACAACATGGGTAGAAATTGAAGGCATTATGCTAGGTGAAATAAGTCAAACAGAGAAAGATAAATACCACATGACCTCACTTACATGTGGAATCTAAAAATTCAAACAAAACAAAAAACAAATAAAACAAAACCAAGTTCACAGATACAGAGAACAGACTAGGGCTTGCCAGAGGCGGGGGCTTAGGGGTGGGCAAAATGGGTGAAGAAAGTCAAAGTTTTAAATTTCCAGTTATAAAAGAAATAAGTCTGGTATATGTAATATACGGCATGCTAACTACAGTTAATAATACTGTATTGCATATTTGAAATTACTAAGAGAGTAAATCTTAAAAGTTCTCACCACAAGAAAAAAAATTCTGTAACAATATATGGTAGTGGATGTTAACTAGACTTATTGTGGTGAACATTTCACAATATATAGAAATATTGAATCACTGTGTTGTACACCTGAAACTAATATAATGTCAATTATATTGTATGTCAATTACACCATAATAAAAAAATTAAAAAGAAATGTCTTTGAGTTCCTGGAGAAATGGCTTACCATGGTACATATCATCTTGGTTACATGCTGTAGCCTGCAACCAAGATGTAACATTTAAAAAGTTATTTCAATATATCTGAAAAAAACAGAAGCACAAAAAACAAAACAAACACTTCATAAGAACTCATTTAGCATATACAGCTGTTAAGAAAACTTGTAATCATATACACACGTTAAAAAATAGATTTAGGAAATGACTGAGGGAAGGAAGGAAGGAAGGGAGAGAGAGAGGAAGGAAGGGAGGGAGGCCATGAAATTAAACTGAAGGAAAACTGAAAAGTTTCAAGTTTTGATTATATTTCAAGATTGAGACTCCATAATAGAATGCATTATTGCTCTTCTTACATGTTCAATATTTTAACAGAACAGTCAGATTCTTCTTTCACTTGTGGATTGAAGGGAGAAATGGTTAATATTCACGACATGATTTGACAGGATATAACAGGACCTATCATGACAAGAAATGGATTTTTCAGCCATGCTCCCTTCCATCTTGTCAGGACTGAGGGGTATTAACTAAGCCAGAGTACCACCTCAGCTACAGGGATCACTGTCACGTTTTATTTAGAGATCCAGAGTTACTCCTGCAAATGCTGAAGATCCTCTCCACCCACACACATTGGCAGAATTAGAGTTCCTGGGGGGAAAAGGGCTAATTTTCAAGTTGCTAGAAACTTAGCTCTTAATGTTACATTCTTGACGTCTAAAATAGTTGTTGTATTCACTATTCAAAGCTCAGCTCAAATATCAGCCCCTCCGTGATAACTCTCTACACTCCTATAAGAGTACTTATGGGACTCTGCCCATTATTACCGTTAGTTGTTTATGCATTTAATTGCCCTACCTGGTGGTGAACTGTTTGAAAGCAAGGACTCTGTCCTGATAATCACCATATGCTTACACTATTAATCTCTGTGCATTCACCTAAGTGGACCAGCATCTATAAATATTTGGTGAGTAAATTTCATCAATCCCTTTTGCTTCTGTGTTATGATTACTGTTTCTAAATCTAAAATGTGCTTTTAAAAAAGGAAAGTAGTGATAAGATTACATATAGTCTCAACTTCTGTCAAGCAGACTTTCTTCCCCTAGTTTATGGGTGTTTATAAAATAGGGCTTAAGGAAACTGATAAACAAATTTCCAACAAAAATTATCTGTTTGTACAAACATGACATCCATTGCTCATCGTTCCAAAACATAATAAGGGTCCATATTTCTTCCTTGTAAATCATTTTAAGGTCAAACAACTACAGTAAAAGCAATTCTTAGGTCATGCCTTTGATCATAAATAGAATCTAACATAAACATGATCTAATACTTTTTAAAGAAAGCCTAAGGCCAAATTTTTTTAGTTGATTCCAACCATTAAAAGGTCACTCAAATTTAAAGACTAGCAAAAACTCAGAATTTTTTAGGGTAGACAGTGGATACACTCCAAACAAGGACAATACAAAGAAATAAAAAGACTTTTCCCTCTTGGCTGAATCTCCTTTTGGCCCTCCAGAATCATTCTCTATCCTCTACCATGCTCCGCCCAGAAGGGCTGATCTGCTGGGCCAGCATTAGCTGGACTCCCTTGCCTTCTGGCTTCTCATTGGGTCTAACTAATGGGAAGCAGGAGATAAGGGGGGAGGAGAGTGAAGTTGAGACATTTATCCCCTTGGATTCCTCCCTGCGGGGCTGGCAGGCTGGCAGTGGTGGTGATTTCCTGCTCCTCTCACACATGCCATTTGATTCCTAGTAACATGATACCCCTTCCCCCCTTAAGGCTTAAAGATAGTCACAGCTCCCAATTATTGCTAGGCCGGGGGTCCTTCACCATCAATCTCCATTTTTGATTTTCCTTAACTCTGCCAGACTTTTGTAAATAGTCTTTACATTAACCATAATGACAACACTTGGAAAGGAATTTGGCAAGATAATTTATGATGAAGAAAATAATTTGAATCTCAGCAATAAATAAAAACAAATAGAATATAATTACTATAGAATATAATAACACTTAAACCTAAGAGGGAAAACACTACGTTGCCAATTAAGCAAAATGAAGACAAGTAGCACAAATAAAAAATATAAACTTGAGAGTAAAAGAGAAAAGCATAGAGATATTATTTTCAAATTTTATAACTTCCCAAACATAAATTGCTTAATTATTCCTAGTTCTTGATGTGATCTTTTTCTAAATAGACTAGAATTAATGTTGATAAGAAAGTTTTCTTTAATTTCCATCCTAAACTACTTATTTCTCATTATCTGTATTTTTACGAAGCCCGGCTACTGCTCTACTATTGTAACCCAAAGTATTAACTCAAACTTGTACTTTTACTACATGTTCCATGGAAGCTATGCCTTTGCCACATCCAAGTATGTATTGTTATGTTCCTAACACACATATAGTGGTATGTGGCCTCTAAGATTGCCCCCAATAATACCTCTGGGTGTTTATGCACTTGTGTAATCCCTCCTTTGAATGTGGGCTGGACCAACTGACTTCCTTCAAAGAAATAGAATATGGCAGGGCCAGCCGAGTGGCGCATTGGTTAGGAGTTGGCTTGGGACACCAGCTCTGAGCATCAGGGCCCTGGTTCGGATCCCACATGAGGACCAGTGATGCTGCGCCCTCTACAGCTAAGATGGTGAACAACAGCTCAACCTGGAGCTGAGCTGCTGTGAGTCACCGGCGATGGTGTAGGCTGCAGCCCCTGCTGCAGTGGGCTGCTGTGAGCTACCATGTGTGGCCAACAGCCGGCGTGAGTGGCCAGCAGCCAGCGTGAGCTGCCGTGAGCAGCCGACCAATGGCCAGCGAGCAATCCACCTCAGCCGGGAAGAGCACAATGATCAAAATACCAACATGGGCCAGTGAAGCAACGTCCTCCACAGCTAGGCTGAAGGAAAAAAGGACAGCAACTTCTCTGGTCTCCTTCCTCAATTCCCCATTGCTTTTCCCCTCCCCCAATTCCCCAATAAATCTTTAAAAAAAAAAAAAGAAATAGAATATGGCAAAAGTAACGATTCTGGAATTACAAAAGACTATGGCTTCCACCTTGGGTGCTCTGTCTTGCCCTTGGACTTGCTTGCTCTGAGAGATGCCAGCTGCCATGTTGTAAGTTGCCCTATGAAGGACCATATGGCAAGGAACTCTGAGAGGTCTCCAGGCAACAGATAGTGAGAAACAGAGGCCCTCAGTCCAATAGCCCACAAGGAATTAAATTCTGCCGACAACCACATACGTGAGCCCATGCTCACTTAGTCAATTCTCCCCTCATCACTCCTTCAGGTGGGCCCTCAGCCCCAGCCAGCATCTGACCTCATGGGAGGTCTGGAGTCAGAAGCATCCCGGTAAGCTGTGTCCGGAATTCTAATCCACCAAAACTGTGACAAAGTAAATGGTGGTTGTTTTAAACTGTAAACTTTTAGGGTAATTTGTTATACAGCAATAGATACCTAATACACACACATCAGCCATCTTAGTCAGTTCTTTTTTTTAATTGATATATTCCTATAGAAATACAATCTGCAGAAACTAATAGCACTAAAACATCAGAAGATGTGGTCTTTCCTTCAAAAAAATGTAAGGAAGGGGTAGGAAATAGAAGTCTATCTAAAATTAGGAATTATTCAATAGATAGAAGCCCAAAAGAGAACAAAAGAGAAATCAGAGGCTAAAACTGATTAATAAAGAAAACCTAGAGCTAATATTTTATTTTTTTTTTAGATTTCTTTTAATTGGGGAATTAGGGAGGGGAACAGCGTTGGGGAATCAGGCAAGGGAAACAGACAAGTTGCTGTCCTTTTGTTCTTCAGTCTAGTTGTGGAGGACGTTGCTTCACTGGCCCATGTTGGTATTACCATCGCGCTCTTCCCGGGTGAGGCAGTCGCTTACCAGCCATTGGACAGCTGCTCAAGGCGGCTGATGCCCGCTGCCAGCCAGCTCCACTGTAGCCTATGCCATCACCAGTGACTCACGACAGCCCAGTTCCAGGTCAAGCTGTTGTTCACCATTTTAGCTGTAGAGGGCACAGCGTCACTGGCCCTCATATGTGGAATCCGAACTGGGGCCCTGCTGCTCAGGGCAGGTGTCCCAAGCCAACTCCTAACCAACACACCACTCGGCCAGCCCCTAGAGCTAAGATTTTAAAAGGCTTAAGTGAGACATTAAAATGTATAGCACCCAAATAAAAAAAAAGTCTAATACATAATATGATATTGTTTTAAATGTTTTAAAATATTTCCTCTCTAGTTTTACTTTTTCCCTCAAAAAGTAAATGGAAATAGGGTTAACCAATACTAGAATTTCAAGAACAGAAAGCTGTTCTTAAAGGGAACAAGGACTAAAGAAGGGAAAGAATTAATGAATGATGATATAAAAAGCTACACAGAGTTTAATCTGTAGGTTTGATGACTTGCTCTTAGGATACTAAAGAAATTGCATATAAGCCTCTTGACGACCACTTGTCATAATTGTTTAAAACAAAGTGTCTGTGATATATAGATATTATAAATATATTATGATTATGATTTTTATTATGAATATTAAAAAGAAGGTAGTCCTCAAAGTTACTGCTTTGTAAGCTTAACTTCAATGATGGGGGGAGGAGGAGGAATCACCAAAAATCTAGGAAAATAAAATATAGTTCTCAGAACTATTAAAGGAGCATCTAAGTGATGGGAAGGTCAGTATTCCATACTTATCAATAAATCAGTGTCAACCTGAAAAAATGTAATGGTCCAAGGGGAACAAGATTCAGTTGGGGTATAATGAGACTGAGAATGACTGGCAGAATATGGTCGTTATAATTGGGCCACAATGGGAAGAACACTTAATTCAGAAAGACACTGTTATATATCAGAACTGGTAGGAAAAATACAGAAAGAAATTCATAGAATAACCTGATATGTGGTTAGGTTAGCAAATAACACAGTCAAATTACCCTTAAGGTCCCTTAGAAAGTGTTATGGAAATACAGATGGTAACATCTCTCAGTGGGTCCAACACAGCCAGTCCTTCCTCCAACACTGGAACCAGATAAATACCGTATTTGCCGGCGTATAAGACGATTTTTTGGCCCTGAAAAATATGCCTCCAAGTGGGGGGTCGTCTTATATGCCAGGTACACTTCAGATAGACTGCCCATAGTGCTTGCCCCGTGCCATAGTGGCCTCCCGATGCCCGCCCACTTCATTCCACATACCGTTCAGGCATCAGCAGCGCTGCTGGGTGTATGCTCGGCTGTTATGCGATTTTGCTGTTACGCGATTTTACCACACTCGCAAAATCGCACACAGCCGACCATACACCCAGTATGATAGCGCAAAATCGCGAATCGCGATACCAAACTGGGTGTATGGTCGGCTGTGTGCGATTTTGCGAGTGTGGTAAATTCGGGTTACCGTATATTTCTTTACATATGCATTGAAGATTCGCGATTTTGCGCTATCATGGTGCCTGTTAGAATGTTGAAGAGCTCGCACTTGCGCACTAGTGAGGTCCCAGGGAGATGCTGATGCAAGGGTGGACCAGACTGCTATAGTGACAGGGCGGGCAAACAGGGAGCAGGGACCAATCAAATCAGGCTTTGTATACAGCCAACAGCCAACCACAATACTGCACCATTGTACAGTACAGCATAGAAAATGTCGACCAGTCAAACCCCTATCATCCCTATCATGGCACCAGCCAAAAGAAAGAAGTGTGATGCAAATTTTAAACTGAAAGTTATAAACTTTGCTAAGGAAAATAATAATTGTGCTGCTGCAAGACAATATGGAGTAACAGAAAAGATGGTTCGGGACTGGAAATCAAATGAGAAAGCATTAAAGAGTATGCCAAGGGGTAAGTGTGCATTAAGAAGAGGCACCCCACACTGGCCAGAACTCGAAAAACATGTAGCAGACATGGTGGCTCAACATCGCCAAAACGGTTATGTGGTGACACGAAATACAATACGCTTGTTTGCACTTCAGTGGGCCAAATCAAATCTGATATTGTTTTACCTTTTATTTGGTGTGTGGAAGGTGTGCGGAAGAGGGGGTAGTCTTATACGGCGAGTATATAACAAACTCTGTATTTTGAGTGGAAATGTTAGGGGGTCGTCTTATACGCCCAGTCGTCTTGTACGCTGGCACATACGGTAGGTCTTTGATCCATTTTGAGTTAATTTTTTTGTGTATGGTGACAAATAGAAGTCTAGTTTTATTTTTTTGCATGTGGCTTACCAATTTTCTCAGCACCATTTATTGAAGAGGCTTTCTTTTCAACATTGCATGTTTTGGGCTTCTTTGTTGAAAATTATTTGCCCTTAATTTTGTGGGTTTATTTCTGGGTTCTCAATCCTTTTCCATTGGTCTGTGTGTCTGTTTTTCTACCAATACTATACTGTTTTGATTATTGTCACTTTGTAGTATAATTTGAAATTAGCGAGTGTGATACCTCCAGCCTTGTTCTTTTTTTCTTAGTATTGCTTTGGCTATTCGGGTCTTTTGTGATTCCATACAAATCTGATGACTTTTTCTGTTTCTTTAAAAAAATGCCATTGAGATTTTGATGGGGATTGCATTAAACCTGTATATTGCTTTGGGTAATATGGCCATTTTAACTATGTTGATTCTTCCAGTCTATGAACACGGAATGTCTTTCCATTTCTTTATGTCTTCTTAAATTTATTTTAATGATGTCTTATAGTTTTCAATGTATAGGTCCTTCATATCCTTTGTTAAGTTTATTCATAGGTATTTTATTCTTTTTGTTGCAGTTGCAACAGGAATTGGTTGGTTGTTTTTTTTCATTTCTTTTTGTAAAATTTCATTGTTAGTGTATAGGAACACAATGTATTTTGGTACATTAATTTTGTGTCCTACAACTATACTGTATTTGTTTATTGTTTCTAATAGTTTTTTTTTTTGTGTGGAGTCTTTAGGAATTTCTATATAAAAAATCATGTTGTCTGCAAAAAGTGACAATTTGGCGTCTTCATTTCCAATTTGGATGCCTTTTTAAATTTCTCTTGCCTTATTGGGTCTTAGAGAGGACTTTATGAATTTGACCTTAAAGGCAAAGGAAATAAAAGCTAAAATAAATGAATGGGACTATATCAAACTAAAAAGCTTATGCACAGCAAAAGAAACCATCAACAAAACAAAAAGGAAACCAACTGAATGGGAGAAGATATTTGCACACAACATTTCTGATAAGGGGTTAATATCCAAAATATATAAAGAACTCATACAACTCATCAACAAGAAAAACAAACAATCCAATTAAAAAACTGACAGAGGTTTTGAATAGACATTTCTCCCAAGAAGACATGCAAATGGCCAACAGATATATGAAAAGATGCCCAACTTCACTAGCTATTAGGGAAATGCAAATCAAAACCACAATGAAATAACCACCTCACACCTGTTAGAATGGCTATTATCAACAAGACAAATAATAATAAGTGTTGGAGATACTGTGGAGAAAAAGGAACCCTCATACACTGTTGGTTGGAATGCAGATTGGTGCAGCCACTATGGAAAACAGTATGGCAGTTCCTCAAAAAATTAAGAATACAATTACCATATGACCAAGCAATCCCTCTTTTGGGTATCTAACCCAAAAATCTGAAAACATTTATTCTTAAAGATATATATACACTTATGTTCATTGCCGCATTATTGACAGTGGGCAAGACTCAGAGACAGCTGAAGTGTCCTTTGATTAATAAGTGGATAAAGAAGATGTGGTACATATACACAATGGAATATTACTCTGCCATAAGAAAAGATGAAAGACTGCCATTTGCGACAACATGGATAGATCTTGAGAATATCATTCTAAGTGAAATAAGTCAGATGGAAAAATTTGAGAATCATATGATTTTAATCATATGTGGGATATAAAACTGAAGCAACAAACCAACAAGACAAATAAACAAGCAAAAACTCGTAGACACAGAAAACAGTTTAGTGGTTACCAGAGGGTAAACGGGGAGGCAGGGAGGTAGAGAGGATAAAGGGGGTTAAATATATGGTGATGGAAGGAGAACTGACTCTGGGTGGTGAACACACAATGTGATATATAGATGATGTATTACAGAATTGTACACTTAAAACCTATATAATTTCATTAACCAATGTCACCCCAATAAATTTAATGAAAAAAGAAAAGAAAATGTGGCCTTATTTCAGCAAGTTTTAGGTCATTCAATAGTATATGCAATTGGTTTAGTCAGTGAGTTCAACTCATAGTTACACTGGGAAATAGCTTTGTTCTCTCACCACTGCTCCCAAATCATATCACATCAAAAAATATTGAAATGGGTGTTAGTACACTAAACAGAAAAGTAGTTAGCCATAAGAAAATATCGGTTTCCTCCTCAGTCATCCTCACTTTTAAATTAATGTTGAGGCTGAATTGGAAATTCAGACAGTACGAAGCTACCTGTGTTTGATATGATCCAAGAACGATTCTTTGCTTGGAAAAAATAGTTTTTTTTCAGCAAAGTGTGTGGGGGTGCTTTTGAACCGTTGAGAATGTTAAAAGTCTCAGGCTGATCTCCTTGGGCTCTGGGACTCTTGACATAGTCACAGGATGATTTTCTTTTCTTCTCAGGGGAAACAGCTGGAATTAACAAACTCTATTATCTGCTATTCTTAGGCAAGTTATCCTAGAGGATGAGCAACTTTAACAAAAAAGTTATAAATTTTTCTGCAAATGTCCTGCTAAAAAGCTCTCTTTAGAAATTATATTTACTTGTTTCTGTTTCTTTAGGACAGAGGTTAAGGTTTACCCTTGCTCCCAAATGATGAAAGAGGATGTGATTAGATATCACCATGGAGCAATAATTTCTGTCTTAGGGAATGTGAGTATCCTGTTTGGAAGATTTAATTGGTCACTCCCACAGCAGTTACCTATGAGCTATGAGCAAACCCCTGCCATATCAGCTTGAAGCCTAGAAATTTTACATACGTTAAAGAATCCAATCTTATGCAGAGTATTAGAAGCAGTGTAGGTAGTAGCTAAATATTGTATTTGAGGGAGACATTAAAAACCTTTGGCTGTTCTCTGTCTCTTTATATTCTGAAACTTTCAGAATAAAAAAAAAATGTAGCCCAGAGAGAAAAAGCATCCCTAGTTTTGGCAGGTCCTGTCCTAGGGAGTGAGAAAATCAAGTCTAGCCAGCCAAACCTGATCGTGACTTGGGCAACTTTCAGATGTGAGAGTCAGCACCTACCTACACATGGTTCTCTAGGACAACCTAAAATAGTTTAATAAGCCATAAAGCTTAAGTGTTGGGAAAGTGCAGCATCTGCAGTATAGTTGGTGCCTGGGAAACATTTGCTATTTCAAGGTTTGATAGAGGTGCTGGCATATGCCCTCCTTCATCTAAATTAATAGATAGCATCTCCTGGTATATCACAGAGAAAAGTCTCTAGAGCAGAGGAAGCTGTTGTGTAATATTGGGTGGTTGGAAAAGTCATGACGCATTTTTGCAATGAAAAACAGAAAAAATATATCATGACTTTTCTGACAACCCAATAGTTAGGCTTACTTCTCCATATGGGACTGAGATAGGTCAGTTATAATATTTTTGCAAAGCGAACCTAAAATTACAAACTAGATGCTAACTTATGTCTAATGATAGGAAATAATTCACATTTAGATTTTTCTTTCAGATATGCATCCTTCTGTCAGTTCTTTACTGACATAAAACTTCATTGTAGAAGTGCTAGAGGTTCATTTTTACCTAGCTCAGCAAAAAATATGTAAATGATTATTCTCTCCTGTTTGGTTTATATTCCCTTTAAGAATAAACTGCATGTAATAAAAAAAAAAACTCAACTAGTAAAAATCAGGAAGCCTTGCTAATCATTGAAATCATCTCCTAGAATTCCAAATGTGGAAACTACATGTTATTTTCAATCGAGAAGCACTCATGTACAACAGCCGCTGTTCTGCAAATCTGAAATACCAGTTCACCAAAACCCCTATTTGTAAATGTCACATTTGAAGGCATAAAATTGAGCTTCTCAATCCAATTCATGCTGCCAGTCAGTTTTGGAACTAGGAATCATGAAATTTTTGAGAGGGTTTTAAAAATTTATTTAGTATCTGTGTGTTATAGAACACATAGATGGAAAGACAATATAGTTTTACTTTAAGCTAGCCATTTGATGATCAAAACAACAACTCAGCTGAATTTGATTTATTCTAATTTGGTCATTATTAAAATTTATGGTCTTAACTTTTTATAGCAGTTGTAAATTGTTTTAATGAGTTCTTGTGTTCTCAGGAGGCTTTTTTTTTTTTTCTGTAAACTTGCCCACCATGACTGGAAGTAGAATACCAAACTCTTTTTTTAAAGATTTTTATTGGGGAATTGGGGGATGGGAACAGCGCTGGGGATTGGGGGAAAGGGAACAGACAAGTTGCTGTCCTTTTGTTCTTCCGTCTAGTTGTGGAGGACGTTGCTTCACTGGCCCAAGTTGGCACCATCATTGCGCTCTTCCCTGGCGAGGTAGATCAGTCGCCGGCTTCTGAATGGCAGCTCACTGAGGCTGCTGGCTGCTCACACTGGCTGCTGGCTACACACGGTAGCCCATGGCAACCCACTGCAGCAGGGGCTTTAGCCTACGCCGTCGCCGGCGACTCAGGGCAGCCCAGCTCCAGGTTGAGCTGATGTTCAGCATCTTAGCTGTGGAGGGCAGTGTCACTGGCCCTCATATGTGGGATCTGAACCGGGGCCCTCTGGCGTCCCAAGCCAGTTCTTAACCATCGCGCCACTCGGGTGGCCCAGGATACCAAACTCTTAATTCATCATCTGAATAAGTCTTTACATCTGTACCATTAATAACACAGATAACAATAACTACCTTATGTTTTTAGAGAACCTTAAGGTTTCGTTGCACTGATTATTTCATGTAGCTTCCTCAGAGAAGGTTGATAATATTATATAACTAAAGCAGATATTTTGAAGTAAAAAGTTGAAGCCTAGGGAGATATGTGACTGGTCCAGGGATGAAGAGTTACTTAAGGGTAGGCCCAGACCGATGACAGAGGACCCACCTTTTACCTCTGCTCATTTCAGTCTTACAGGGACTTGTAAGGGTTGATGACGATAAATGATTAAGCCTACTCTGGCTGTAAAGTAAGCTAATTTCACAGCCACAAACCTGTGGATTCCAAAATCTAGCAGCAGGGAGTACTGTTGATAGAAAGAGTGGAGGTAGAGGTGAGGCAAACAAATGAGAGGTAGCCTGTAAGTGGGACTCTGAGTCAGGGGTCCTGACTGAGAGGCTCCGTCAGTGACCTTATGTACATGTAGCAGAAAGGCAGGCTCTGTATCTACCTGCCCCCTCTCCCTTTCCTCTGGTTTCTTTTTCTCTGCCATTTCATATAGCTCAAGGGAATCCCTCCCTTTATGATTTTGGAACCTTAGTATGTTAATGTTATACCATGCATTTTGATATGTGATTAGAATTTTAGAATTTGGGAACCAAAGTTTACAGACCATGTAGCCAGGTCCTTTGTTCAAAGGAGTGGAGTGAGGAGACTGTGATGTTTGAGATGAAACAGCTAATAAATAATGAGCCTGGGACCGGACCTTCTAATTCAGCTCCATGTGATTGCTCACTGTTGTTTCATTTTGATAAGCCAGTCTCCACACCAAGAATTTAAGCTCTTTGAGGACAAGGGCTACTTAGATCTTCCCGTGACAGCTACACAGTGCTAAATACATTCTAGGGTCATAGGAGTGTGTATTGAATTGAAAAACCACTTAGAAGTCTGGTTTGATAAACCAAAAGAATACCGCTAGCTGTGCTTTCTGTGGCCCCTTCCAGCCCAGTAGGGGGATGTTTGTCTCAGGTTAAGAAATCTCTTTTCCGGCTCCGCTATGAATGTGCTTTGGCAGTGGTGGCTGTGGGTGATGGGTACAAAGACAAGTACTAATGTCACAGAGCTGCACTCTGACCCAAACAGATGATTATCATGACAACATTCTCCTGAGCCCTCTGTACTTGTTTGGAATACTGGATGTGTAGAGCATGAACTGCTAGAGGAACTTCTTTAAGAGGCAAGGCACTCATGCTTGTTTTATTTCAAGTATATTCCAAGGAGCTTGTTACAGCCCAATAAATAATCATTGATCCTCCCAGGATACCTAGCACATATTTCTGTTTTGCAGATGAATAAAAAAAGCCAGAGCTGTTAGGTTTTCTACCTTAGGCAAATGGGTTGGTACCATGCAAATTAGATGCTCTGAAGGATGATGGAACAGAAGATCTTTTTCTGCATCTTTACATTTGCCAGATGTGTGTACAAGGAACATCCCATGCCTGGTCGTAAAGGCAGAAAACCCCTGTGTCACTTTAATACACCATCATCAGCAACAGCCCAGAATCAGAGTGGGACTGTCTTATCTTTCTAACCAGAAGCTCTCAAGAAACTACAGTTGGAAAAGCAAAATAATTTCCTGTTTTATCTTTGAAGGTGTGATATCATGGGTGCTTAATACATGCTGTGGATATTCTTAAAAAGGAGAAATTATAAAGTGATAAATAGCAAAACTGTTTGAACAACTACATTTTGGGCCAAAAAAATCACCTATTGGGTTGTCGGAAAAGTCATGATGTATTTTGTCTATGTTTTTTAAAGGTCATTTATTTATATAAAGGATAAAGATCAATCAATGATATTTTGCCCATTTTGTTCAATAACGTTTTGCCATCTTTCAGTGAGCTTCATAATTCCTCATTCATACAAGAACCTGTCTTTATTTGTGAAAAACTGAACAAGGTGCTGATTTACAGCCTCATCTGAATTGAATGTTATACCACGCAAGGAGTTTTGAAGAGAGCAAAACAAGTGGAAGTCTGATGGCACAAGGTCAGGCGAGTATGGTGGGTGTGGCACCACATTCCATTCAAGCTCCAATCATTTTTGATAGGTGATCAAACTTGTGTGTGGTCTCACATTGTCGCGATGGAACACAACTCCTTTACAATTAACAAGCTCTGCACGTTTCTGGATGATGGATTCATTCAAACTGTCCAATTGCCAACAGTACACATTCACATTGATTGTTTGGTTCCTTGGTAGGAGCTTGAAAAACACAACTCCTTTAAAATCCCACCACACTGAGAGCATACCCTTCCTCTGATGAATGTCTGCTTTCGATGTCATATGAGGCTAATCATCACGTCAGGACCAAGACCGTTTGTGCACCACATTGTTGTAAACAATCCACTTCTCATCACCAGTTATCAGTCGCATCAAAAAAGGATCGTTTTCCTCACGTTTAATGAACATATTGCAGATGTTTATACACACTGTCAAATGAACGAACTTCTTTGAGTTCATGCGGAACCCAAATATTGAGCTTGCTTACATATTCCAGCTTCTTCAGGTGGTCATGAACGCTCTAATGATGGATGTTCAATGTTTCTGCAATCTCTCATGTCGTGTGACTTGGGTTTGACTCGATCAATGCCTTTATTTTGTTGTCATCAATCTCGGTGGGCCTCCCTGACTGAGGAGCATCGTTGAGATCAAAATCACCAGCACAGAATTTCGTGAACCATTGTTGGCACTGATGTTCTTGTAGAGCATTGTCACCGTAAACTTTATGCAACTTTTCAAAAGCTTGACACGTATTCTTCTCTTTATGGAAGTAAAACAGTAAAATATTGCAAAAATGCACAGTTTGGTCTTCCATCTTTAACTTGTTATAAAATCTCCAAAACTCAACCAAATCGCTCAATTTTTGTTTAGAATGAAGCTATAACTGTCAGCTGTCAAGTGACATAGCAATAACATAGATGTGAATGACTCTAGTACTTCCAAAAATGAACTAGTTTCATCTGTTGCAAACATGCGTCATGATTTTTCTGACAACCCAATACATAGACTTATGTTTTCCTCCTTTACTTTGTATTCTAATTGGGATGACTTTTCTTTTTAAATTGGAGACTTATACATGCTGGTGGTGAAATTATTACATACTATCTGATTTTTATACCATGAAGTTTCTCATTTTCACAATATGTCATTTCCTCTCTGTGTGTGTGTGTGTGTGTGTGTGTG
>NW_017731366.1:639941-674465 GCF_001890085.2 Hipposideros armiger | reverse complement strand
GAGAGAGAGAGAGAGAGAGAGAGAGAGAGAGAGATCGTGATTAACATGTCTATAAGAAAATCTATTTGCTTCTGTCTCCTTCTTTGGCTGGTTAAATGAAACTCGCCAATAATGCTTAGTTTTAATTGTGAGTATATATGAATTTATTATACTAATTTTTCCATTTTTGTCAGGCAGTTGCTATATTGTCCAAAGGTTTGGTTTGGTCTTTGGGCTCCTAGATGTGCAGTATGGCAAGAGAAGAGTGCCTGGCATATAGTAGATAGTAGGTACCCAATAGATGTGCATTGAATGAACTAAATAAATAGAGGAATGAGCATACCACAAAACCTGGAATAGACTGATTAGTGACCTACTTTAGGATCATAGAATGTTACAGTTAGAAGTGACATTAGAGGTCATTCATCTAGTTCCCTATTAGGAGATATCAAATGAATTAGCTGTTTGCTCTAGAAAATCTTTTAAAAGAGAGATTTGGAGTTTTGGGAAAGATACTAGATTTACAAACAGATAACCTGGGTTCCATAGCCAGCTAACCATTTGCTTTTTTGTATGACCTTGGTGTGTTACGCAGTTTTTTCCCTTCTAAAGTAAAGATACAATGAGACAATGGATGTAAATTTTGGGGTTCGTGTATTTAATCTGCCTGGCACCCTTCTTCACTACTATCCACAGATGACACACTCCTCTCGACCACAAGGCACATGGCCAGGTACCTCACCCCATCTGAACAGTGATTGGTCTGGAAGGTGGAAACATGATTAGAGCATGACCAATTATTACAGTCTTTCTGTGGGATTCTTCAAACCAAACCTGACAAGGCCTTTTCTTCTAGTAAAATATTGCTGTAAGGATTTGAACTTGGCCACTGTCGGAAAGAATAAGATGACAGAGAATAGTAGAGATATAGGGCAGATAGAGCTTAGGTTCCTTGGACCTACAGCAAACCTAACTCTTATGTTTACAGCAATTTTCCTTGTTTTTAACCTCAAAAATTCCCATTTAAGGTTTTAAGGTAGTGTATTAGTTTGCTAAGACTGCCACAGCACATGACCACAGTCTGTGTGGCTTAAACAACAGACATTTATTTTCTCACTATTCTAGAGGCTAGAAAGTAAAAATCGAGGTGTTGACAGGATTGGTTTCTCCCAGGGCCTCTCTCCTTGGCTTGCAGATGGCCACCATCTCCCTGTGTCTTCACATGGTCGTCCCTCTGTGAGTGTCTATATCCTGATATCCTCTTCTTATAAGGACATCAGTCATATTAGAATAGGGCCCACCTTAATGACCTCATTTTAACTTAAATACTTCTTTAAAGACTCTACCTCCAAATACAGTCACATTCTGAGGGATTGAGGGTTAGGATTTCAACATATAAATTAGGGGGGATACAACTCAGCCCACAGATGGTATTTTGTTGGGTTTCTATGACTTACTACTGAACGTTTCAGTTGATCTAGTCACCATAAATTGGACAAATCAGAGTCATAGGATATAATCAGGAAACATCTTTATGTTTGTTTCCCACTGTCTAATTAGAATGTATGTAGTAGGGGAAGTCCTTTCCTTACTCCACGATGAAACCTTGGGCAGTCCTGTTATTTTTCTGATAATTTTAAAGTAATACACTTAATTACAGTGACTTTTAAGTTACAAATGCAGTTTCAGATCAGAGAGTAGAGTGGCCAGTTCCATGAGGAAATTAAAACTTCAAACTCGATTTGAAATTAAATCTTCTCCCTGCTTCCCTCCCCCAACTAAGGAAGACCTTTGCCAATTGAGAATTCTCCTTAAGTTTCCACTTGATAGCCATTGTTTCTGATCCTGCAAGGGTCTCAGCTGGAAAAGAAAGGGGAAAAAGGAAAGAAAAAGAGAGAGGCAGGGAAATGCTTCCTTGACTTAGAATGACACAGAGTGACTGACTTCACGCTTCCAGTGCCTCCTGTGCTTAACAATGCTGACTCTCTCTCTCCTGGGCCCCTCTGGGAGGTCTCAGCCTCTCCCCTGCTCTCTACATTTTACTAGTAGTATAAGCAGTACATTTTTCTTACCTCTTGGTTTTCAATAATGCATTCCATGCATACTCCATTGTGGAGCCCTTTTACCCCTCTAGACAGTCTTCTTGCGCTGGATCTAAGTGGCTTCAGATCAGCCCTTCTCCCCTTGTGGACTGAATCTGTCCACCGGAAGTAGGAAGTACAGGAGATCCTGGGACAGACGAGTGCTGGGAGTGCAGGCCCGTCTGGCATAGTCACTCCGCCCTCCCACCTCTCCTTCAGCTCTTGTTCTTTTAGCTTTTCCATGCAGGAGTTAGACATGCATCCACCATGTACGGTAGGAGCACACGCCAGGCTTCTAGGATGGTCGTTTTGAAGTCTCTCTCTCTTGACATGAAGCGAAGGGAGATGCACCCCACCATCTCACACCTTCCCTCTGTGTTATCTGTGAATAGGGGCACACAGAATGGCACTCTCCCAAGAAATCTTCCTGAGAAACCCTGTATTTACGTTCTCCTGACCCTTCATTTTGAATGTGGGTTGGGGCTTTCTAGAATCACAAAGCGGGTTGTTAAATATTTCTTTTACAAATTTGTATGTGGGCCTGGAACTTGCATGACTATTATCTCTAAGTATCTCAGTTGTAACTTTTAGTTTAACAAACTTTCCCCAAAAAGTACTTAGTAAGCTGTGAAGTGCTCCACAAATGTAAGGAATTAACTCCCTTTGCCCCAATGAACTGAATGAGACAGAAAGAGAATAAATTGTGACTGTACTTCTTAAAGAAGCAAACATTTTCAAGAGATTTATATAGGTTAGTCTGGGTGATTTTGTTTTGTGTCTAGTTAATACATACTTTATTACTTAGTTAAGGTAGAATTGTGCTGCTCTCCTAACTCAATGTATAAATTGCTGTAATCAAGGTAGCAAGGGACAAACATTTGAAATGAAAAATGAGAGTCACCCAGGAAGCCAGCATTTCTCTCCCGTTTGGATTAGGCAGCCTGCAGATGGTACAAATACACACTATGTCCATATACTCAGTATAGGTTTTTATGGTTGTGGTACTTTGCCAAGGGCACAAACTGATGGACCATCCTGTACTCCACTCAGAGAAGCACTTTCTTCACTTGGGGTTTGGAAGCATGGTCAGAGGAAAGTAGAGATTCCGTGGGAAGCTGCAGGCATCACTTGGAATCATCCATTTAGTTCATTCAGCAGTTATTTACTAAGAACCCACTGTTTTTTCCAGGCACTTATGCTAGCCATGAGGTCTATAGTGGTGAACTAAATAGACAGAACTTGCAATCTAATGGGGGAAGCAAACATCAAACACTTAAATGCAGCATTGCAAGTGGTGCTAAGTGGCAAGAAAAAAAATGACAGGCTGGGGGAAGGCAGGGACCTTCCACCTTATTAAGGGGATGGGAAGAAGGCATTCTTGGCTGAGAATATAAATGGTGGGTCTCACTCTCTTTCCAAGTTTGCAGTTCACATGTATTCCTAATTAAATAGCAGTAGTCAGTAATTCTATTTTTAAATTTTTAAAAATTTTTCACTGTGCATTTATTTATTTTTTATTTATTTTATTATTAGTTTCAGTACAGAACAATGCAATAGTTATCCTTTTAAACCCTCACAAAGTAACAACCCCTTTCCCCCATCCACTGCCCTCCCACCCCCGATATCATACTTATCTATTACAATTCCGTTGACTCCATTCCCATACTCTACTCCACATCCCGTGACTATATGTATATATAATTATAGTTGACATACAGTATTATTCAACATCAGCTTCAGAAATACAGTATGGTGGTCAGGCCTCTATACCGTCTATGAAGTGGTCTCCCCAACAAGACATGAGTCCATCTGGCCCCCTAAAAAATATTTACATCATTATTGATTTTATTCCCCAGACTGTCTTTTCTATCCCTGAGGCCATATTGTAGTTACCAATTTGTATTGTCTCGTCCCTTCCCCTTCTCTTTCATCCCCACCCCCTCCCAATTCAATTTTTCCTCTGTGTCTCTGAGACTATTTCTGTTTACATTTCTCATTTATTCAGTTTTTTGGATTCCACATGTAAGTGAGATCATATGGTATTTGCCTTTCTCTGACTGACTTATTTCACTTAGCATAATGTTCTCTAGGTCCATCCATATCGTTGCAAATGGAACGATTTCCTTCTTCTTTGTAGCTGAGTAATACTCCATTGTTCAATGTACCATAGTTTCTTTTTTTTTTTTAAAGATTTTTATTGGGGAATTGGGGGAGGGGAACAGCACTGGGGAATTGGGGGAAGGGGAACAGACAAGTTGCTGTCGTTTTGTTCTTCAGTCTAGTTGTGGAGGACGTTGCTTCACTGGCCCAAGTTGGCACCATCATTGCGCTCTTCCTGGGCGAGGCAGATCAGTCGCCGGCTTCTGGACGGCCGCTCACGCTGGCTGCTGGCTACAGACGGTAGCCCATGGCAACCCACTGCCACAGGGGCTGCAGCCTACGCCGTTGCAGGCTACTCACGGCAGCCCAGCTCCAGGTTGAGCTGTTGTTCAGCATCTTAGCTGCAGAGGGCAGTGTCACTGGCCCTCATATGTGTGATCCGAACCGGGGCCCTCTGGCATCCCAAGCGAGTTCTTAACCATTGCGCCACCCGGCCGGCCCAGCCATAGTTTCTTAATCCAGTCGTCTACCGATGGGCAGTAGTCAGTAATTTTAAATGAAACATTACATTTGATGGGGGCATACTACTTTCCAGGGAAACGACTCAAGCCTGTTTTTCCAAAATGTTGTCTTCTTCAGATGGTGTCAGATCCTTTTCCTAAGTAGAGCTTAGATTTTGTTTAAAAAGATGACTTTGGGAATCCTTACTGTTGATTGGAATAGAAGCTTGTGTATAATATTTTCTCTAAGTGGTCAATTCTGTCCTCTCAGAGCTTCTTGTTGTCTGAAGCCTGAAGAGCTCTCACAGAGGAGTCATTCTTTTGTTTTCTGCCTTCTCATTCTCTGTGGTTAATCCCTCTGTTCTTTTAATTCTATTTCAAAGTGGGGATCCCAGGGAAGTGGAGGGGATCAGAAGGATGAGTGAGGAAAGCCTTTTTTACCTATGAACAGTTTATTAATAAGACTGTTTTCTCCAAACCAAATTACCTACAGTTTTCTTTAAGAAAGCAAGAACATAAATGTGGTTGTACATTGTGAACGTAGAACAATTTAGCCAGACTGTGAATTGAGAAAAGGCCTGTATTTCCTCTGTGATATAATATCTACTTAAAGTGTGGACTACAGAGAATGCTTGGCACCAGTTCAAGCTATCAGTTGTCAGTTTAATTTTGATAAAAATTATTCCTGAATGCTGGGTGACATAGAAGTAGCGCTGTACAGTACATTAAGAACCTTGTTTTCTGGCTTCCATTTTGCCACTGACTGTTGGCCATCCTGCATAAGTCCCTTGGTGCTGTGTCCCTCCGATTCCCTAGCTCCAAGGGGAGGGTGGGGGTAATACCTGCCTCACTGCCTCTCAGGATTATTGTGGGCATAGGTGAAGTAACCTTAAGGTGTTTTCTGATAATGAAAACTTTCACATTAATAAATTATTATCGTTGCCATTTGCTTGTTTTTGAGTTTTTGTCTGTGACTGATCTTAGCCCATAAAACCGTCCCCGCCAAGTCCATTTATCCTGAGGCCAAGATTCATGACATCTTGCCTGTGTGCCTGCATGGGTAGTAATTTTATGACGTGGCTGCTACCAATACAGGTGTTCCCTGTCATCGTGTATATTAGAAAAATGTGTCCTATGAAGCAGGAAAAACTGGGTTTGAATTTCAGCTCCATCATTCACTGCTAAATGAGCCTAGGGGGATTTTCTTCTTTCTGTGCTTCAGTTTCCTCATCTGGGAAATGGCTTTGAGGTAAAATTATAAACATTATGAAAGCGTTTAACACACTGCCAAGTGTTATGAGGGCTTTTAATGAGTGCTAGTCCTCTTCTCCTTTAAAACAAACAGTATGGAACGCAGTATTTGCAAAACAGATTATTTTTTTTAAGTAAAATGATCTATCAGGGGTTATGATTAACACTGACTTAGATTATCATCAAATTTGGCTGCAGCTGAGAAAGTGAGGCACATCTGCACTTGTTTTCTAATAAGATTATATTTTAAAACATTTTGGTCTTGTATACTTATTATTTAGAGGGAACTGAGTACAGCTGTGTTTTGATAGAAATATTATAGAAAGCAATTCATTTTTATTTTATTACTATTTGAAATGTTACAACTCGAATACATGATTTTTGTTATGTATGTGGGATTCATAGTCTACCTATTTTCAGAAAAGTTTTTAAACTGTTTATAAAATTAAGCCCAGTGGAAAGCAAAGCAGTTAACAATGAACAAAAATAAGGAAAGCAGAAGAGAGGGAAACTCTGGAGGTGCAAAATACCTCCAAGGGAAAAGGAGAACAAGAGCTCTTGTTGGTTGCATTTCTTGTGGGTCCCTCATCAATTTACACTGATGTGTCCCCACCTCCCTGCCCTGCTCTCTCATTGTTTGCAGGAATGGGAGCTATGGGAGCCTGGGAGCTTGGTGGGAAACGAGCCGCAGCTGACCAAGAATTCGCAGCACACAAATAGGAAGGGTACATTCTTTTTGTTGCCTTGATCATTTTTCCTGAATTGATTCCTGAAGTGCTTCCAATATTGCATCTGTAGGTATGTTGTCTCTTGCCTGGGCTATAAACTAACTTACTCTCTTTATCTGAAATATTTCGGGGCCAGGAGTGGCGGCAACCTCATTATGGAAAAAAGGATTTTGAGACATAGCTGTCTATTTATGAATTTAAAATGACTGGATTTCTCTTCAATAACAGTGCCTCTTGAGGAATGTGTTTAATGGAAGTTTATGCTGTTATGGATATTTCAACCTAATGGTGTAATTACCATATGTCATTAATCCTGTTCCTACAAGGAATTTATTTTTTTTCTTTGAAAGCTAGAGGGTAACAAGAGCAAATGTTTTCAACTTTAGCACATTATTTATTTTAAATGTTAGTTGACAAGTTGAGGATATGAAAAACAAGGAATCTAGATGATCCATTTCTTGAAAAATGGAAACTACTAAACTGGGCTTAGAAGAATGCCTCATGGCATCCTTCTTCCGTGCAGCTATTAGTATAACAGCTTCTCACTGCCTCTTCTATTTTTAGACTTGGGTTTTTTATGGGTTACATCTGTGCCTGCTCTGCTCTTCCCCACCCCAAATACTTTTTTACGATCCAAGTCAAATGATTGGGAAGGAGGGAAGGACACCATTTAAGAGGTAAATTGAAGAGATTACACATTCACTGTTCCTTGCTCACTCTTCCCAGGGAGAAAGAGATAGTACAATATATTGTTTTTCCTTCCTTCCCTTCTTTGTATCCTCTTTATCCAATATTATTTTATTACAAAAGTAATGTGTATTCATTATAGAAATCCTAAAAAACATACAAAAAACTTAAAGAAGAAAAAAAATCACATGTCATTTCTCCACCTAGAGAGAACTATTGATGGTGGTTCCGTGAGTGATATACATGCTTATTTTATGTGGGTGTGAGTTCTTGCCATAGCAGTTTGGTAAACTTTTTTTTTTTCAGTTAGCAATATATTGTAAATATTTTGCATTATTACTGCTTCTTTTACATCATCATTTTTGATGGCTCTATGGTGTTCTCTCTGTCATATAAATGTGTCTAGATAGGGACAAAACACATTTATCTGAAGACAGAAGCCTTCACGCTCCGAGCTCTGAAAGTAAGTTGCAATCCAGATGACCCAGGCACTGGCGAGGACCTGGCGCTGCTTGTTGAATGCCCGCTGCTGGGGCTGCCAGAGAACTCGTAGGACTTTGAGGAGGGTCTGGACTGGCCACCTCTGCTGTTTCATGCCTGGTGCCTGGATTCCTTGGTGGCCGGAAAAAGCCCTGGGAGAGGCTTTCTCAGCTATCATTGTTTGAGGTGGACAAGAGAATTTATATACAGGTTTTTTTTCCTTTAAAGCCATGAGAATGTGTAGTTCTGCAAGGACTATTCAACTCCTTTTAATTATAAATAATGACTCTGGTGAACTTTACATTGGCAACCATTGAATTCGCTCATCCTGCAGGATGTGTTGTAGTTTAGATTCTGATCTATTAATCTAATCTCTACTCCAGCTTCATTTTTAAAGAACTGTGTAATTTGCAACAGCCAGGGTAACCTTTCTGTTGGGAGGTGCAGACATCTGTACACGTACATAAACGCCTCTTTGGTGTGTTTGGTTTTATGTAGTCAAAGGAGTAGTGATCCATCAGTTACAGTTTTTTTGTTTTGTTTTGTTTTGTTTTTAAGGAACGCAATACAACACCCATTTATTAGCTCCCACTTCTGTAGGTCAGAGCCAGGTGGGCTGGAATGGGTTCTCTGCACAGGGTCAAAGTGAAAGTTTTGGCTGGCTGGCGTCTTGTCTGGGGAAGAATCTGCTTCCTAAGTCATTCAGATTGTTGGTAGAATTCAGTTCCATGTGGTCATAGGACTGAAGACCCTGTTTCCTTGCTGGCTATTGGCCGGGGGTTGTTTTCAACTCCCAGAGGCCACTTGCTCTGCTCTGGTCCTTGTGTGCAGCTCCTCCATCTTCAAAGCCAGCAAATGGGCTTCGAGTTTTCTCCTGCTCTGAATCTCCCTTCCATCAGTTCCAGTTTGCCGGGCCAGAAATGCTGCACTGCAGCAGAGGCATTGGAAAATGTGAAGACAGCACATGCTCAGGCAATACTCAAGTCGCATTGCATAAATAGTGGATGCTGCCGCACCCCTGTTTGTTTTTTCCCAGCGGACTGTCCTGGGGCCTGGAGCTGTGCACCTCAGGGGCCTGAGAGAATGAGCCCCAGTGAAGGAGTTCTAATTGCACCAAATCAAAGCTCATTGAGTCATCCAGGTTATTAACTCCTTGATATTTAATTACTAGCTTCTCCACTGCTGGAAAATGTCATCAGGTCCTTGTGCTAAGTCTCCTAAACAAGTCAGTTTCCCTTTTAATGGTTCATGATTTATTGTACTGTAGAAAGATCAGAAAAACATTTTGACAGCCTAGTAAGCTGGAGGTGCCAGCTGATGTGTCCTCCACCGTCACTGCTCCCCCAGGCCTGCGTCTGGCTGCAGGCAAGGTCCTGCAGAAGGAACATTCCCAAGACTTAGAAGTAACCCAAGACTCAAATTTGTATTAGGGATTTGAAAGGATCCTTGACCTACGTGTTTTGTCTGTTTGTTTCTCTTATCTATAACAACTGTCATGTGTGGGGACTTGGGGGAGAATTTTTAATTTAATGTCTTGACATTATTTTAATGGCTCAATTCAATCCTGAGTATCAATCTAACAGTAATAAAGAACTTAGGCAGCACCTTCTCTTAAACAGTTGTAAACGTCTCAGATGTTTAGTGTTCCCCAAGGGTGTGTTTTGTCTTATATTTTGAAATATGGTTTCAGCATCAACAAAATTGTTTTTTTAACATACTAGGTATTTTGGCTTGTGTAATTGTACGAGTTAACTAATGCAGAAACAGTATAATGCAAAACACCCTACAATCTGAAGCAATGGAAATAGTTGTGAGATTTATGTTTCTTTCTTTTTTTAAAAAAGATTTTATTGGGGAATTGGGAGAGGGGAACAGTGTTGGGGAATCGGGGAAAGGGAACATACAAGTTGCTGTTCTTTGGTTCTTCAGTCTAGTTGTGGAGGATGTCGCTTCACTGGCCCATGTTGGTATTATGATCATTGCGCTCTTCCCGGGTGAGGCAGTCGGTCGCCGGCCATTGGACGGCCGCTCACAGCGGCTCATGGCAGCCCAGCTCCAGGTCGAGCTGTTGTTCACCATCTTATCTGTAGGGGGCGCAGCGTCACTGGCCCATGTGGGAACCGAACCGGCGGCCCTGCTGCTCAGAGCTCAGGTCCCAAACCAACTCTTAACCAGCTGAACCACTCAGCCAGCCCCGAGATTTATGTTTCTTAAATGGACTTAATAACTGCTGCTTATTATTATTATATTTCCTTTTAAGGAGAGTTTAATTCATTTATTACCATAATTATTTTATTGAACATGACCTTTTAAATCATTTTCTTAAACTGAAAAAAATGGAATCCTGGTTTAATTTATAATTTCCCAGTTAAATTGATGCATAGGACTTGCATAACTACTTTTAGTAACTTCTGCTAAGCAGAGTGATAATAAAGTAATATTTAATTCTTCCCTCAAAAATTATTTTCCATCATTTCACATAGGTGGGGCCCCATATATATTAATAATTATGCAGTGTTTGATAGAATAACTCTGAAGTAACTCTGAAGGGGAATGAATTTCACTTGAGAAAACCAATCTAGTATAATTTTTGTGCTGGCCAAGTGGATTTTTTTTCCTCTCAGTTTTAGTTTACTTTCATTGCAATAATACACATATGGTTCTTGGCTCAGTGCCTGGCCCACATAGTAAATGCTCAATACATGTTAGCACTTGTGAACATTTCCATTATATTCACCAAAATATTTCAGTTCATTTTTTACCTCTAGTAGTACCTCGTATGCTTTGTTTGAAATAATTAAATCTGCACGTATTTACATAGTCTTACAGAATTAAATGGAAAGTAAACTCTGAATAAATTTTAATGTGTTTCCCAAGAGCTAGTAAAATAATTTAAATTCATTTCATAGCTGTCTCTGAATTAAAACTCTTCTCATTTATCACCCATTTCATTTAACAATAAAAGAATGCAAAACCACATAAGGGAAAAATCTTTGACACAACAGGGATATAATGCCTGTTGCCTGGTTAAAGCATTTTAACACTTTTTACTGTTTTTAAAATTTTATATTCACCTAGGTCACAAATGTTTTATGTTCAAAAGTGTGATGAATTAGCATAAAGAGTCATTGTATGGTAGAAAGTATTACCACAAGTTCAGGATACCTTCTAAGTGTGTGTATTTCAATATTTAAATTATTGTTCAATATTAGTTTTTGCAGGTACAGATCTACATAAAATTAAGAGTGCATGGTTTAAGTTTGATGATATTTCAATCTTTTTTAAAAGACTGACATCAAGAGTGCTAAGGTGTGTTTTAAAATTTTACAAGTATTTTTTCTGCTTCATTCTTCTGTCATGACTACTTATTAACACCACACACTTGTAATGTTGAAAATCGGTCCCACTAGTTCTCCTTTTTGCCGCCTTAGTTAAGACTCAGCAAGATAATTGCTGTTATTTAATAACTGGATTAGTTCATTGTTGCTAATGGAACAGCAGGAATTTGAAGGCATTCGATTTCTTAGCTGGTTCTGTTAATTCAGTAATGGCCTCTTACTGCCAGCTGATGGCTGCTAAGTCACAGAAGCTCACATAAGGGATTTGGAGAAACTTCTATTCCAATGATACATGAAAATATGAGCATCTTTTAAACCATCTGGGTCATCAATATGCTTTCTATTGGTTAGGCTTATACAATTTAACTTTGAGAGGTTACTACTTAATATGATGCCTGCAAAACAGAAAATTTGCAAAACGGATCTTAGGAAACTGTCAGCCATTACTTCCTCTGCTGTTAGTCTATCGAATCATAGTTAATTCTCACGCTTTCCAGGTTATATAGGTTTTACAGATTCTTTGTATTCTGCCTTACATTACTCAGTAGCACCTCCAAAGTAGGATGGTTTGATAAAGGGGAAAAAAACCCAAGCAAAAGATAAATACATTTTAAAAATTCATAGAATAAAATTTAAGGCAGAAAGGGATTTGGAAGATCCTCCAACCCAGTATTTTCCCTTCAGCCCTCTTCCCTGTCTTGCTTATGAGGAGACTGAAAGTCAGAGAGGCTAAGGACTTTGTTCAACTGCACACAGCCACAGGGTTGGCCCATTGCTGTGTGACCTAGAACCCAGGTTTCCTACTCTTGTTTAGCATTCCTTCCAGAAGAAATGAAAACAACGGAAAACTTTATTGTCCCACAGTTTCCTGTGGAACAGAATGAACTGCCCATGAAAAGCATGCCTCACCCACATCTAAAGTTTTTTAAGGTGGTGAGGAGAGACTGTTATTACCGTGGGTCCATAGTGGGACCCCAAGGACAGACCTGTTAATGGCCCAGCTCCAACTTATTGTTTAGAATGAGTTCTGGGAATTCGATGAGAAATGTATTTTTTAAAATAATGTCTGTAAATCGGTCCAACTATTCTTTTAAAGTCATAGAGAGAACAATAACTCCATTTCTCCATGCATTCTCAAACTTCAATCCATCACATTCAATGCACAAGTCCATGAAATAGCTCCATAAGAGTTATATTTCTTCTTCCACCACCTACATTAGAAAAGTAATTACCAAAGAGGTCATTTTAAGTCATCCCTTCCATGATTATTGCCTGCTTAAAGAACAATTAAATTGTATAATTGAAATTTGCTAAGAGGGTGAACTTGAATATTCCCCCCACCCCAAAAAAAGATAAATATGAGGTGATGGATGTGTTAATTAGCTAGATGGGGGAATTCTTTTATGTTGTATACATACATCAAATAACCGTGATGTACACTTTACATGTCTTAAAATTTTACGTCAATTATACCTCAGTAAAGCTGAAAAAAGAACGGAAACTTGACTCACTCGTACCTTGAAATTTCTTTGGGGAATATTTAGTTTATGGGGGCCCAAAGCATAAATGACTCTGCAGCCTGGAAATTCTTTTTTTAAAAAAGCTTTTTAATTTCAATATGATAAAGTCAGTTTAAGGCCCCCAGAGGCAGGTGTGTTTGAAAATAATTTATCTGTTTCCATCTTATTTAATATGATGAACTTCATATATCTACTTCAGATCTCGCTTCTGCCAGACTTTTCCCGTATCAGCGCTCAGTATGTGCTACACACTGCTGCCCCACTTTCTGTTTTAAATCACAAACCTGGCAGTCCATTTTGTCTGTTTGTTTGTTTAAAACACGTTTGGGGATTTGTTTGTACTGTAGACTCTACAAGAAGATTCTTTACAAGCGATGGATTTAATAATGTGGTCTTAGAGTCAGATATTGACTTGGGTTGAAATCCTAGCCCTACCATTTCCTAAGCTTGGCAAGTTAACTAACCTTTTTGGGCCTTAGCTGAAAAGTGGGACTAAAAATAGTACAGATTTTTTGAGTTATAATGAGGAGTAAATAAGATAATTGCATTTGTATGCTTAGCCTAGCGTTCAGCATATAGAAACGTTTCAATACATATTAACTATTGTTATTTATTATTGTAGAATTAAAATTCCCAAGTGTGCATACATGATAACAGCCTGCCGTTAGTTCTTCATCTTCTGCCATTTCCTCCACCTTTCCCTTCTCCTTGAAACACACATACACACTCTCCACCCCAGTTCTGAAACCTGGTTTTAGCTTCAAGCATACCAGGCTTTTTCATGCCTCTTGTCTTTGTGTGGGCTGTGCTCTCTGCTTGGGGTTGCCACCCAGCCCATTGTTCTGCTTATCCCTTACATCCCTCAGACTCAGCTCATATATCCCTTCTGACATAATGTTTCCCAAGCTTCTCAATTAGAGAGTTTTGTAGTTGTGTCTTTACTGCTCATCTGCTTCCTTAAATCATAAGCTCTTTGAGGGTAAGGACTCTTTCTTTTTGCTCTATGTATGTAGTCAGCATAATGCTAGGAGCATTGTTAACAGTCAATAAATGTTGAAAGAGTGAATAGTTGAATGAATTACTAGGCTTGCTTTGTAACCCAGTACAGGCAACCATCTGCTTTTCATAACTGAATGTTGACATTTGCTCGTCTCATAGACAAGAGGACAACCATCCCTTAACAGTGTTTATTGTTCCCTTTTGAAGAGCATGGGAGGTAGGCCTTTCTCTTGAGTCATGAATGCCATCTGGTGGAGAAAAGGGTAACTACAGTCGCATGTTTAACCAAAACCACATGGAAGTTAAGATGATTGCTGTCCATTAATATGGAAGTTTCCACTGCTTCATGGTAGTTTCCAGAAGCATAGTCAGGAAAAACTCCCTGGTAATTGTTCTTGTACACTTGGTTTCTTAATATTATAAGAATTTGGTCAATCATGAGTAAGGTTTGAAAACATTAATTTGGCTAATAAGATGTATGTAACTAAATATTATTGACCTGCTCCAGTATGTGATAGAGTAAAACTGGAAACATTTTTATAAACAAGCATGTAAAAATATTTAAACCTTATAACTTTAGGAACTTTCCAGACCCCAATTGCTTTTCTAATTGCTTTAGCTTATACAGAGACTAGTGAAAACCAGTGGCAGACATCCTAGAGCAAACGGCCCGTCTTGTGTATACAACTCTAACTTCCTAGCTTGCATGTGATATTTTTTCTTATAAAATAGAGAAAAATATAGTGTAGTAACCTAAGTGATTTAAGGTAAACTGATTATTTAAAATTTGGATATTGAATTTTTAAAATGTTTCTGTGACACTAAGTCTTTTGATTCATTCATTTGCTAAGCATTTATTGAGCATCTGCCTAATGCCTGATATTGTACAAAGTGCTAAAGAACCAGAGATGAAAGACATACTTTGAATTTTGGCCCCCAAATAAATATTTACATAAGAATATAAAGCTATATAAATTTGCAAAGGGCAAATTGTACCAATTCCATTTATATTTTTGTAAGAGTTCCTTATGTTTGTTGACCCATCCATGTGCATTATAAAAATATCATGGATATAAAGTTTTAGTTATGCCACTTTGATGGATTTTTTTGAGTATATGAATCTAAAGGGAAATTCTTTATGATTTCTAATAAAAAAATGTAGATATACCTTCAATATTTACTTTTCTGACTTCTTACACTCCACTTATCTGAAGGTTAGACTTTTTTTCCCCCTTTTTGATGATCTGGAGCACTGTAATGGACCAGAAAGTAAACAAAAAAAGGACTAATGGGAAAGTGACAATCACAAAGCCGGGGCCCCTTTCTCCATTAAGAAGGTTAAACATTTTCCAAGTCTTTAGGCTAGATAATGGTGCATAAAGTAGCCGTTTAGAAGCAGGATTATCTGCTTATGGAGGGAGGACCTAGAGCTTTTCACAGCAATCAGGGCAATTTGGTGTGGGAACCAACTTCATATGCAGGAGACATGTATGTTACCACCCTCCCTGTATGTTCTGAAGGTGGCCTTAATTCATCCAAAAAAAAAAAATTGCTGGATTTTCTTCTGTGCATTCTCTATGAAAAGCGTGGAAGTGTGTTTCACTTTAGAAACATTTCTATTAAAAGAGGTTAAAATAATTCTTCATCATTTAAACTAGTGAAGTTGAGTTAAATGGGACATTCACTTACGTGGAACTCTTCATTCCCTTATGGCACTTGTTAAATGAGGTATTACGAAATTGAGCTATCATTTATAGAACTTCCATTTGAAAAATTACACAGGACGCACACATATATATCCAAACTTAGCTTTCTATTTAACCAAAGAACTGGAAAGGACCCTGAGAATTTACCTAGTTCTTGGGAATAATACCTTTAGTATTCTATTGAAATGTGTTGTATGTAAAATCTTGTTTTGTACAGCTCTTGAAGGAAAGATTTCAAGCAGAGCTGGCAACTCATTTAATTTATAAATAGCTATTCGAAGCAAAAATGGCCAGCCACACCTGTCTTCTTAATTCTATTACTATTTAATTAATAGTAATTAAATTTACTATTAGTTGTCTGAATGGGGGTATATGATTTGTGTTAAGAAAGGAAAGCTTGGCTTGTTGAGTGTGTCTCATAAGTCATGTTGGTTTGTTTAATGACTTCTTTAGCCTAGGGCACTTACATCAGCACAGTATGTTTTGAAGAAGAATCATAGGTACCATCTTGGGGAATAAAAGGAAATGAATAATTGAGTATTGTGGATGGCATAGTTTGTCCTTTTTCTAGTCTGACGATTTCCATATTAATTTGTGATATTTGGAAATTGCTTGTTGCAACTATAAATCTTTAGGGGGATCGCCCTTGGATATGGACTGTCTGGGTATAGGACATAAAGATAGGACACTGCTCCATAGCAGATGGGTTTTGCGTGCCATTTCAGAAACACCAGCTCTCACTAAGCAATTCATTATTTTCTAAGGTTGAAGCAGCTGTGGATTAGTACAATTATGAATTTATTATGTCCGTGCCAATCTCCTATGAATCCTAATTCAAACTTTACATATCTCTTTGGAACCTTACACTTTTCTCGTGATTCTGTGGTTCCTAACAAATGACTGTTTTGAGAATCCAAAGTTGCTTAAGTTAGTTTTTTATGGGGCATTGCCAGTTGCCCATTGTTTTTAGAATGCCTACTGACGTTTTCAATCTTAATGTTACATTAGATAAAGCAGCCACTCTTTATAAAAATGTCTGGCTGCATTTTTACCCACCCATTTACTCTGAGGATTACTATAGGGCTACAATATCCAAGGTTCCCTCTGACTTTTTAGGTTGGATGGTAAATGGAAAGCAATAGAAAGTTTAAGAAATCTCTCTGGGACGTTAGAATTTTTAAATGACTTTGTTTGGGCTTACATAATAAATTGTATGTATTTATGTTTGAGAACTGATCAGATTGTTTTGTGATTATCGCTTCAGTCATTTCTGTAGCTAGGTTGTGAGCTATTTCAAGGTGACAACTCTGTACAACTTATTTTTGTACATCTGGAACCTAACACAATGTGCAATGCATGAAGGCAAATACATAATAAATGTGAGCTAAACAATATCAATAATACACACACACACACACACACACACACACACACACACACACACACACTGATTTTGCTTTAGATCAGCCATTCAACTATAGGGTTTGGCAAACGGTTTTTGTAAAGAGCCATACAGTAAATATTTTAAGGTTTGTATGTCAGAGTACTATGTCTCATCTGCTCAACCCTGCCACTGAAGTTTAGAAGCAGCCATAGACAATATGTAAACAATCGGGTGGAGCTGTGTTCCAATAAAATTTTATTTACAAAAACAGGTTTGGGGGCCATAGCTTGCCACCCTGGATTTAGACCAAGTTTCATAAACAGGTTTCATCTTGTATGCTAACTTTGAGTGATTGGTGGCTGGTTGGAATTCTGCATTCAGAAGGGTTCTCAGGGTGGGTGTGGGCTCAATGGCAAATAAGTCTTTTGCTAATGAGTAATGTCTGCAATAAGCATTGTTTCGATCCTTCCTCTGATTTATTTTAAGAACACTGTGACCTGTGCAGATGGTTCTCTTTATTTCTTTGCTTTGGGTGCTAGAGAGCTCAGTCAGTTTTTTATTCATCTCTAACAAATAAAAAGAATCTTAAGGCATGAATATATTTGTGTCTCAACTTTATCCCTTGGCTTCATCTCCATTTTACTATCTTATTTTTCTTAGCCCCAATTCCTAAAACTTGCCTACACAAAATATTTATGAAACTATAGATTTTGTTGAAGAGCAAAGGACTATAAGAGGTGTGCAGAGGTGCATCTGCAAAGCATTGATAATCATACCTACCTGTTAGAGTTGTTATGAGGATTAAATGAAGTAATTTATATAAAGTACCAAGCATAGTACCTGGCACACAGATGTACTCAATAAGTAATAGCGGTTAAATAGTATATACCTGCTAAAGACCTGGGCCAGCCCAGCTAGAAGGGTAAATTATATTACTTATGATTTCTCCAGCCCTCCTCTCAGGTAGATGGGAAAACCCCTGGAGAGGTGACTGTCCTCTCAATCACCCAGATTTCATACTTTCTGAATTTAGTCTCTCCCAGTGGGAGAGCTGCTCTCCCAGCAGCTACACTATGCTACTGAGTCCTTTTTCTCATTCTTCTATTTGTGGGGCCCTTTCTGCATGGAATAGGACCGTGTACCCATGCAGGAGACAATAATGGCATGGGATTTGGTGTGGGGACACCATTGGACTTCTTCCTTACCCCACTGAGGGGACCTCTGCACATTTCTGAAAAGAGAAAAACTCATTTTAGTTTTATTCTTCTGACTTGTAGGCCTGAATTTTTACAAATTGGGACAAATGATTCCAAGCTAGTTGATGCTGATCAGTTGACACTATTTTAGCACAATTCCCTTCATAGACAAATATCTATTCTGACTTAAAAATAAAATGAAGAGCTTAGGATAACACAGATGTGTTATAACTGTACATATGTTATGGCAAAAAGGCCAAAATTTGGTGTAAATTCAACACTTGAGAGTACCGCGGAAGGAGCGCTGAGGCTCTACCAGTCACCGACCCAAAACAAAGACAGGCAACGGTGTGAGGACTGGTGGGAAAGAGAACAGAAATACACGAGACATTGACTGGGCAGTCAAGACTTGTTGGGAGACAACACTGTTCTTAACTCAGATTCTTTATAATAAACCTATTTTCATAAAAAGAACCCCCCTCCCCCGTGCCCCACCGCAGCAGAAAGTTGTTATTGATTTTATTTGGGTAAGTGTAATGCACACACTCCCTTCCTTATGCTTCTCAACAGACCCAGTGGCTGGTACTTAAGACCTCAGAGAACAAGTCCATCCTGAAGCCTTCCCTCCTATAAATTGCAACTTCTATTAACTCATGGCTCTCACTTATCCACAGCTTTGAAAATTCATGTCAATAAAAGAGGCGCTCTTTATTGCTTGTATTGACCTCTTCTTTCTCCTTCCTCCTTCTCCCTTTACCCGTGAACCTCCTGATCATTTTTTAGATTTTAGCTCAAGCATCTGTCTCTCGGGGCGGGGCCTCCCTTCCCCCCATCAGGCTGTTTAGATTCTTTTGTTATAGCCCTTCAAAGAACCTTGTTCATTTCCTTAGAGCACTTCTTATATTTATACATTTAAGTGGTTATTAGGTAATTGTGTCTCCCCACTAAACCAAACACGCCGTAAGGGCACAGACATGCCTACTTTTCCCCACCTGTATTCCTAGCAGCTAGCCCAGTGCCTGGCACAGAGTGGAGACTCAAACATCAATGGAAAGGATATAGTTCTGGGCCATGACTATATGCCTGTTCACCCGGCTGTTGCCTTTTGGAGTTGAAACAGGATTGGAAAGGATGTATTTTTCTCTGTAAGGTCCATGAACTATTTGCCCATTCAAATTTTAAAATGTGTCATTTTATATTTACACAGGCAGGTGCATTCACTGCCAAAATTATAGCTTTTCCACGCAATTAGGTATCCCATTTTCCTCTTGCTAAAATAAGACACCCTTTCAAATTCTGTACGCAAAGTTACACGACACTGCTGGTGATGCTGATTTGCTTTTCTTTCTGCTCCATGTTGCTACAGCTCTCCAGCCTTCAAAATTCCACTGGTGTTCCCCTGCTGAGGTCAGGTCAATGTTCTGACCATGCCCGGGCTCAGTTGAGAGGAAATGACTGTGTTTTCAAGGTGCTTTGCCACAGGTCATTTTGGGGCCTGTTTCACACAGTTTGCTGACTTGCTTCATTGCCCACAAGCTGTTGGAAAAAGAGTTCCAGGTGCTCCTGGCATCAGACGAAATCAAGGTCAGTTAGCTTGCTTGGGAGGGCTCAGCCTTTCAGAGACTGAGCAGATTGGCAATTTTATACGATTAAAAAAAAAATGAGCCTGTGGCAGTTAGGGTAGACAGGCCATGTGGGAATGTCACTGCATACAGTCAAGGTTTTTACAAGAATTAAAAACATTTACTTTCCAGACTGAGTCCTGGGGGATGCAGAGGGGCTGTTACTGTGGAGGGTCTGGTACTACTTTGGATGCACATCAGCATTCATTGTATAGCTTTGTAAAAATACACATGCTGAGACCTTATAACATCAGAACTCTAAGGGATAGAAACTGGTGTGTTTCACCCTTTAGTGAGCTTGTTAAAATATAGACAAGTTTAAAAAGCAGATTCTAGCATCACACTTGAAATGTCTCAGTTTATTAAAAATGAAATGGAACAAATATTCTGTATCTTTAAGAAGACATCTCCTTCCCATCTCATGTGCTTCAAGAGCAGTTGGCTGAAGTACCACCCTTGAGCAACACTGATCAAGTCCAACCCCTGAATTTTGTAGCTGTGAGGCAGGAGTCAAGTGAGGCCCAAGAGCAGCTCTCTGGCCCAGCTGCCCCCCAAGGAACATTTTGTCCGACTGTGTTTTGACTCCTTCCACAGGGACTGCTTTATTGTCATAGCTACACAGTCCTTTTTGATTAATAACTCATTAGTGTTTTATAATTCATTTATAATAGTTGGTCCTACCCACTGGCTTTCTGAATTCCTAAGGACATTTCCAGTTAGCATTCTGCATGGAACTTTCTAGAACACATTTGGATAGCACCCATAGAAGTTAATCTTTTCTCATGTTTTGTAGCTCAAGATTCAGAAATGGAAGGGAATTTTATCAATAACTAATCATAATTTGTTTTGAAATAGGAAAGAAACATTTTTCGCCTTGTAAACAAATGTTACCTTGCATTTTTCTTCTATAGATATCAGGTGTACAGAATGGGAAACAGTTTCTTCTTTCAGTAACTGCTGAAAAATAGGAACTCACCTATCAAGAATTTAACAAGACTGCTTTGGCTGAATGCTGCTCCTTTTCTTAACAGATTTATGAAAAAGTCTGCTGGTAGGCTGTTTTTATGTTGCCATCTCTCAGGAGATCTTAGATATGTGTGTGCTCTAAAAAAATAAATAAATAAATGAAGGACCACAAAACTAGTGTAGCCTGTTTCCCCTGACTCTCTGTAATGTGAATGTACCTGAGGGGCAAAGAATTCACTAATCATCACATAGTAGAGACGTAATCTTAACTTTTCTTCAGACTATAAATAGACACATTTTTTAAAATCCCTTAAAGTTTGAATGTAGATTTGACCAAGCTAATAAGATTAGGAAAATGGACCATGTGGCTAAATAGTATTTGATACCTTACTGCGATTAAAGAGTGGAGATCTAGAAAAGGGAGGTGATTTAAGTTTTTATATATAAAAAACAACCTTTTTGCAGTCAGGGAAGCCATCATTTAGGAAATGGAGTTTGAGTTATGTTTTCATACTATGGCATATGTGAAAATGGCCTCTGATTAAATATGGATGATAAAGTTGTTAAAGGTTTGTCACTTAAGAAATTCCAGAGGAATTGTCCTGAATAACCTATAACTTGACAGTTATCGCCTTCATGTTTAAATGAAATAAAAACTTCAGTCTTTGTATTAAGTAGTTATATGGTTTCAAGTGTCTCACTCATGCCCTCTGTGGTGGCCGTTTTGCCACATGGCTGACCTACATGTGCACATCCACAGCTTCAGTTCACTAGCGCCATCTCCAATCTCCACAATAAACATTGATTTTATTTATATGCCTCAGTTTTTCCTGATGCCATCTCTCTTGAAGGAATCAAATTTGCCTTCATGGGGCAGAATTAGGAATTCAGGAATGCAAGATGGTCCTTTCATAGATGCTTTTCTTATTTCAATAACTCCTTCATGTTAGAAGTGGCAAGAAATAGCATCTTGGCAGGCGTGAGAGGAACAACTCCCTTGCCTTATGTCCTCCTCCTGGTGGGCTCTCACCGACTTTGTTTTAAAGTGCCTGGAGTCAAAGAGCAGTTGTCTTAATGATATGTTACCATGAGATGGATGGATTCCAAGGTGGACCTAAGTAAATGAACATGTGGGCTGTGTCCTGACTGCTGCCAAATCGGCACCTGCACATTCACTTCCCTACAAGGGCAGGGAAACCCTTGTATGCCCTAAGATATTACTTCCTTCTTTCCTTTGTCCTCCTGTGGCATGAATTTTGAGGGATCTCCTTCCTTTATGAACTCTCCTTTAACTCATGAATACCTAGCAGCCATGCCTGTATTACCATTTCCCATAATTCAGCTCTTTTCCTACTCAGTATATGCAGAATTGATTTCCCACCTTACCTCTCTTGTATGCCCACCTCAGTGCCAAAGCCTGCTTCTCACCCAGAGGGTCGCTGTTCAGATGCCCTCCCAGCCATATCTAGCACCGTATTGTGTGTGAGATTAGTGTTAACTTTACCTTTCACATGGGTCAAGGATCAGCCCCTTTGCTTTCGTCTCCTTTTGATCTAGTATTAGAAGCCTGCGACCTTTCACAGTCAGCACTCATGCAGGAAGCAGTTGCATTGTGTTCCAATAGGCAGCTACGTGGTGTAAAAAACAGCAAAAAACCCCAAAAGGCACCGCCATCCGTTATTTGTCCCATTCGTTTCAGTGGAGCTTGAGGCTTTCTCCCTGCCAAATTACAAGTGTGTGTGTGTGTGTGTGTGTGTGTGTGTGTGTGTGTGTATGTGTGTGTGTACACATATGCCTATGCACACATTACATAAAACAAAGGGGGAAGGGCAATTTATAGAATCATAGAATTTGGAAAATATTAAAATTCTGGAAACCTTTTAAAACAAATCTTGGCAAAGTACACTTGGCAGACCATGCTTGAGGCAAAAGTGGGTATTTCTTCTTAAGATGCATTTCCCAGATTTTGTAATCTTAGAATGTCATCTGTTGGTTTTTCAAAGTTGCTTTGAAATGGGCTATTTACAACAGAACCAACATTTATAACACAAATCATTAGAAACTTAATGATAAACTTCAATGCTTAGTTTTCAAAATATCTTCTAAGTAAGAATTTATAGTATAGGGAAACAAAAAAAGAAGAAAAAAAGTAAAGAAAAAAAAAGAAAAAAAATAGTATAGGGAGAGCTTGCTGTCTTTTTTTTTAAAGATTTTTATTGGTGAATTGGGGGGATGGGAACAGTGCTGGGGAATTGGGGGAAGGGGAACAGACAAGTTGCTGTCCTTTTGTTCTTCAGTCTAGTTGTGGAGGACGTTGCTTCACTGGCCCAAGTTGGCACCATCATTGCGCTCTTCCCGGGCGAGGCAGATCAGTCGCCGGCTTCTGGACGGCCGCTCACTCTGGCTGCTGGCTACACACGGTAGCCCATGGCAACCCACTGCCACAGGGGCTGCAGCCTATGCCGTCGCCGGCGACTCACGGCAGCCCAGCTCCAGGTTGAGCTGTTGTTCAGCATCTTAGCTGTGGAGGGCAGTGTCACTGGCCCTCATATGTGGGATCCGAACCGGGGCCCTCTGGCATCCCAAGCCAGCTCTTAACCACCGCGCCACTCGGCCGGCCCACGAGAGCTTGCTGTCTTTTGAATGCCATACCTGAAAAATTTAAAATATAAAATTGCATACTATAGACTGTCTTAGAATTGGTAATAAAATAGAATATTAGATTAAAAAGGAGGGGATAAAAATAAAAAAACTCCCACTAATATGAAATATGAAGTATTAAATAAAAGTTGTAAGGCGTATTTTCATAATTAAGGACATCAGAAGCCTGTTTTTATTTTACGTCTATTAAAGTTGAAAATGAACAATAACTTGACCTTTGCAAATTCCCAGAGAAAAATACATACTGAAAGTGATTTGAACATAGGTCTAATTTACTCGTGATCTTTCTCTAATGCCAGCCCTATTAGAGTTTAATTTAATATCACCAAGTATATTTTCTTGAAAATAGCTTTTGCTCTTTGGAACTTATAACCAAAATAATTAGTCTGGTATTTTTCTTTGCAGTTCTATAAAATAAGTCTAATACCTTTTCCTCAAGGTTGGTGGTTATTTTTTGAAGGAGGTAATGGATAGTCCATAAAATACGAAGTGGGTAGTTTCAGGCTTGCAGTTAAATGTTCAAAAGCACATTTAATATGTTATGTTTCACTTTACTCAGTTTCCCCATTATTCTCCATCATCTTTAGCTTCCAGTTTTACAACATTGAAGCCATGTTACATATGTTTCTTTCCCATCTGTCACCAGTCTTTGCTCTCACGCTCCCCTGTTCTCTTCTCAAGGACTTGATCATAGTCTGGGGTTGCTTTGCTTTACAAAGGAACCACCTTCTTTTTAAACATTTATTTATTTTTTCTTTTGTAGTTCAAAAGCGTTTGGTATTTCCTGCTCCAGTACTCACTGGATAGCCAATGATAAGTTGTTTTAATCTCTGTGAGTCTGTTTCCTCATCTGTAAACACCGAGAGGGTTGTTGTGAACATTAAATAAGCCAGTACATGTAAAGTGTTAAGCACCGTGCCTGGCACACAGAAAGTGGTCAATTACTTTTCTGTTATTTTTATTTTAGAAAATTTGGAATATGCAGAAAATTGCATAGAGAAAAAATTAATATCATCCAAACTCTTACTACTCTAACTAATGATACATATTAATATAATTCAGCCATTTTTTATCATATATATAGTATACAAACTATTTTGTAATCTGTGTTTCATTATGAACATTTTCCCACATAATTTAGTACTGTTTTGTAACATGATTTTTTTTCCTGATGAATTTTTTAAAATTTATTTTAAAATTATAGTTGGCATACCATAACATGATTTTTAATAGCTGCATTGTTTTCCACTGCATGGACATCCCATAATTTAATCAACCAGTTTCCAGACAAATTTTTATTATCATGAGTAATACTTTGATAAATATGTTTGCACATATGTCTTTTATGCTCATCTTTAACTTTTTCTTAAAATAAATTCCCAGAAAGACAATTGCTGGGTAAAAGGTGTAAACTATTTTAAAGTTTTCATCACCTTTTTCATTTTCTGTCCAAAGAATTGTCTGATTTACAGTCCAATCACAGTGTAAAAGGCCAGTTTTCCTTTCCTTCAGACTTTTTATGGGTCTTCTTGCTTTAATCTCCTTTTATTTCAGTGTGTTTTAAACTCAGCTCCAGGCACATTCTTCCTCAAACAAGATTTGATAATTTATTTCATTTGTTAAGATGCTTCAGTTATTTCCTGTTACTAACTACTATCAGGTGAAACTTCCTTACTGTTATCAATTTCATTTCTTACTATTGCTTCCGGTGAACTCACATTCACTATTTTCTACATTGTGTTTCTTTCCTCCAGTAAGTGCTTCTTACCTTACAACTGATCTTTGAACTCCACTAGAATGATTTCCTGATTCTTTTTCTTGTCCCATCTTCCTAATTTCTCTCCTTAGAGGCTGGTCAGCACTTCACATAGCTAATGTATTTTATAAATATGTGAATTCATCTCAAGATTCCTGTGTGTTACTGTATTGCTTTGTAAAATTTTTTTCTTCCCCCATATTTCATGTGTGTGTTTTGTTTGCACATTAAAATTGCAGGTTCCTTTGTGGCAGAGGTTTGTTCTCCCAACAGTGTCGAGTCTAATGTGCTTTACTCAGCAGACACTCAATAAATTGGAATTGGATGGTTGACAGGTTTTCTTTTTAAGATGAATTGTGAAGCATTTAGTAGCTTTTAAATTACACTTTGCACTCCAACCTGCCAAATTCTTTCATATACACTGGTTATTTCTTAAAGAACAGACCACTGTAAAGTAAATAGTTTTTGTAGCATAATGACCAGCGTCAGCATTCTACCTACTAGGTTCCCAGAATGTAGATCCTTAGTCATTCTGCTGCTTTTCTGGTATTCTTTTCATCCACTGAGTACTTTTTACAGGGCTTAGTCTAGTCTTTTACTGTCTTTCAGACTGAAGTTGGCACGGATAATATAAATGTATGCAATTTCTGTAAGAAGTTGCATTGGGCACTTTCTGTGTCTTATGTCACAAGCATATATAGGGTTTATAGCATTTGAGCCAAGCTTTGAAGGATGTACAGGATTGGCCCAAACCAATAATGTCTGCTTTCACTCAAAGTTATTATGAAGATACAGAATGAGAACAGCATGAATTGCTCAGAAAGTATAAAGTATCACACAAATGCAAGATACTGATAATGGTAACGATATTAATATTTCTGGAATAGTTAGGTTATAAGAATATAACATTTAAGAATTAAATGTCCAGTAGCATTTATCATTGATTAAAGAATAAATAAGTAATCCTATATTTTAATTTTGTTTTTCACTTCATTTAAAAATTCCAGTGAAATTTTAAAATGTAAAGAGCTCTTTGTATTATATATTACTTATGCAATAATTCTAATCTCAGTTAATATGATAGCCTGTTTTTTTTGGCTGAGATATAATTGACATATTAGTTTCAAGTGTACAACATAATCTGATATTTGTATATACTGCGAAATGATCACCACAATAAATCTAGTTAACATGTCTTACCACACATAGTTATAATTTTTGTGTGTGTGATGAGAATTTCTAAGATCTACTCTCTTAGCAACTGTTAACTATATGATACAGTATTATCAACTATAGTCACCATGCTATACATTATATCTTCAGTACTTATTTATTTTATAACTGGAAGTTTGTACCTTTCTATCACCTTCACCCATTTCCTCCACCCTCCCCACCTCTGGCAACCACTAATGTGTTCTCCATATCATGAGTTCAGTTTTTTTTTTTTTTAGGTTTTTTTGTTTTTTTTGTTTTGTTTTGTTTTTTAAAGATTCCACACATAAGTGAGATCGTATGGTATTTGTATGACAGCCTGGTTTTAAGCATGATTCTTGTTTGAACATAAGGTTTTAACTGCCATTTGAATACATTTAGAGTACCTCCTCAGTATACAGGTGATTTTTTAAAATATCTTGACAATGTAGTATTTTGCTAGAATTGTTTCTTTCTGTTTCTCTTAAGAATCTTTCCCAATGGAAAGAACTCTATACATGAAGTTTTAGAAATAAAATGCCAAAATATAACTCCAATAGAGTAAAAAATATAGGTCCTGTTTTAAAGACCTATGTCATGATTTTAGAAAAGTAGATCAGTGGACACAATTGGAAGGAAATGTGTGGTATGCTTTCAGTAATATAGAGTGTGCCAGTATTTGTAAAATGTGCATCATAGAATTATTTCCTGTATCTCATAGATATTTCCAAGGAAAAAAATTAAAAACAGATGTTACAGAATAGCAAGGTAATATGAGTTTAAAAATAGTTATTCTGCACTGTGTCTCTTCATTTTTCAGTGTCGGGAGAAAATTGTTATTAAACTCTAGAATTAAATATGTTGTGCTGTGTGCTGAGTCCATTTACATTTTATGACATAATTTTATTTGTTCTGTACTAGGTGGTTGACAGATAAGCTCAACAATGTTTGGTGGTATTTTAAAGTTGTCACTTCATCAGCAGCTGACTTAGGGGATATAAATATAAACCTGGAAATAAAAAGTGTTGTGTGCTATGTTTGGCTGTTCTAAACACTGAAATACAACTTTCCGCACCACTTTCCAGTGAACTCCTCCTGGGAAGTCAGTTGTCATTGTTCTGGAAAGTTTCTTTTCATCCTAAATTGTGCAAAGATTTAAAAGGAAAACTATGAAGGTTACAAAAAACATATTTTAAAGATAACTTTTAAAAAATTACAGGAATTAAAAAAATTGAACTATGTAGATATGCCTTTGCCTTATCCTAGGCCCATACCCCAGAGACAACTTTTTTTAGCTTTATATTGTTTTATTCGTATATGTTTTGCATATTTAAATTTATTTATTAAGGCATAATTTTATATACAGTAAAATGCACAGATCTAAAGTGTTCAGTTTGCTCATTTTTGATAAGTGTATACACCCCTGTAATCCATATCTCAATCAAGAAATAAAACATTTTCATCAATGTAGAAAGATCTCTTATGCCCATTTCTACTCAAATTCCACACCTCCCTCCCCCAGAATTAACTATAAGCTATTTTATCACCATTGCTTAGTTCCCACTGTTCTTAAACTTCATACAAATGCAATGTGTTATATTTTGTATCTGGCTTCTTTTGTGCAACATGTTATTTGTGAGAGTTATCCATGTTGCTGCATGTATTAATAATTTATCCTTTTTATTGCTGTGTAGTATTGCATTTTACGAATATGCCAGTTTTTCTGTCTGTTCTTCTGTTGATGGATATTTGTATTGTTTCCAAGTTTTTGGCTATTATGAAAGCCACTACAAGGATGTTCTCATCCTTGTTCAAATCACATATATACATATACATACATTTTGTTAATGGCTATGCAGTTCTCCATTTTTTCCACATAACTTGATTCATTCAACCTGTATCCTATGGATAGATAAATGGGTATTAGGTTGTTTATAATAATCTCTTTCTTTTGATTAATAGGGTAGGTGGGTGTATATTTAACTTTCAAACAAATTGCCAAAGAGTTTTCCTAAGTGATTGTCCATTTTTATATTTCCACCAGGGATGTATGAGACTTCCAGTTGTTTCACCATCTTTGCCACCATATAGTCTGCTGGATTTTGCAAATTTAATATAAGCACATATATTTTACTGAACTTTTTATGGATTATATTTCACTTTATTATGGATTATACACCATTCTTTATTTTTTTCAATTACAGTTGACATTCAGTATTATTTTATATTAGTTTCAGGTGTACAGCATAGTATACATAGTTAGACATTTATATAATTTATGAAGTGACTCCCCCCAATTATTTTAGTACCCACCTGGCGCTATTCATAGTTATTACAAGATTATTGACTATATTCCCTATGCTGTATCTTACAATGACTGTTTTGTAACTACCAATTTGTACTTCTTAATCCCTTCCTCTTTTTCACCCAATGCCCCAACCCCCCTCCTATCTGGCAACCATCAGTTTGTTCTCTGTATCTATGAGTCTGTTTCTGTTTCGTTGTTGTTGTTTATTTTGTTCTTAAATTCCACATATAAGTGAGATCATATGGTATTTGACTTCCTCTGTCTGACTTATTTCACTTAGCATAATACCCTCTAGGTCTATCCATGTTGTCACAAATGGTAAGGTTTAATTTTTTAATGGCTGAGTAATATTCCACTGTACATATGTACCACATCTTCTTTATCCAGTCATCTATTGGTGGGCACTTAGGTTGCTTCCATATCTTGGCTATTGTAAATAGTGCCCTAGGGAACACAAGGATGCATATATTTTTTCAAATTAGTGTTTCGGATATCTTTGGATAAATATCCAGAAGAGCAATTGCTGGGTCATAAGGTAGTTCTATTTTTAATTTTTGAGGAACCTCCAAATTGTTGTCCATAGTGGTTGCACCAGTTTGCAATCCCACCAATAGTACATGAAGGTTCTCCTTTTTGCCAGACTCTCGCCAACACTTGTTTTTTTATTTATTTATGATAGCCATTCTGACAGATATGAGGTGATATCTCATTGTGGATTTAATTTGCATTTCTCTGACAATTAGTGATGTTGAGCATCTTTTTATATGTCTATTTGGCCATGTGTATGTCCTCTTTGGAGAAATGTCTATTCAGGTCATCTGCCCATTTTTTAATTGGATTGTTCGTTTTTACTGGCATTGAGTTGTATAGAGTTCTTTATAAATTTTGGATATTAACCCCTTATCAGATAGAACATTGGTGAATATCTTCTCCCATTGATTAACTTGTCTTTTCATTTTGTTGATGGTTTCCTTTGCTATACAAAACCTTTTTAGTTTAATATAGTCCTATTTGTTTATTTTGTTTGTTTGTTTTCCTTGCCCAAAGAGGCATATCAGAAAAAATACTACTAAGAGCAATAAATGTCAGAGAGTTTACTGCTTATATGTTCTTCTAGGAGCTTTACGGTTTCTGGTCTTACATTTAAATCTTTAATTCATTTTGAGTGTATTCTTGTAGATGGAGTAAGAAGGTTGTCCAGTTTCTTTTTCTTTTCTTTCTTTTTTTCTTTTGTTTTTTGCATGTGTCTGTTCTATTTTACCAACACCATTTATTGAATAGACTGTCTTTACCTATTGTATATTCTTGCCTCCTTTGTCATAGATTAAATGACCATGTAGGCATGGATTTATTCCTAGGCTCTCTTTTCTGTTCCATTGATCTATATGTCTGTTTTTATGCCAGTACCATTCTGTTTTGATAACTATAGCCTTGTGTAGTTTGATATCAAGTATGGCGATACTTCCAACTTCTTTCTCAAGATTGCTGTGGCTATTCGAGGTCTTTTATGGTTCCATATAAATTTTGGGATTAATTGTTCTAGTTCTGTGAAAAATGCCATTGGTATTTTGATAGGGATTGCATTTGGGTTATATGGATGTTTTAATGATGTTAATTCTTTTTATTCATGATCATGGTATATACTTCCACGTATTTGCATCTTCTTCAGTTTTTTTCTTCAGTGTCTTATAATTTTCCAAGTACAGGTCTTTTATCTCCTTGGTTAAATTTATTTCTAGGCTTTTTTTGGGTGCAATTGTAAATGGGATTGTTTTCTTAATTTCTCTTTCTGATGGTTTGTTAATTGGTGTATAAAAATGCAACCAATTAGTGAATATTAATTTTGTATGCTGCTACTTTACTGAATTTATTTATCAGTTCTACTGGTTGTTTGGTAGAATCTTTGGGATTCTCTATGTATAGCTTAGGGACAGTTTTACTTCTTCCTTTCCAATATGAATAACTTTTATTTCTTTTCTTGTCTGAGATAATTCTTTTTAACAGTTTCATTTATTTCAGTTTCAGTTTCTAGTGGTTGTGAGTATAATTTTAAACAATACATATGTATGCCTTCATTTATTTTATCAACTTCAGACCCTATGCATATGATGCAGGACTGCCCTGCAAGGAGATGCCAAACTCTTGTTATGATTTAAGAAGTTCAATTTCCCTGATTCATACATGAAACTGTATCACTTAATTTAGCCCTTAAAATTCTGTTTAGCTTTAACTGTGATTCTCATCTGGAAGGGATAAAAAGAGTATAGAAAAATTAAAAGTTAAAGAGTTTATATATACATACATACATACATACATACATACATACATACATACATACATACATATATGGCCAAGAAAGACATTTAAAGTGGCAAACAATTCTTTTTTCTGGTTAAGGGATATCATTATCTTAGATTTTTTTTCATTTTCCGTTTATCCTATTATTCCATTATCAGCCTTAGCAGAGGCCTCTCCTTTCTATTCACTTCGCAGGAGTTCTGCATAAGCATTAATGAGCAGAGAACAAGAAAACAAAGTAGAGATATGGATGCCATAGCATAGGTAGGCTCACTGAGATGAGTGACTAGCTTCTGCATTTCAGACAAGGGCAAGTCATAATTATATCCAGTAAAATTACGTACTATCACGGGGCCTTCAGAGTTTAGTGGAATAGTACTTGGAACTCTGAGTACTAGCTCCATGAATGACAAACCAACTCCATCAGCTTTTATACCTTTAAACCAGGTGGAAAACTCTCAGAGGTCTGTGATTCTGCATATTTGAAGATCCACATTACTTGATCCAGTGGAGACTAAAAATGACAATGACAAGGATATGTTTGTCTATAGGGTTGGTTCCACAGTGCTTTGAGTTCTCACTGCAGCACCTGCGGTGAAGTGAAAAGCCTAAGGTGAGAAATACTAATGAGGTTCTTTACCTGTTTTATTTGCAGACTGCAGCTGAATATGTAAAATCTCGACTCCCAGAGGCCCTTAAACAGCATCTTCAGGACTACGAAAAAGACAAAGAAAATAGTGTGTTGTCTTACCAGACCATCCTTGAACAGCAGATTCTGTCAATTGACCGAGAAATGCTAGAAAAATTGACTGTATCCTATGATGAAGCAGGTATGTTTGTCTTTAATTCACACACATTCACACAATTTTTTCTCCTTGCAGAAATGTCTTTATAGGCTTTGGTTAAACATAGGCCCTTTTTCGAGGTAGAAGATAAAGGGCAAACTGGATCCCGTTATATCGCATGAGTTAATGTTTCTTCTCTGTAGTTTTAGTATCAAGAATTTCATCAGGAGACTCCTAAAAATGCCTCTTACATATTAATCCCTTTTAAATTTTTGCTCTTTTTTGTTTTGTTTTGTTTTGTTTTGTTTTAGCTGAGCCATCCTGCTACCTGTTGGCAGCTCAGCGGCTGCTCAGCTCGGGCTGGACTCGAACCGCTGTTGCTCAGAGCTCAAACTCTTGAGCGAGCTCTTAACCAGCTGAGCCACTCGGCCGGCCCTTTTTGCTCTTTTTTAAACGGAATTTTTCTGGCCTTTTGTCAATCATGTCTTTTTATTGATTTAATCTTTTAATGTGTCACTTCAATTTTGGATACCAGCTGAAAACTTTTATATCCGAAAATCCAAAAACTGTTATTTGCTTCAAGTATTATTTTTAATATCAGAGATTTTTTTTTTTCTAAAGAGGTGCCTTTTTTTTTTTCCTTAAAGTTTTAAGCTAAACTTCATTTTCTTTTCCTTTAGCTCCTCAGATGAATCCAAGTGCCCGTACCACATTGGACACTCGGTTCACTGCTTGCCATAAGCTCATCCTAGGAAACAGAACTTATTATCGAAGGCATGAACAGACCACCTTATTATACCATTTTTATCTATTACGTGATCTAAAACCCAATTTCAATGAAACTAGTACAATGTTACTTGGAATTATTAAAATCTTTAATCAAATTAAACTTAGGAGAAATATCCTGATTGAAATTGTCACACCCTCTCCAAAAAAAAAAAAAAGAAAAATGGAGGAAAAAGTACAGGAAAATAGGTTTCTAATGGTGAAATATTGGTAGTAGTAATCCCTATTTTAATACCAGGAACTTCTGTTTTTATTGCCACAAGGAAGTTTTTAGTATACATCTTACTGTCTTCCTCCTGATCTAAGCAGTCTCAATGCTGACATTCTTAACATTTGATTTCAAACTTGAATAGCAAACAGAAAAGCAAATTAAAAAAAAACAAAAACAAACATTATGCTACATATGCCTAACACTAATGTAATTTTTCTAGTTTTAAGCTGTCCCCATTTACATCCCACCCTCTAACCCTTTTGCCCCCCTCTCAGGGGAGGATCCACATTCTAGTCTTGCCTAGGACATCGCTACTCTCCCCGATTCTTCTTTGCTTTATTTATTTCCCAGACACATTGGCTTTCCTCTGTCTGCTGGGTGGTTAGTTATTTGATTTCTGTATTTGTCTTGTCTTTGGAATTCTCATTATTCTCCTCTCTCATCCCTAATGGAGTAAAGTAAGGCTATGATCAGCCCAATCAAAATAATATTTAAATATGTACAGCATCTCAGAGTTCATAGAACTCATATATTCCACCTATTTCCTGCCCCCATAGCCATTTTATGATGAGAAAACCGAGACCCACAGACTTAATGATAGCACAGTTACTTAGGTCTAGAGCTGGGACTCCAACCTCCTAATTACGGATCAAGCTGCCTACACCACACCAATGCAGGTTCTCATTCACTCATTAGGCATTTGTTGAATGCATAGTGATACACTAGGAAGTTGGAGGATAGAGGGAAGGCTATTGAAGAGGTAGGGACGAATCTGAGGTGTAGAACACAAAGAGCTTGCTTAAGGTCTAGCTCGGGAGTCACACAGGTATGGCTTCTGGAGAAAAATTCCTGAGTGATTTGGGAATAAGTACACTCTGTGATATCTACAAGCTATTAAAGTTAAGCTAAAGGGATGTGGAGTAAAGGAATAGTGAAAGTGGCTCAAGTTTTCAGTGAAATTCTTTAGGGGAGGACATTGGTTTAAACGCTGGGCAATTGATGAGTGTGGGTTTGTGAAGAGAGGAGAGATGTGGTCTGTGTAATGAAGGGGCCCAAGTGGACACCAAGGTGGGATTGAACATCGGCTGTGACTTACCACTACTCAGTCTTCCTTCTTCAAGAATAATTTTCCTCTCGTTTGCACTGTTGTTGAGCAACTACTAATCTGCAGAGGGACACTTGTACATGGCCTTGAGGGCCAAATGCTTTGGCGCACAATTAATGTATCAGTAAACTCAGCAGCATGAGACAGTGGAATCACTACAGGATTGGGAGTTAGAGGACCTAATTCCAGGCCTTTCCTCTAGCTTAGTACTGGTGTAATCGTTAGCAAATCAATGTCTTAGAGCCTCTGTTTCTTCATCTATAAAGTTGGGCTAAGATCTCACAGGGTGATTGTGACAAAATATATCATATTTGAAGAAGTACTTAGAAATCATATTACAAATGCCACTAATGCAGAGCGAGAGTAGATTTGGATCTTGTGTATCCCTCAGACCAGTTTAAAGCAATCTCAGGTTTTTTTCTTGACATGTAGGGTTTGGGGAGGTGGAGGCAAATTTTTTAAAGTGATCTTCAGAGGCTTTGAGAAGCCAAGCAACATCTATTGTTAAATCACACCATCCAGGCTCAGTTTGCCCGTGGTCATTCCTGTATGAGGTGACACATTTGGTGGGGGCTCTGTGTATGCATGCATAAGTGAATATCACTGTGTGTTGGAAAATCAAAAATGTGTCCACTGCCTTCTCTACTACGCATATATCAGTGATTTCATTCAAAGAAAGAGGAGAAAATAGAAAAGTTATTCTGATTTAACAGAAAAAACATTTCATCATAATACAAAGGAATCAGGAAATAGAATAGAAACATGGTAATAGTATCTAATACTTTCAGATGTAAACATCCTAGGCAAAGACACTCATTTGTGTCAGCTGCTTAGTGTCTCATCATGCTATTCCAGTTTTTACTTTCTCACATTCTTTTTTTTTTTT
>NW_017731366.1:599866-638621 GCF_001890085.2 Hipposideros armiger | reverse complement strand
GAGGGCAGTGTCACTGGCCCTCATATGTGGGATCCGAACCGGGGCCCTCTGGCATCCCAAGCGAGTTCTTAACCATCGCGCCACTCGGCCCGCCCTGATTGTTATACTTTTATTGCAGAAATAAAGTATGTAAAATGGTATAAGAGAATAATAATTATCAGTAATCCTACCACTGTAAACATTTTGGCATATTGCCCTCACTCTAAGCATTTTTTAAACATGACTCATACCTAGAAATTTTATATTCTGCTTTTTTCACTTAACATTACTATATAAGTACTTCATTTTATTAAAAGCTCTTCATGTGAAGATAATTTTAATAGTTGCATAATATTCTATTCTTGGAAAGTACTACTCACTAAACATTCTCTTATGTTGGACATTTATGGTTTTTGTTTTTGTTATGAATAATGCTGCAATTAATGTGGTGTACATTTGTCTGCATTTCATATTACTCTTGAGAACAGATTTTAGAAAACATGAGTTTAGAATTAGAAGGTAGGGGAAGGGGATGATACTTGGAGCAGAGACTCAGAGCAGCAAGAGTATATCCATAGAAATCCATAAAAGCAGTTACCATATCCCCAATATTGTACTACACTCTAAATCAAATCAGCGCTCCCAGACTCTATGATGGAGTTGACATCATTAATCTTCATAATGGTGATTTTGATTCACAGAGAAAAGGTTAAAAAATGTTGATTATACTCTGTATATAAAAATAGGAATTGTGTAAACCAGTTTAGAAATATTTTCATACAAATGGTTTATTTTTAAAATTTGACTATTACAGGAATAAAGGTGTTTTGTGGTATAACTCAAAGAGCTCTTGGAACCGAAAGATCCAGACTGTGTTCTAGCCCTGTTGCCAACCATATTATGTGACCTTGAGAAAGTTACCAAACATCCCTACAGCTCATTTTCCTATGAACTGAAGACATAGACAGAATTTCATAGATGCCTTCCATTTCTAAGACTATGATCCTGGTCCCTTGACAACGGAAACCTCAGGTAGCCATAGTTTCTGCAAGGTAACATGATAGCTTCTTCTTGACCTTTCTGCTTGCTGTGTCACCTTTCTCCTCTCTCCTCACACAGCCAGTGTGATTTGTACATAATATCAGGCTAAAAGCAGACTGTCACTGAGCCTTTCTGGCATCTGCATATGAATATGCCCAGACATGCTTTGGGTGGCGGGATGGGGAGTGAGACTGGATGAGTCAGGCAAAACTAGATTTTTAGGAGAGGTTCTGAGCTATCATTCATGGATCCTCTTTAAGACAGATTAGATAGTTTTATCAGCATGTATTAATGCTAAGCAAAATCCAAAATAAAGAAGTAAGATCTGGTTTGGGCATATGATCTGTTAATATTTTTATTTGAAGTACAAGTTTATACACATTTCAATAGATTGGGCTTAACACTGAGAAATTTCCAAGGAAAGCAATGGCAGGATTTGAGAAGAAGAGATCAGATAGTATTTCACACTGTCTCAAAGAACATCATTAACCTAAATATTCATTATTTGTTATAGTGGGCAAAAGTGGAACGGTTGAAATAGCCAGAGAGCGAATCTTTCCTCGCATTATTTATTCTTATGCTGGTATATTATTCATGTTTCTTTAAGTAATCTTAAATTGTTTAAAAAATTTTCTTTTTAAGTTTGGACATGAATAACCTACATATTTTCTTGTGAAGGATAAAGTATTATGGCTTGTAATGCCTTGTGTTTGAGGGAATTGTGAGGAGAGCAGGTCCATTTATTTGTGAGTGATATTCTCTGCTGCCCCTCAAGCATCCTAAGGCATGGGGAATGGGAGTTTGGGAAAAGTTGAGTATACCTGTGGTGGGTGGACTGGCCAGAGGTTGTCTATGTTTCTGCTTGGATCACCTTCTCAGAGTTAAACCTAAGAGCAGTAAGGGTTTCATTTCTGTTCTTACTAGAAACCCATATAGCTTTCCAATGAACACGTTTCAACCATGTAGAAAGAGCACTTACAAGTAGAAAGTGAGCCAGAAAGTGCAGATGAGGGGAAGAGGGAACTCAGGTGGCAGTTATGGTGTTCGTTTGGGCACCAGCTGAAGTTGGGGACCCACAGGTCCATTTACAAGTGTCAGGCACTCACACACAGCTTTCCCAGAGGAGGTGAGAAAGAAGAGGCCGCCTTTATTGTTCAGCGTCTGCTTCGTGATTCCCTGATGCAGTTAGATATTCCTGAATGCTGAGCCCAGGCAAAGCTACCTGCTGTGAAGACACATCAAGCACTGTAATGTGCTCTTTGCTTTTTGGAGAAACAGCTTTAAAAGGGGCGGGGGGTGTTCTAAGCAATTTAGGAGGGTAGCTGGAGGGTTACCTCCTATTGAGCTTATTTTGTTCTTAAAATAGGTGGTACCTAAAAGTTACATCTATGATTTAATTGAGCCATTAGTGTCAGAGTAATCAGTGACCTCAAAAGGAAAGCCATTTACTGTCATGGGGGAAAAAATGAACACATATCGACAAACCAACCCCTGGAACAAGACTGTGAATTATTTAGGGCCCTTTCAGGTTTTCTAAGAACGTAAAAAATGTAGTAAAAATCATTTGCAGGAAGTTCTTCATGCTGACAAAGAGTGAATTTCTTGGTATGTTTCTCAAACAGATCCTAAGGGAAGAGGTGGCACTGAGGTTTCCTTACTTTATATCTTCAATCAGGGCACCATTTCTGGGCTCAAAAGATCTTCTTGCCAGAGGCTTGCTGACAGGGTTTGCAAGGAAGAGAAAAACAGGAACCCAAAAGAAACCTAAAAAGGGAAATTTACTATTGGTTGTGCAACCTCTGACACCAGCTTCAGAATTTCTGTAAAAAAAATTAAATCTGTTTTATTTTTCCATCATAAGAGTATTATAAGTTATACATTTAAAACATTTTTAAAATATAGAAAAACAGAAGATGAAAAGATAATCTCTAATTCTACCACTTAAACATAACCACTAAATATATTTAGTATATTTACTTCTAGTCATTTTTCTCTGCTGGATTTTAACTACTTATATCCCATTTTATATCTTTTTTCATTTAATGTTGAAATATAATCATGTTTCTCCATGCTCTTATAAACTACTCATAAAAGTAATTTGTAATGGCGGCATAATAGCCTATTAAACCTCCGTCGGGTGCAACTGATCTCACAGATTCATTGCACACAAATTTTCAAATATCTAACAGTTAAGTATCATGACTCATCACTTCTGTATTCCCCCCTCTACCGTAACCTTACTGCCAGCCATGTTTGTGATTTAGCACAGTAAAGACATATTTAATAGCGGTATCTTTGTGTGCAATGAATCTGTGAGATCAGTTGCTCCTGACGAAGGGTTATGTGACTATGCCACCATTCCTGAAACTTTTTAATATTTTCAACATGGTCCCTCTTTTATCCGTGTTTCAATTCTTGTCACAATATAGAGTTCTTGAATTTGGAGCTCTGTTTCTTATTTGTGAAAAGATGAGAATGGTAGTTTGATTAACAAAAGCATAATGAAGACTTTTGTAATGCAGCCAATTATTAGTTATTTAGCAGTGGGAGCAGAGGATTAAAATAGATAGTGAAAATCCACTTAAAAACAGAGAACTTCTTTCTGGCCAATAATACCAATCTTTATAACCAAGCTGATTTGAATTTCAGTTATGTTTCTGAAATTTTTCCTTTTATATCATGGATTTCCAGAGCAAAAGATAAGGGGTTAGTAACTAAACAAAGTGCCCTTCCATTTACAAACTGGAAAACTGTCTGCCATGGCAGTTCGAAAGTACCCAAACCTGCGATTCACCAGTCCTGGGGTCAGTTTCTGGGTACGTGGAGAGACATTGCAGCTCTCCCTGCTTGGTTTCTTCAACTATAAAATAAGGATGTTGGATTAAACGTTTTCTTAGGTTTCTCCCAGCTTGAACAATGGGCGATTCTGTGTCCAGGTCACTTAGCTGTCATTGGCTCATTCATTTATTCACTTTGTAAACATTGACTCAACACCAATGATCCAGGCACTGTGCCTGCCTCTCTACCCTAGATGACCATATGGCCTTTCACTCCAGGGGTGTGTCCGTGTGTGGGGTGTGTGTGTGTGTGTGTGTGAGTGTGTGTGTTCACGCACATGTGCATATGTGTGTACACATATGCATGGTGGTGAGAGTTCAGGGAGATGGTGGTAGAAACAGGTAACTAGAGTCCATGGAATCGGTGCTGTGTTCAGAGGACAGTACGTGCACAAAGGACGAACGAATTAGGTTTGGGATTGAGAAAGAGTTCTTAAATAAATCAGATAATCATAAGAGAGCCCGTAAGTCTCTTAAACTGTTCATCTTAAACTTTCATGTCACTTGTGTTTTTAAAGGGAGGCTCATTGTGAGTAATGCTTTTTTTTCTTCTCTGCTTCTGTAACTGTGGTTTTGTGCCAGTGCCTTATACAGACCTGTTCTTGCCCTCTGCTATAGCATCACCTTCCACATTCTCAGTGTCACTCTCCAAATAATATTAATTAGTTTACATTAATTAGCTTGTATTAATATGTTATCAGCATTGCCTATTTTACGAGATCTCCAAAATTTTTTTTTTTTAATTTTATTGGGGAACAGCCACGGGCGTTTGTTACACATTGCTTTCATGCTACAATGGCATAGTTGACTCTTTTAAGGAGGATGCAGCTCACAATGGCCCAAGTGGGGATCGAACTGGCAACCTTGGTGTTATCAGCACCAACCAACTAAGCTAACTGGTCACCCCTCCAAAATTTTTTTTTTAAAGATAATTCAGACAATTTTGTAAAAGTGATAGAATGGGAAAAATACATTGATCCAAGTTTTGCAGTGGGCAAAGGAAAATTGTTAAGAACTTTGCTGAAAATACTGGAAACCACAAGCTAACACTGAGATTTAGAATAAGGAAGTGCCACCTCTGATGATTAGCACATTTGACTGGAGCTGTTTATCTTTTGAATCAAGTCGTCATTGTTAGCCACAAAAGAAGTAATGTTCCTACCTGCTCTAAAAGAGTATTTCCTTAGGACTGGAGAAAATGTGTGCACTTTAAAGAAAAGAATTGTCCCAGATGGTCATGACTTAGACTGCCCTGGTCAGCCAGAGGCAGGGTGCCGATGCTGCCTGTAGCTTTTCCTTTCTGTACTATCGGAATTTTGTAACCAGGATTCTGTAGACCTTGTTGGAGTGTGCTTGTAATAAATTTTCATGAGCTCCAAGTTAATGGTAAGACCTTGAGTCTGTAGGGAAAAATAGGGTAGTTTTTAAAGTGCCAGAATTTTTAATGTGCTGTGACTGTCCATTTGTATTAGTGAGACGGAAGCAGACTACATCCTCTGGCTGACTTTCAGACTTGGAAGATCTGTGAGCATAGGCAGCTGGACTGCTGTTTCCTGTCATATTGTAAGAAAATGTTAAGTTTCATCTTTGGGAGCTACTAGGCACTCCGATTTCTTTGATGCATTGCCTCCTATAAAGCACTGTTTTCAAGCTGCCTTCTAGGGCCCAGAGGAATTCGCTTTGTTTCTTTCTGTAGTTATCTCCTTTCCTGTCTCCAGGCTGTGTGGCATGAGCCACCTCTGAGAAGGCTGAGAGTTTCTGCAGTGTGAGCCCTCAGGAAGCAGCTCTGTAACCAATCCCTGGGAATTGTAAATCACCTACGCAGACGTCCCTGGGACAAACACTGATCCTTCACGCAGATATTTACTGTGTACCGGGCCCTGGCTGGGTGCTGAGAGTCTAAGAAATAGGGAAGGACAGCCGAGTTAGAAGTCTTCTCCCTTTGAATTTATTGCTAATCTTGACTATTGGCTCTGTAAGTCTGTCTTCTAAGACCTGCTTCAGAATCACACTCTAACTTAACTGGCTTCTTCCTTTCCTCAGCCAGAGCTTTCCATTTCTCTGATCTCAGTCCTTCTCATTCAAGGCAGCCACAGGAATTACGTTTTTGTTATTTATATCCTAGTTGGTTCCTGAATGTTTGATTTTACAATAAAAATAGAGAACTAAAGCCACAAAAAGAGAAGGAAGCAAGTGTACTAGCCATGAAGAATTGACAAAATAAAACAGTTTTTCACTGGAGACAACTTCTCTTCTGGTACTAAAGTTTATGGAGACTTTTTCACAAGGTACCTTGTAGACAGGACATTGAACATTATCTCAGCCTGAGTTCCCCCAAAGCAGTTAATTTAGGAATGCAATCCCAAGGAGCTGCAGTGAGGGGCATTGGGAAGGAAACCGGAAACAAGGGAAAGCTCAGGCATACGTATTATGGACACATTATGGAGTGGCCTCCCTCGAGGGCCACTCCTGTTTAAGCCTACTAAGGAAGCTTGGGACTAGCATCCCAGAAGCATCCACCAGGAGGTGAAACGGGGAAGCAGTTAACCACCAGTGTCCTCCCCTCATTTGTCAAGGGTGACTAGCTTCACAGACATTAGCTCCCTCCCACTTCTGGTCTATGTCTGCCTGAGCGCTGAGTAGGTTCTGCAGGCATCTCACACTTTGGCATCAGGGAAGCTAAGAAAGGAGCAAGTGATAAATGGTTCAGGCCAAGGCTGCATCTGGGCTGAACTGGTCCCTATACCAGTGGCTGGGCTTAGAGGTGGGACCAAGAGAGTATGAAATAGTAATAGGAGATGTCCAATACGAATACACAAATGAAATCTTAAAACAACTTTACAGGAAATATGTGGAGTTCATCTTATGGTCCTTTCTTGCATAACAATCATCTATAAAGGCTGAGGGTAGCATTATTCATGTTTCTCCTGTTTCAGCAGGAGGTTATGTGGCTATGTCCAATGCAGAGACTATTCAAATGCATTTATAGAAAAATCTTATATATAGCAGAAGACAAAAGGAGAGGGTGTTTTATTTGCTGTAACAGTTGGCAGCTTCCCAGCTCAAACCAAAATAACTGACTAATCCATTTTTATGATTGAATTGAAGTCCCTGGGCCCTTCAACCTGAGCGGCACAGTGACACCCAGCTTTCAAATTGGGTTGTGTATTTTCACATGAGTAAAAAATTACCTTCCATAGATAACTCACAACAGTGGTTATTCTGGAGAGGAGAAGCTAGGGTAGCAGACTTACATTTTTACTGAATCCTCTTATTGTATTGTTTGAATTTTTAACTTTGTCTATGTATCCCCAATTTTTAAAAATGTATAAAAATAAATAAAACTAAAAATCTTCATAGTACATTTACCCTTATCTTCAATGCTGGAAATGGAATATAATAAGGCAGAAAATCATTCTCTTTGTTTTCAGTAGAGCTTTTCACCAAGTCATGCATAATACCTGAAATAAGTCAAGAAAGGGACAAGACCAGCCATCATGGAACTGCAGTGTCAAGTTCAGAGAAAGTCGTTAGTGAGCCCAACTCATCAGTACTGTGCCAGGGAGCACCTGGGCTCCCGGATCCCTGTCAGAGGGCTCTTGGTAGTCTTCATGCCCTGAGCCTGAACTTGTCCCAGAGTCCAGAGAAGGCTGGCCTTATTGCAAAAATTAAATTTGACTGATTGATTAATTAATTCACCTGAAAGAGAACAGGATTCATGAGTAGTGTCTGCAGTTTCTGATCCCACTTCCTGTTGGTTGCCTCTGCTTCACCCCAAGCTCCATCTTCCTCTGCCTGAGAAGTTGCCTTACTGCTGTACTTCTTGGCCTTTTAGTCAGATTCTCTTTCCTGATCTACAGCTAAACGTCTATTGATTTTTTTGCAAGGAAGTGTAGTATTGGAAAGAGCCTAGGCTTTGAAGCCAAACTGGCTTCCTGATAATTCCTTATGACATCATTCGTATCTTATGGGGCTTTTTCTAAAGATTAAAGATAATGTATAGAAAACGATGGACATATGGTAGATACTCTAAATGATGGCCTCTTTGTTATTATCTTTGCTGTTACTTAACTTGGCATATGCTTAGCTTGGTATAGAGGGGTGTTTTTCGAATCCTCTTCATGATAGAGAGGATTAACTATTCTGTACTTTGCATAAATTAGCTTTCTACCCAAGACACAAGAAAAACCAGCAAAACACTGGCTCTGTCAATCTCCTCTTCCTAACTCACCCTGTCCTGGGTGGAAAAGGAGTTCCTCTAGTTAAGTGTATCAGTACTATGTTTTTATGTTTGTTTGTTTTTACTTTTTTCTAATGCTGTATATTAGTTATCTCTTGCTGCATAACAAATTACTCTAAAGCTTAGTAGCTTAAAACAAGAAATGTATATTATCTCACATATTTGGGTGTCCAGAATCCTGGTTGGTTCGCTCGTGAGGTTGCAGTCAAGTTGTCAACCAGGGTAGTAGTTTCTGAAGACTTGGGCTGGAAGTGCTGCTTCTAACCTTACTAATGTGGCTCTTGGCAGGAAGCTTTAATTCCTTTCCACATAGGCCTCTCCACAAAGTTGTTGGCCACATGGCTTCCCTCAGGGTGTGCAATCTAAGAGAGAAAGCAAGGGAGTACCCAAAACAGAAGCTGCAGTCTTTTATAACCTAATATTGAAAGTGACATACCATAATTTCTGCCATGTCCTACAGGTCACACAGACCAACCCTAATTCAGTGTGGGCGGGGACTACCTCAGGGTATGCATACCAGGAGGTGGGATCATTGTGGTAATCTTGGAGGCTTGCTACCACAGTCTGTACTGTAAAAATATCTATTCCGAATCTGCCAACCCTTTCACCTCTCATCTCTATTATCATCATCTTTCCCTCTCATTTTCTAATCACTTGCCTACATCTCACTTCCCTTAAGACTAAAGCTGGTGTGTTCAGCCCTCAATCCAGCACCAGGATGGCCTTAGGATTGTTTAGGCCCAGCATCCTTTCCCGTAATTGCAATTTATACTTCATTTGACCAGTGGCAATGCCCTCAATGTATCAGTTATTAAATATTTTGATTATCACTTCTGACTCCTGTACCCATGAGGATATTTCTTTCTAGAGCTCTTAACACAATGTCCAATATCTTAATGTGTTTGGGGTGTTGTAACAAAATACCACAGACTTATACCACTGGCTTATAAACAACAGAAATTTATTTCTCAGGGTTCTAAAGGCTGAAAGTCTGAGATTAGGGTGCCATCATGGTCTTCTGGGTTATAGATTTCTGACTTCTTGTGTCTTCACATGGCGGTACGGGATAGGGAGCTCTCTCAGGGATATTCTGTAAAGGCACTAATCCTATTGACGAGTTATCTGCCCTCATGACCTAATCACCTCCCAAAGGCCCCACCTCCTAACACCATTCTATCAGGCATTAGGATTTCCACATGAGAATTTGGGGGGGACACAAACATTCAGACCATAGCTCCCAAGTACCTCTACAGTTGTGAAATTACAGTTTAGTTTTTCACAGCAGTATCCTAAATGCTTCAAGATTAAGGCATTACTCTCTAGATGGTAATGTTCTTTCTCTCCATCTCCCTATGTCTCTCCCTCTCTCTCTCTCTCTGTCTCTCATCATCATCATTCCTTCACTTCCTATCCCTCACTTTATTTTTCTTTCTTTCTTTCTTTCTTTCTTTCTTTCTTTCTTTCTTTCTTTCTTTCTTTCTTTCTTTCTTTCTTTCTTTCCTTTAACTGGTTATATTCTAAAATTTAACACATTTAAATTTTTTATTAAATAATTTGATGACCTGTTCTGGTTTTAATTTTTAAAATGGATCAGTAGAATAACTAGATAAATTGTTTTTATATTTGACCCAGCAGTTGCCTTGAGTGAAAAAGAGTTTCCTATCCTTTCTTTATTGCTTCTTGGCTGCCTCTTCTATTGTGTAGAGAAAAAGTAAAGAAGCAAAAATGAGGAAGTCACTGACTATCTTTATCTTGTCTGTCTCTTCCACTTTTTACTATGCCATAATTTCCCTTACTTGTGGTCTTCTATTATATTTTTCTACCAAATCGACATCTCAAATTCTTTGTTCCTAAAGAAAACAGTAGTAAACAAGTGAGTTTCTTATTCTGTCTGCATTAGTGGGAGAAGAATGTGGGTAGAACTAGCAAGTAATCCCACTCCCCGCCTCTTTTCCTAGGAACTGTTTCTTTATGGCTGGATTTAAAAAAATATTTTGAGGAAAACATTATTTTTGAGAGAACTCATATATTTTAAACCTACCACTCTTTTCAAGTTGCTTTCTGATCTACAGGAAATTCAAACTGAGATTAAGCATTTAAAGAGCTAGGCAAAATGAGAATGCCCTCACGGAATTAAAGATACACTTGACTTTTGCACTCAAGATTCACCTTGTGAAAAGCATTGGCCCACATAAATAGAAAGAAAGAAATTCAGCTGAATTTGCTTACTTATCTGCAGGTCTATGTGTGTTTTAAAATCAGATCCGAAAGAGCTGTGGGCCTGGTGTAATTACATTTGAAAATAAAATGCAGGAAGGTCTAGTGCTCGAGTACAATTAAATGTGTTAATTATCCCTTTTTGCTGTAATGTCAATGACTTCAAGCCTTTTTGGTTGACTGCCTTGTAAACCTTCCCCTATAGGGGAAATCAGTATTCCAGAGCCACCAAAGAAAATGAGCTTGTCTAAAAATAGAGGCCCGTTGACAAGATTTTAGCAGATTTTTTTTTTAATATGAAAGCTTTACAAATAGAATGAGGTCAAATATGACAGATGTGGTCAAATCCACTTCTAATCTGTAAATCCCTGACTAGCTGCAGTTGTGCTAGTTTTTAAATGGATATTTTGAAGTTTTACTGCTTTTATGACATTCTTAGCATTTTTCTATCTCTGAGCATTTGTGGGTACAAGGTTATATGCTGTGCTTTGGTCATCAGTGCCCCCTGAGTCCTTCTTGCTAGAGTCTCAAATGAGATTCTGTTTTGCCCTGATTTTATTTGTCAAATAGTGTTTCCTTACAGCCCAAAATAATAAAATTAGTTTATTATAACTCTTTACGGAAGTGATTCTTAACCAGGGGACAATTTCCAACCTGCCTCACCCACTCACCTCCACACCTGGCAATGTCTGGAGGCATTTTGGCTGTCTCACGGAGGAAGGGGAGTGGGAAGGAGTGCTAATGGTATCTAGTGGGTAGAAGCCAAGGATGCTGCTGAACATGCTACGATATGCAGGACAGCCCCTAACAGTAAAGAATGATCTGGCACCAAATGAGGGGGCTGAGGTAGAGACGCTGCTTTAGATCAACAGTTCTCAGCCTTTGCAGCATCTTAGAATCACCTTGGGGGGGTGGAACGGGTTATGTCCCAACTGCGCTCAGACCAAGTCAATTGGACTCTCTGAGCAGAAGGACCCAGGCCTCAGTGCTTTAAAACGTACCCCAGGTAATTCCAGCACACAGCCAAGTTTGAGAACCACTCCTTTACAGCAGACATTTTTAGAGGGTAAGACTAGCTTAGGTATCATCCCAGACAGTTTCCTTACTAAAGTACCTGAAAGGACCTCATTTAAATGTGGTTTGACGTATTGGGCAATGCCCCATTATAGTATTAGAGTGAAGTTCAAATAAATTTTTAATAAATTTTTATATTTGCTAAAGCTGGTGCTTAAAACTTGAGGAATTGCTATTCTAATTGCTTTATTGGAAGTTTGTTTACTCCCGGTTCTTTGTATGTAATAAAATGCATTCTTTCTCCTTCTAGTAAGTGGAGGTAACAAGTATTTATTGGTAGCTTTAGTCAATAAAGCTCTCTCAGATAACATTTGGGGCATTTGGAGCATTTGTGATTTGTTTTCCTTGAAGGTTTCTCATTTATCTTTATTACTTGATGAATAAGTCTCATCATTTGTATCTATCTGAATTGATGTGCTATGCAGAGGAGCTAAAGTATCCTTTCTAACAATACTTTATGCAAACTTTTGCCCTTTCATCCCCTTCTTAACTATTTTCTCTCACCAAAAGTTAAATCTTAGAATACATGGACAGTCACTCTGAACTCTAAATAGATAAATATTCTCCAAGTATTATTAATGTGTAATTTTTTTGTTTTATTTTAATGCCTGTGTTGATAGCACAGGATCTCAGGGAATCCCCCAAAACCATAAATGCATCTCAAAGCTTTTGACAGTCAGGGTAAATTGAAAAATTATTAGTGATGTATTGTAAAAACCATTTTATTTATAAAAACCAGCACACGCCTGCCTAGTAAACAAAACAATAAAATTGCCTTTTTCCACTTTTGTCTCAAAGCCTTAGTGGAGATCATGTTGTTGAACTCTGGAAAACATCCAGCTTCTTTGAAGAAGCAGAGAGTGGGGTAACTCAGACAAAGCCACCTGATATTTGGGTCACTAACCTGCTCTGCTACCTGTGCCCCACCAGTCTGTGAGTAGATGCTGGAGAGTAATCAGAGAAATGGGAGTGAGGAAGGAAGAGGTGGTGACTGCAGAGCTCAGCGGCCAAGGTTCTGGGGTTGAGCTAGGTTCTTCAGGCAAGACAGGGACAGGCCCAGGTTTTGGGGGGCCTGAGGTTTACACAATCTGGAGAACCTTCTTTAGGAAAAAAAGCATAAAAATTAGGTACAAAAGGAAGATTTATTTAGAATGAGAAAAGAAATCACAACAAATTGCAAATTTAAAGAGCAAGGAAATACTCGAATATCACAAAAGGTAGAAAAATAAATATTTTTATTAATTAATTGCTGATGTATGCTTAGTTTTTCCCATATCTTTTTGCAACATAGTCTTTGGTTATCTCTTCATATAACGAGTTTGTACCATTTCCTATTGAGGGACTAGGAAGGTAATTCATCTCTCCTTTAGCATGGTTGAACAGAATTTGTGGAATTCTGTTTTGTTCCTTCTTTATTTTTTTAACTGATACTTTAGAAACTCTCTTCAGTTTTTCAACTGGTTATTGGTAATGTCATGTAAATTTTTAGGATTGCTGCCAAACCTGGCAAAACCTCGATCACAGTTTCTAGCATATATGAGATAAGAGATTTTAGGTCATTTGACGTTTTCTGATGTAGTGACTAATCATAAATACTCCTTGAATTTATAACACTTATTAGCTGATTTGTTTGGTATTGTCCTTGTTGGAATGGTGCATTATGAGATTTGTTTATCTTCACGGAATGTCAAATTATCAACAAGAATGTTAGAATGTCACAGAGCAAGGCTGTTTCAGGTCAAGGAGTGTGCCAGTGTGATCCGGCAAAAGCATGGCGTCTGTTTGGATAGAGCAGAGTGTACAAGTAGAGCTGCAGTGGGCAACAGGACTAGGAAAATGGTCTGGAGCCAGGTAGGCAAGTGGGAAAGAGTGTCAAAGTTGGTCAGTGGCTCAGGATAGACTGTCTGTTGTACCTTTAATTTAAGAAGTCCAAGGCCATTGGTAGACCAGCAGGCATAGGAAGACAGCATGGTGTACTGTTGACATCATTGGCCTTAGAGCCAGCCAAATTCTGGTTTAAATCCTAGCTCTTACCCCAACAGGCCTGTGAAACCTTCCTAGCAAGAACTTAATAATATGTGAAAATAACTGCCAACTACATAAATACATTACACTATGCTCCAAACGCAAGTCCCCCTTATCTGGATCCCAACCCGAGGCTAATCTAACATCACTCTGTACAAGGGGAAACATGACCAAGGGGAGGTCAGAGTGAAAAAGAGACAGTGGTCTTACTTGATTACTTCTTATGTTTCCAAATTTTTCAAAAACATGACCCAGGCCTTGGAAAGGGCTTATGTAGGGGAGGGGCCCTCAAGTTTTATTATAGTTTCATTAGCTTTGAGTTAATCTGCCTCTGTTCAGGGCTTATTCTTCCTCTCCTATATGGCTTCAGAATTAAACAGATGATTTTCATTATAGTTATTAGGCAGTTACTATCATTTCTCACAGTAATGTAGGAAAAATGCACTCCAATTGCATTTTAGACTCAGTCATAAAACCCAAGCAAAGAATGCGAATGTCTGATTTCAAGACTTAGACAGGGTGATTTTTCTGGGCAGTCAGGATCTAGTGCCAATCAGCACGGTCTGCCACCCACTCCAATCCAAATGTGAGCCGATGACAGGCAAAAGTCTAAAGGGTGCAAGAAGTGCATCATAATTTAAGCAGTCAGTGACCTGAAGAGTTTTAGAAGCCAGCAGAGTTGGAGGAGCAGGCAGCCCATAGCAACCAGGAACGTGGTCAGCAATATTTGGCCCTGAATCACTCAGGCCTGGTTAGCTGTGGGAAGCAGAAGCCAGGGGAAGGGACTGATTAGTGGCCTTCAAAAAAAAAAAAAAAGTTGGTATATCTTTTTAAAGAATTTTGGAAACTACAGAATCTTCTTGCATATTTATAAATTGACATATAAAACCTTTCATCATAAGTTTAAAAAGTTACAAAGACTATCATTTCTGGCATATTATATGAGCTTCAAATATTGGAATCAAAATCTTGAGCCACATGTTTAGATCATTAAATTTCAGGAAATGGCCATTATTTAGCCTTATTGTCACAGTGAATCTTTACTGTCAAACAAAAAAGCCAAATTAGACTTACTGTCTATCAGGAAATGCCTGTCTTCATTTTTCAGCTCAAAATAAAGATATTAAAACAATTCCCTATAAAAATCATCTTATGTCCGAATTCTAAAATAGATAGCTAGATGATGGATGAATGGGTGGATGGATAGAAGGAAAGAGGGAGGGCCAGAGGGAGGAAGATGGATGGATAGATCAATATCTAAGTGACACCTTGCCATAATATGTCAACTGGATGAAAGAATACACTTTCAAAATCTGCCTTTGTTTGACCTCCAGTAAGTTTTTGCACCCTAGGCAATATTACACAGTAAGATTCTTGATGAATGTGAGAGATACTGTTCTTCTGTTATATGGGAGGAGGGCAATTATGAAGGGAAGGTGGGAAAGGAGAACTGGAAAAGGTCTCATCTCAAGCAAGCCTAAGCTACAATAGAAAGGTCTGGGATCTGAATGGGATCCGAAAATTGATTTCATTAAAATTCTGTGTCCATGTGTTTTTGTATATCCCTAGGGGTAAAGTTAAAGAAAACTACTCTAAAACAATAGTTTTTTTTACCTGACTGACCATCAGAGTCAGAGGCATCTACTGGAACACTACGTAGGTAAATTTGTTTTGATACATTTCTCACTATGGGGAAAACTTACGCAAATCTGAGAGTGGTAACTAAACTCTCACATCATAATCTGTGGGATAATATTTCAAAGTCTAGTTAGACTATTGGAATAAGTCTAACCCAAATTGGCTTTTAATTTCCAGCCCAACCAGTTATCAGCTGTGTAACCTTGAGATAATTACTTAGCTTCTCCAATTAATAGTTTCCTCATCTGTAAAATAGGGCTAATAAAGAGTAGTACCTACAATATAGGGTTGCTGTTATAATTATATGACATAATACATGTGAAGCAGTGTCCAGGGGTTACATGCATGAGATTATTTATTTATTAATTTATTATTATTATTACTATTATTATTATTTTGGCTAAGGGAAGAAAGAGTATATCTCTTTTTAAAATGGGTTCCTAATACATGGGATGGACATGTACCTGAGGACAATGGAGAGGATGTAATAATGTCATACCAGGGATGACATAGTCTAGAATTCAAGACAAATTTCTAAACATCACAAAGCATGGAGTAATAGGTAGGCTTTATTAGGGATAGAGAGAACTCATAAGGCCAAAATTAGCAAAAGAACATCTAGGTTTCCCACACTCTAGCACATCACAGAGAGATGTGTCCGTGGCCAGGGCGCCCTACTGGACCCACCATGGTGTCTCTATTATCTAGATAGAAACCACATCTTCATACACCACATTATTTTCCTTTTTCTACAAGCAAGTCTCACAGCATCCTTCTCAGTGATGGGACACATAAACTTCTCAAGCAATGTAGATTTAGGTGCTAGCTTTTCACGGTTGTTAGCTGGGAATACCAGCCTTCTAACCCTTAGAGACCTAGGGCCATGGGAAGTTGTAGCCACTTGGGCTGGAGTAAGATACTCCAGGTTCCATGGGAAGCCGAGTTTGGGTCAACCCATCCTGCTGGGAGAATCCTTAATCCTAACTAGCTCCTCATCCAGGCAATCACAGTGAGCCTTCAGTGTCACTTTTCAACAGTGCTGCTCTTCCAGTCACAGATAGCATCTGGTGTCTGCTTAACTCCTAGTCTAGATTCGAGTGCCAGTGAGATCAGGGATTTGGGTTAGGAGTTTAAAGGAATTTAGTCTCTCTCTTGTTGGAGACTCTCAGCATAGTTAGTGCTGCTTTAGGATCACGGGGTCAAGGTGTAGTAAAGGAGAGGACCAGTGCCACACCACTGCATGGGACTGTCCTGACTTCCATTAGGCTCCTCAAAAATTGGCAGTTTTGGTTACAGCAGGACATAGCACCTTTGTCATGGACAACCTCATGGTGGGCATCCCCTACAGCATGTGGAGTGTAAGAAAGAACCCTGTTCAGATAGCTCAAGAAAAACAGAGGTTTATCAGAAAAACAGCATCTTTTGGAATTTAAGGAAGAGCTGAATAGCCAGAGCTAGAGAAGGGTATAGTCAGGCAGCTCTAGAAATTCTCACAGAATTGTATGGTTCTTCATTCTGGGCACTCTTATTCATGTGATTGAATGTTTCACTTACTATTGTTGTATAACAAACCACCCCAAACTCTGTGGCAAAAAAAGAATAACCATTTTATTATGTTCATGGATTTTAGGAGTCAAGGCATCAGGGGAATGGCCTATCTTTGCTCCTTGATGTGTGGGGCCTCAGCTGGGAAGACTCAAATGTCTGGGGACCTGGGGCTGGAGGAGCCACTTTCAAGATGGATTCTTCATTCATATTTCTAGCATCTTGGTAGGAATGGCTAAAAGGTTGTCCAGAGTGCCTACACATGAGCTCATTAACATGGGGGCCAAAAGATCGACTTTTTTTTTTTTTTTTGACAATTCAGTGTTTTGAGAGGGAGTGTCCTAAGTGGGAATGTCCAAGGAGTGATCATTCCAAAGACCCAGATAGAAGTTGCATGCCTTTTGTGCCTGGACTGGGAATCACCTGTGTCAAATTCTGTTGTTCAAAACAGTCAAAGTCCCACCCAGATTCAAAAGGAGGGAACAGAGACTCCACCTCCTAATGGGAGGAGTGTCAAAGCATTTGTGGCCATTTTTAAAAATTGTTACACTGGGCAACCAGCTTCACTTTGTTTTTTGGTTTAAATTCTTGAACTAGGGGATCTAAGTGGCTCAGCTCATTATATGGGTCGGTTCCTCTATTCCTATCAGCTATGTCGAATGGATCAGGCTTACGTATTTAGTAGAACACCCCTTCCCTGGCCCTGAAAGTGGTAGGTTCTCTAAGAAGAGTTCATGAATGAGGAGGAAATAATGGGATCTCTACTGTAGACATTGCCAAGAGTAGAAACTATGTTACTGCCTTCCATAGGCAGTTTGGTGAATAGAGGAACCTGGACAAGAGAGAAGGAACAGGGCAAATGCCTTGGGGTGACTTAAGGTCCTGGGAGGCACAGGTTCTGTGAAGAGCTTGACATTTGAGCTATTCATGTTTATAGATGTCCACAAGAAAGTGAAATCTGAAAGCATTCAGGTTAAGCAGTAAGTGAATGATATGAGAAAATCAATCTTGTTCTTGAAATGAGAACAGATTTGACCTTGAGCAAAATAAAAAAACAAACAAAATGATAGAACCACTCCACAGCTGCTATAGATTTCCAGCTTTTAGAAACAGATGTTCACCATCAGATTTTCTTGGCCCTTAGTCCGTCAGTTCCAGTCAATAATTAACACCACCAAATGAAACATCTTTCCTCTGAGATTCTCAAGCTGCTTAACTGATCAGCTTCACTTGGCTGCACATCCTGGGGCACTAAGTAAAGGGAAAATAAAGTTCTGATTTTGGTGTGTGTGCTACTAGAGCAGGCGCTAAAAAAGAAATAGGATGCTTTCTAATCTTCCTTTCTGCTGAGGTGAACTTATTTATGGGGAGGTTAATGACTTTCTCAGGGTCTCAGAACAACTTAGTAGAATAGACCAGCCAGTTTTTAACTACCAGAGCTTTCCTGGGAGCTGCCATATATGCTCTGCTAATCTGCTTTCTGTGTTCGGATAGAATGTATAGTGAGAGTACAGTTCGCTGAAGATGTCTGTGTGTTCAATTTTTTATGCCTTAGAAGAGGACAGGGAATGTCTGCGATTTCATAAACTAGTCCTGTGGCTCTCTTGAGCAGCATATTTTAAGAGTAATCAGAACCTTTACTAGAAAATGTATTTGCTACGGAAAGGGAGAAGTCATGATTGTTTTGTAGAAAAGATCAAAACAGTGCAGGTTGATACAAAACCGAGTATATTGATGAAAATGAATGTTATTATTCACTTGTTATGTCAAGGGGAAGAAAAGAAGAAACAGACTGAAATAAGAGTAGAAATGGTCACAAGGTGGTAAAAAAGAATGGGCTCTTACCTGCCTTAAGTCTGTCAGTTGGAAAATATTGTGCTGGTAATGATTCTAAACCATCAGCAGCAATCTGCCCACATTGGGTGACTTAGGGAGCTTTGTAAAACTATAGCTCACAGGCCTCAACCCTGGAGATTGAGTTGGTAAATGGGGAGGGTCCCAGCTTCCCAGGGTAGGTCTGATGTGCAGTTAGACACGAAAACTGCAATAATCAGCCTCTGTAATTTATAGAGGAGCAGGTGTCATAGTAAAAGCAGACTGGACATCCAAGATCAGTGGTTCCCAACCGTTAGCATGCGTCAGAAACACCTGGAGGGAAGGGCCTTGCCTTGGGTATTTCTGTCAAGGTTCCAGGTGATACTGATGCTGCGGGTCCAGGGTCCACATTTGGGAATTAACTGTCCAAGATAATACCTGATGGATATGGTTTTTGCAAAAAGACAATCATGAACTTGGGTATCGAGCAAATGTACTGGCTAAGGGAGTTTCTATTAGTTTCAAATGTACTGGCTAAGGGAGTTTCTGTTGTACTTAGAATTTGATCATATATGAGAGACAATTCAATTCATCGATTCAGATGGAGACTACAGCCAAGAACTGAAGAGAAGGCTGAGACTCAGAAGGATAGCAATGGAGAATTAGGAAAGATCATCAAGAGCAAAGATGTGTCACTAGAGACCAAGGTTAACATCATCCACATCCTCATATTCCCCATTACTATGTATGGATGCAACAATTGGACAGTGAAGAAGGCTGATCGGAAAAAAATGGAGTCATTTGAAAGATGGTGTTGGAGGAGAGCTCCATGGATACCCTGGACTGCCAGAAAGATAGACAGGTGGGTCCTAGAGCAAATTAAGCCTGAAACATCATTGGAGGCAAAAATGACAAAACTGAAGTTGTCCTACTTCAGGCACAACATGAGAAGGCAGGATTCTTTGGAAAAGACAGTAATACTGGGGAAAATAGAAGGCAACAGGAAAGAGGAAGTCCAAATCTGAGATGGATTGACTCCATAGTCATAGGCATGAGTCTACAGGAGCTGCGCGGGGCTGTTGAGGACAGGACACTGTGGACATCACTCATTCATAGGGTTGCCAGGAGTCAGACCCAACTCAACAGACGGTAACACACATAGGAGATAGTGTCAAGGAAAAGAGTCACAGATGATACATTAGACTGGATTTTTTTTTTATTCTAAGCAAAAGAAAAGTCTCTAGGTAATGTAAGCAAAAAGGGATTTATTGGAAGGCAATTGGGTAGATTGCAAATTTGCTGGGGAGGCTGAGGAACCAGGCTAGAAAAACATGCAGGAATAGAGGAGGCTGCATAAATATCAGAACAACAGCTAAAATATTACCGCAGAACTAACCCAGTAAGGACACTGTTTCCATAGCTTACATCACAAACACTGGGTACCGGACACGATTGCTGCCAGTTTCTCCGGGAAACTGGCTGATGCCACTTCTACTGCCTGAAAGAATTCTCCCCCATCCCTGCAATTATTTGTGCTCAGCCTGGGATCAGTCTCAGGTCAGGCGACCTGATCGGCCAGACCTTGCTCATGTGCAGCATCCTGGCTGGCAAGGAAGGCTGCAAAAATAAGCCTCTGGGCTTTTCGTTTCTGTAGCTGGAGGTGTACTCTGCCTCCCACCTGTTATTCAAGTATGAGGATATCTGCAATTATGTTAAATATCCACTGGGGATAACTTGGGAGTATTTGACCTTGAGTGAAAGAAAGAATGGTAATACTGTTGGCAGAAATTTGGATGTTGGCAGGGGAAACCAGAGTGGGAAATTATTTGTTATGTTCTTTTACGTGTGTCAGTTATGGCTACTTAAATATGTCCTAGGAAATCTGGGCAGTTCCAAGCAGTCACATTGTCAGATGCACATGGGCTGGTTTAGCGACTAACTTGTCATCTTAAGGACAACCTTAGGTCAGGTGTGAACAAGACTGAGTAACTCCAGGTCTTGGTAGCTGGTGTTATTCTGGTTCTAAAATTCTCTTGAGGGGATTAAAAAAAAAAAAGTCACTGGGATAAGCAGGAAGCAACGAAGCAGATATATTTAGCAGATATATTTTGTAGTTTTATTTTTCAAGTATTATAAATAGCTTCTCTTCTAGATTAAATAAGGACAACTGATTGCTAGCAATCTCAAAGTAAAATTATGCATGTCCCAAAGAGCCTATCAGGACTCAGAACAGCTGAGAACCATGGAAAGCAGGACCCTAGTCTCATACACAAGGGATCAGGCTTGATGAAAAACTTCAGAGGATTATATCACAGAGCCTTTTGGGAAAATACAATAGAAGGAAACCAATAAGCAGCTTTAAAAGCTCCAATTATACAAATTACTTTGAATATACAAGTAGCTTTTGCATTCAAGACAAATGACTTTACTGGAAAAATTTCTCTCTGTTGGAAGACTTTTCTACATTCCAGTTTCCACATTCAAAACAACATACTGAAAGTGCCCCAAGTTTTGCTGAAATTACCCCAAATACCATACTCGGCATAACAGGATTGACTTTTATTTGGGACTCACTGTTCTAGTTGTTTACAGCCAGCATCTGGTTTAATTGTTTAGCATCTGTGCCTTGCTGGTTGTTAATGTTTTTATTATCACCCCTGCGAGAGCATGTATTTATTTGCCAAGTAGCTAAAAGTATATACAAATGAATATAACAGGAAAGAAATACATGAAATATGATTTAATCTGATGTGATTCTTATTGTTATTCTTGTACCTCTCACTCTCCCTTCCCTTTTTTTCTTTGACAGCAAATCATAAAGGTGACTTTCTCATCACCTTCATTAGAGTCACAACACTCAGACAGGATTTTGTTGAGGGAGATTTTTGACAGGTATCTTTGAGGAGATGTCTGGGGAGACTTGGAGCCCTGGGTGACATTTTAGGAAATTGAGCAAGAATGACTAAATTTATTAGCAGTATTGGCGAGATTGTTAAAAGTCTTTTCTTTAGTGTAAATTTTTATGAAGTAAGAATAAATATTGCCCTTTAAGTTTACCACTGTAACACAGGGATTATTTGTAAAGCACTGTGGTTGGAAACTAAATGGATCCTGGTAAGCCCAGAACTAACAGGGTTCACCTGAAAGTTATTTCATAATTGCATTTGTTAATAAAAGTACATGGCTATTTAGCAAAGAACTCGACCTGGTAAGAGACTGAGTTTCAGTCTGAAAGGAGTCATGTAAAGGCCACTCAAGGTATAACATGGCTGCTACTTCCTGGCAAAACAAACACAGTTTTGGGGCAATGTTGGTAAAAAGTAAAAACACTAATAATAGCTTAGTTTTTTTTTAACCACACTCTGTGTGCCTGCGCTCCTTTATGCATTCTAGATGTAGTAACTGATGTAATCCTCACAACCACCCTATGAAGGAGGAATAACTAATATGTCCATTTTTATAAATGAAGAGACTGAGGCACAGAAAGGCAAAGTAACTTGCTCAAGACCACATTACTTATAAATGACTGGGTTGGGTTTCTACTGCAGTCTGCTTTCAGAGCTTATAGTCTGATGAAACTTGATGTCATATTGTGTCGCACTTAGGAAGCCATATATCACTGCCCTAATCTGTCTATGACTCTCCATTTTGAATCCAGATTATTGTACTGACTGGCCTGAGGGAAATAAGAACCCCTCAAACCTCAGCCACTGACCCCAGGACACTGCTTTCAGGGATCGCTTCACACGTGCTCAGTGTTTTCTTTCCATCCTTCTCACCTTGCTCTTGCAATTTATCCTCTTGGAAGCTATCCTCTTAGGAGACTGCTGCTGTGCCAGTCATAATCATTTTTTGAATGCAACCACCTTATTCCCCCAATCCTGACCTCAGGAAGGACACAGCTACCTGTAATTCCTCAGAGTTTACCTGAGATCACCTAGGGACGTTCAAAGTCCTGCTCAAATGCCCAGTTTACAAAGCAAATGTCTCAATCTGAAGCTTCTAAAATTTGGGCCATTTTGCTTTGTTCAGTATCACCAAGAACAAAGCAAAGGTTCTTACCCTCAGCTCACTAAAAGTGCCCTTCCCAAAATCAAGACAGTCTGTGCAGCTTCTAATTGCAGCTCCTAAAATGGCAGTTTTATAGCTTCAGAACCTTTTGTGTATTTATATCCTAGGTATTGATTTCCAGGTATTTTTCCTTACCTGGACTCTGAGGCCCTCCAGAGCAGGATCTGGGGTTTTCACCTTTGAATCCACAGGATCTAGCACATGATAGGCATTTAGTAAATGTATGCTATGTGAACAGATAACTGAATAAACAGGTCCTAGAAAGGTGTTCCTTAGCTCTTTGGTACAGCTAGTTGATTGTGAAATATTCAATACACGTGTGCTTTAAGTAATTAGAGATTAGAGGCCAGAAATCAGATAAGAGGTCAGAACTACACGTACAGACTTTCAGATTTCCAGGAAAGAATTCAAGGTTGAAGCTGTAATCCAAAGTAAGTCTTAAAAAGAAAAGCTGTGAAGCACCAGGAAGCAAAGCATGAACCTTGAAGCACACACACAAAGTGTGGGAGAATCTAGCAAAGGAGCTAGTGAGGTAGCAATTCGAGAACATGCGTGTATCAGAAGCTAAAAAAGAACTGAGTTTCAAAAAGTGACCAGTAAAAATACGCCATGAAACACATGGCCAGTGAGCAGGGTCTGATATACAAGGCAAGTGAAGAAAAATGAGGGAGAGAAGGCCAATGAATTTGGCAACAACAAAAATGTTACTAGAGGCCTTCAAAAGTACATTTCTAGTGCAATAGTTTTGTTTTTCATATTTCTGACTTATGCATATTGATTGCATTGATTTCTTTAAAAAAAACTATTGTTTTATTAGAAATGTGTAGCTTTTTGTGATTTTTATAAGATATACTGGAGAAATTTACCAATTAGAAATAATCATTTGGATTGATCCCAGGTTCACTGGAATCACTTTAGAAATTTCTCTCCATTAGCACTGTGTAGAGCAGCGGTTCTCAACCTGTGGGTCGCAACCCCTTTGGGGGTTGAACGACCCTTTCACAGGGGTTGCCTAAGACCATCGGAAAACAAAAAGATATTTACATTACGATTCATAACAGTAGCAAAATTACAGTTATAGAGTAGCAATGAAAATAATTTTATGGTTGGGGGTCACCACAACATGAGGAACTGTATTAAGGGGTTACGGCATTAGGAAGGTTGAGAACCGCTGGTGTAGAGGGTACATTGTTTAATAGGCCATTTGATTTGTGTGTGTGTGTTTTTAAACACTTTACACAACTCAAGGATACACCTGACTAAAACCCCAATAATCCATCAATGACCACGATAAAGGTCATGCTGTATGTTTTCTTTCTATGCTGGAATGATAAGAACAGTAGATCATTGAAGAATTAATTTTACTTCCTAAGATTCAGGATATATTTTAAACTCTTCTTAGAAATTTAATTTCAGGAACATAGCTTGAGTCTGCTTCATACTATTAAGATTTAAGACCTTCTATAAATAATTATAACTTCTGATTAAATATAATAACAATAATTGTCTCTTCCTCTCAGTTGTTATTCTTCTAAGAATCACAGATCAATTATTTAGCAAATTCTCAGAGCATCCTTACAGGCTACGTTGCAATAAAACACCCCAGGAACTAAAAGCCTATAGTTTCAAAGCAAGCCAAACCCGCTTTTCCCAATAGTAGGAAGGTGTATGGAATTCTATTCTATGTGTTAATATTCACATATCAGGCCCAGCCATAAAAAAATTATATCTTAAATGTATGCCCCCAGGTCTTCTTTTTTCCTCCTATCAAAACACCACTAGCTTATCTGTGCCGTCAAGCTCTCTTTCTTGTCCCTTCTATTAGAATTTAGGATTGGAAAAGTATCTTTTATCAACCATTCATAACTTAATGTGAATTTAATATGACCCTTCCCAAGGTATTTACATTTTAAGCATTTTTCTAATTTATGTATTTATTCACCAATACATATTTATTGAGAGTTCTGCGTAATACTAGTTTCTGTGAGAACTATAAAGTGAATTAGATATAAAAGCTACTTTATACAATAACATGAAATATATGCAATGAATTAAGATTTTTTTTTTTAAATGAAGAGTACAGGCTTTCTAGAGTTTCAGGAAAGGAGAGGGCCATCTCAAGCTCAGAGAGTGAAAGTGCTATGGAAAGAAAGATAGTTGAGAGGGTAGTTTTCATTATTAAAAAGGGGGATTTGAAACCAGCCTTGCCTGGGTTTAAATCTTGACTGTCACTTACTGAATGACCTTGGGCAAGTTACTTAGTAAGCTGTCTGTGACTCAGTTTCAAATGAAAATAGTATTTACTTTGTGAACTTCTTTGAGTATTAAATGAGTTACGTTTAAAGCACTTAGAACACAAGATAAGTCCTCCACAAAAGTTAGCCATTATTCTTTAGACTGAACCTTGAAAGATAGGATAAATAGGATTTAGACATGCAAAAATGAGACAGAATGAAATAAACCTTAGAAGGAACAAAGATTAAAATGTAAAAAATTAAACCATACAAGAAATCTTAGAAGAAACCTCAATAGTTTTTATGTATACTCTCAGGGTAGGGAAGGCCTTTCCAGGTATGACTTCAGATCCAGAAGCTGTAAATCAAAGGGTTGATAAATTTACCATTAAAATTAAAAACTGCATAAAAAAACATCATAAATAACACTAAAATTTTGCAGAATTGAATAAATACCAACAAAGGTATTTAAACTTAAGTACTAACTGCTTATGTGATTATTATTAAAAAGTAAACTTTGAACATAAAATTATGAAACTCCTAGAAGAAAACATAGGGGAAAAGCTTTGTGACATTGTATTTTCCAGTAATTTCCTGGATATAACACCCAAAGCACAGACAGCAAAAGCAAAAATAGAAAAATGGTACTATATCAAACTTAAAAACTTCTGCACATCAAAGGAAACAATCAATAGAATGGAAAGGCAATCTGAAGAATGGGAGAAAATAATTGCAAATCATATATTTAATAAGGGGTTAATATCCAGAATATACAAAGAACTCTTTCAACTCAACAACAACAAAACCTGATTACAAAATGTGCAAATGACCTGAATAGACATTTCTCCAAAGAAGACATATAAATGGTCAAGAAACATGAAAAGCTGCCCAACATCACTAATCATTAGAGAAATGTAAATCAAAACCACAATGAGATATCACCTCTACCCATTAGGATAGCCACTATCAACAAACAAACAAACCAAACACAAACAGAAAATAACAGGTGTTGATGAGGATGGCGATATTGAACCTCGTGTGCACTGCTGGTGGGAATGTAAAATGGCATAGTCACTATGGAAAACGGTATGGAGGGACCACAAAAAACTAAAAATAGAATTAGCATGTGGCCCGGCAATCCCACTTCTGGTTATCTACCCAAAGGAATTGACAGCAGGATCTTAAAGAAGTATTTGCGCAGTCATGTGTATTGCAGACATTATTCACAATAGCCAGGAAATGGAAGCAACCCAGATGTCCATCAATAGATGAATGGGTAAAGAAAGTCTGATGTATACATACAATGGAATATTTTTCAGCCTTTCAAAAGAAGAAAATCCTATTAAATGCTACAATATGGATGAACCTCGAGGACATTATTCTGAGTGAAATAAACCAGTTGCAAAAGGACAAATACCATATGATTCTACTTACAGGAGATACAATTCACGGAGATGGATAGTAGAATGGTGGTTCCAAGGGGCCAGAGTGGGGAAATGGGGAGGTGTTTGATGCGTATAGAGTTTCAGTTTTGCAGGATGAAAATTTGTAGAGATCTGTCATACAACAGTGTGAATATAGTCAACACTGCTGAAATGTACACTTAAAAATGACCAAGAGGGTAAATTTTATATTTTTTACTACAATTAAAATTAAAAAAATTTTTAAATAAACCTTGAATAATGCTGAAGGTGAGGTGGAAATTTTTTTTTTTAATAACTGGTTTTCCTCAAAAACCTTATTCCTTTTCCCTTCACTCTGGTGTTTGAAGCTTTTATGCCATGGAATACCTCCTGAAATTGTACCCTTTCCAAAGTGATTCCTTCCCTTTTGCCATTAGGAAAATGTGCAGCTTCTGTTGGGTCTTCGGAAAAGTCATGACGTATTTTGTCTATGTTTTTCAAAGGTCATTTATTTATATAAAGGACAACGATCAATCAATGATATATTGCCCATTTTGTTCAATAACGTTTTGCCATCTTTCAGTGAGCTTCATAATTCCTCATTCATACAAGGACCTGTCTTTATTTGCGAAAAACTGAACAAGGTATCTGATTTACAGCCTCATCTGAACTGCACGTTATACCATGCAAGGTGTTTTGAAGAGAACAAATCAAGTGGAAGTCTGATGGCACAAGGTGGGTGTGGCAACACATTCCATCCAAGCTCCAATCATTTTTGATGGGTGATCAAACTTATGTGTGGTCTCGCATTGCTGCGATGGAACACTACTTTACAATTAACAAGCTCTGCACATTTCTGGATGATGGATTCGTTCAAACTATCCAATTGCCGACAGTACACATTCGAATTGATTGTTTGGTTCCTTGGTAGGAGCTCGAAAAACACGACATCTTTAAAATCCCACCACACTGAGAGCATAACCTTCCTCTGATAAAGTCTGCTTTTGATCTCGTTTGAGGTGAATCATCATGTCAGGACCAAGACCGTCTGCACACCACAATTGTTGTAAACAATCCACTTCTCATCACCAGTTATCAGTCGCTTCAGAAAAGGATCGTTTTCCTCACGTTTAATGAGCATATTGCAGATGTTTATACTTGCCGTCAAATGAACTTCTTTGAGTCCATGCTGAACCCAAATATCGAGCTTGCTTACATATCCCAGCTTCTTCAGGTGGTCATGAACACTTGAATGATGGATGTTCAATGTTTTTGCAATCTCTCATGTCGCGTAATATGGGTTTGACTTGATCAATGCCTTTATTTTGTCGTCATCAATCTTGGTGGGCCTCCCTGACTGAGGAGCATCATTGAGATGAAAATCACCAGCACAGAATTTCGTGAACCATCGTTGGCACCGACGTTCTTGTAGAGCATTGTCACCGTAAACTTTATGCAACTTTTCACAGGCTTGACACGCGTTCTTCCCTTTATGGAAGTAAAACAGTAAAATATGGCAAAAGCACACAGCTTGGTCTTCGATCTTCAACTTGTTGTAGGATCTCCAAAACTCAACCAAATCGCTCACTTTTTGTTTAGAATAAAGCTAGAACTGTCAGCTGTCAAATGGCATAACGATAACAGATGCAAATGACTCTAGTACTTCCAAAAATGAACTAGTGCCATCTGTTGCAAACATGCGTCATGACTTTTCTTAAGACCCAATAATTACTCCTCTTACCATCCCAGTCATTCATTCACTTAATATTTATTGAGCACGTAATACGTGCTAGGTGTTGTTTAGACAGGGAGTTAGCAGTGAACAGAGCAAAAGCCTTATACCCATAGATTTATATTTTAATGGGGGGAGACAGATAGCAAACAAGTAAATATAAAGTGTGTCAGATGGTGTTAAGGGCTCCAGAGAAAGATTAAAGTGAGGTGGGGAAGGAATGCCAGGGCATAAGAGGAATGCTTTTACATACAGTATAATCAAGGGAAGCCTCATGCAGGAGTTGACATTTGAGCAGATGTATCTGAAGAAAATGAAGGAAGAGGAATGGGGGATATCTGGGAGAATATGTTCCATGTAGCAGGACTATCTAGGGCAAAGGCCCAGAGGTAGGAACAGCTTGATGGGTTTGGGGAAGAACGAGGAGTCCATTGTGGCTTGAGAGTGAGCAAGGGGGAGAGGAATAGGAGATTAGGTCAGAGACGGGGTTGGCAGCAGGGCATTGACTTTGTGGCCATTATATAGGCAGCTTTTTACTGTGAAATGGAAGCCACTGGAGGATGCTGGGCAGAGGAGTGATGATCGAACATTACTTAGATGATTCAACATTAGTGATGATCTAACATGATTTAGACGGCCTCTCTGGTAGCTGGGCGGAGAACAGACTATAGGAGGAAGAAGACGAAAACAGGAGGCAAGTCACGAGAGAAAGGATAGTTGCTGAGACCAAGTGGTAGCAACAGAGGTGTGAGAAGTGCCAGATTCTGGGTACTTTGTGAAGGTAGAGCCAGTGGCGATTGTAATGGATTGGGTGTGAAGTATGAGAGAAAGCAGAGTCAAGGACGACCCGGAGTGTTTTGACCCAAGCTGCTATCAGGATGGAGCTCCTGTATCCTGAGACGGGGACTCCTACAAGAGGGATGCTTTTCCTGAGATATTCGTTTTGGATGTGTTAAGTCTCAGATGCTAAATTAGGTCAAGTTGGTAATTGAATGTACGAATCTGAAGCTCAGTGGAAAGATGAGGACTGGAAATGAAAGTTTGGATATTATCAACAGATGATATTTACAGCCATTAGACTGGATGAGACTGGCTGGGAGTAAGTGTAATGGAGGAAGAGTTGTGTGGACTGAGCCCTAGGGTGCCCCACTTCAAGGTGGGGAAAATAAGGAAGAAGCTGTAGAGGCTGAGGAGCAGCCAGCGAGTGAGGTGGGAGGCTGTGTCTCAGAATATATCCCTTTGCAGGTGACTCATTAGTCACTGCTAATATCTATGTCTTTATCAGTTGCCAGTATAACTTCTACTCCCAGTTAAATGGGTGGCGTTGATCTAGGATTACTCTTCAATAGTAAGACCTGTGTACTGGATAGCTTCCCACGTGCTTTTCCTCATAGGTGACTTCAATTTTTTTTTTTCTATTCAGGATGAATAGAAAGTTTACATATGAAAAGTAAAGGTAAATTTATTTTAAATTTATTCAGAAATTAAAAAAAAATAACGTGACTACATATTACCCCTACCATTTCATTTAGAGCTGCAGTGTTTGTTTTATTAATAGGATACAAATCGACTTTCTACATCGTCTCAATGAAAATAATGTTCTGAAATCCCAGTCTGACTAGATTTGTTACCTAACCTCCCTTCTCCTCCCCTCTGCAGTCAATACAGCCTTTCTGCAGCCTCTTAAAATGCAGTGTAACCTATTGATTTCACTTGTTCTTCCACCTCCCTCTTGCCTCTGGCCACAAATTAGTCTGAGTCAGAAAAGTTGGTAAGATGAAAAGACTATATATAGACTGTCCTCTTCTATTCTTTCCAAAATGTCAAGAATTTTAATAAGCAGTCAAGAAAGCAGGGCACGCATTAACTCTTGAGACATCTCTGTCCTTGCCTTCATCTTTTGGTTTGGGATGTTTGGGGAATTATGTTGTATTACTTTGAAGCAATTGAATTCTACCACTCATGGAGCAAAATGAGTCTGCCTAGTGCTGACTCATTCCCTAGTGCTGTGTTCCAGCAACCCCACTTCCATATATGAGGAGATAGCAAAGAAGAGCGCAGCTACCTGGGTAAAGGTCACAGTTGTAAATCAAGGAGCAATAATAAGCCTAGACGTGTGTGGAGGGCAGTTGGTAGGGACAGGAACAAAGGGGCAGTAGATGGGGAAAATCGTTAATTCTCTAACCACACCGCCACACACACATACACACCCAAAGCATCATAATATATGTTTTTATTTGGAGATGTTCTGTGTTTAATTAATAATCATGCACTGCATTGGGTTCTGCTTTCCAGGTTTTGACATTTTGAGCCTAGAATCCCATTGCAGACCCTGTCTTATTTGTGAGATCATGCTGGTGATCCTTTCACTTAAGTGCTTCCAGGCTAGCTGGAAAGCTAAGTGGTCATTTACAGGGTACTTCAGTGAAATTAACAGTAGACTGAAATACAGCTGTGCCACTGATATGTGCAAGTTCTTCATAACACCTCACTGCCGGGGCCCGGAGATAATGCGGTTGTAGTAAAAACAATTTGTCAAATGTGATCTGAGATCCTAAAGGGAATTTCCCAGCAGATGTGTTCTATTAATGCTGGTGCTCAGTTGATCAGAAGATGCAAACAGCGTCTCTAAACTGGTCATTATTTATATCCGTCAGCTGCATTCACTAATTGACTCCCCTGAGCTGTCTCGGGCGGCTACCACCTGGGACCCTTCTCCAGACAAAAGCTTTCTGTGGTACACAGCTGAGCCAGGCCTGTTTCATGTCAGAGTAAATATTTTAGCTCTAATTTCTTTTTGTCCAACTAGATTCATCTCTCTCTTGTTGGTTTGCTTTATTTCTTCAGCAAGAATCAGTTTACCAAGCTAGCTGCAATTTGGATTGGCTCATTAAAACCTGCTCAGTGTGTGCGCAGGCCACCTCCCAGCCACATACTACCTTGCACAGAGCTTGAGTGCCATTTTTATTCGTTAGAACAGATGGGCATTAAGAGTTACCCACGGCCAATCTGACCCCAGTGTTTACTTTTTAATGGCATATCCTTGTGAGAGGATTTCCCCACTTGAGGAAAGAAGTGCCCAGAATTCCCAGTCTTTGGGGAATCCTGTGGAAAGGAGAGCTGTGGCCTGAGTGTTCCTTGGAACAGTCCTGTTGTTTGTTCACTTTGTGGTCAGCCAGGTCGCCAAGAGTAGTGGCTATATCACATGGCATGTGGCCTCTGGAGATACTTTGGAATTACCTATTTATACTCGCTTCTCAAAGATGCATGCCCAGTGGATAACCAATTATGGAAGCTTACCCAACACTGCAATTCCTTTGACTGGAGGCACTCTGGGCAGCTAATAAAAAAAACAAATATTGTCTAAGATAGTTAAGTGCATTACACCATGACCTCCATCAACATTAAACATTCATTCTCTTATGTAGCACCGTGTGGTGCTATATTCTGGGAGAGACGCATCACATCCCCCTAAGGAACTAACAGTCTTATGGATGAAACAGCTATGCGAACACATAATTCTACTGCACTGTCTCTCAGACTTGTAAATGAGGTAAATGGGTGGATGATGATACCCCAACCAAATTATATATAGAACCCTGAAGAAGGAAAAGGTTGAAGGGGACAGAGAGACGTTCATTTGGGTTTCTAGTGCTCACGGGATACCCAGGTTGTCGTGTCTGGTGCGCAGTTCTAACTACGGCTTAGGAGTTAGAACAGGTGAAGAACTGCTTCCTGCAGGAAACTATTCTTTCATCATGTCCCTGCCAGAGAAGTAAGGCTTAGTACAACAGGTTGTGATTGGAGAGCGAGAGAAATAAAAGGTTGAGAGTGAAGGTCACCGTGATGGGAAACTGGGTTAGGCGAAGAGGAAGCTTGTCAAGAGCAGCGTTACTAATTCTCAACTTCATTTAGAGCAGGCCCTGATTATCCCAGTGTGTCTGTGATTTGGAAACTTTCTGAGAGGTTAACCAGTGAATGGGTCATTAAGGGAACAGCACGTGCTCATGGGTTGGGTGCTCACTTGGAGGAGAAGATTGTCTTCCAGTTTCTTAGAAGATGATATTTGGAATGTTGTCTGAACTGAATACAACTCCCTTTGTTTTGCTCTTTGTTAATGCTTGTCTTGCCAGATCATGAAAGAGCCAGTTTGAAAATTTTCAGCTGGTATTTTTAGGTAGAAATGAATGGGTTTATGGAATATGTCATTATTTTTAAAGAACTGTGAATAGAGGTGATTGAATAGAGGTGATTTGTAGCCTTCATTTTAGCATGTGAGTCCTTAGAAACAGAGTGGAGGGTATGTTTCCAGTTATTGTAAAGAACATGGTGAAATTCTTCCACAGATGACCCCAAGTTAAAGAACATTTTTGAATCAATGCCTTAGTGAAAATTAAAGAGGAAAGGGAATGTCACAGAACACAATAAACAGCAAATCGTCTGAACTTTAAGGCATTTGAGAGAGATTAGAATTATGGAGTCTGAGCATCTTGACCCAACTGTGATTATGCTGGTTGGCTCTTCAGAAGCATTTTCATTTCTTTGCCAATTTTGCTATTCTCCAAAGACCTTTAAGGTTTGAGCACATAGCTTAATGAACTGCCTATGTTTTCATATTTTATTGAAGGTCCATTGGGTTCCATCTTCATAAGTAAATTCCAGCCTCAGAAGTAAATGCCCGTTATACCTATTGTGTTACATCTTTACTAAGCTCAGAATTGTTGTGGGTGGTTCAAAATACTTCAGTGGTCAAACAGAGGGTAATTAGCTCATTTAAATCCTTTTCCATGTCCCATTCTGTGTGAAGGTGCCAGCCTGTCTTTATAAAAATAAATGGGACATAGAGCCTGGCATTACTTTGTTCAGTTATCTGTCTTAAAAGAAACTGAGCAGATTATAAACCAGATTCAATTTGCATGCAGACTGTGTGTGAATGTGTTTTCTTCCTCATGGATTAAGTGCTGACAACCCCATTCTCTGCAACAGTTTGTCAGGAAGGTCCATCTTTATAGAAGAACCGTCCATGGGAGATGACAAACACAGGATTTACATTTACACATAAAAGACCATGATGAGTCAATTTTAAAAAGCATGCTTTTTAATTTATAAATAAATTGGCTCTAGGCAAGAATTTTTCAAGTAGAAATCTTTAAATGTATTTTGTTTATTCAACAGTAATAATATCAAGTAGTTTTTATATCTTCTCTCTTTCTTCTATTAACATGAGAGGTAGCATAGGTATTTTTATAAATGAAATTCCAACATTATTGCTGTGGCCTTTTCAAAACTTTGGATTTAAGATACCACATAATGTGTGGTGGACACACAACGTGATATATAGATGATGTATTACAGAATTGTGCACTTGAAACCTATGTAACTTTATTAACAATTGTCACCCCAATAAACTTTAATTTTTTAAAAAAAGATACTACTTAATGTAAAATGTCAAACTGCAATTGGTGACAAAGAACATTAATTAGTTTAGGATTAGATTTAATTAGCATGTTAATGAATTTGAATCATACCTTTTAAAAAGGAATTTTGTAGTTTCAGGATTGTGAATATTTTTTCTTGTAGTGTAAATATTTATTACACACTATCTAATTACCAAAGCACTGAAATAAAATTTGAATCCAAGAATGATGTTTCTTAAAAATAAAACTTAATGGAAAAAAATTTAAGAAAACAAAGAATCTTATTACTGTAGGAAGGTTATGATGAGAATCGAAGCAGACGTACACATTTTCCAGTGTTTGCTCTTTGGGACACAGGTATTCTAGGGGGAAAACATTTGGGGTATGTTGCATACCATGGACCCTGTTGGGATCTAATATATTTGACGATACATGAAAGGCCCTATAAAGACCAGTGGTTTAACTGGTTTAACTTTGATAACTTGGTGTTTCCCAAACTTACTAAAGTGTGCACCTTTTACTGAATAACCCCTATTTACATCAGCTAAGTTGATACTCCATGGAACCACTTTGGGAAACACTGAAGTAGGGGATAAGATTATTTGATTAATTTAGTCAATTGATTATCAATTTTAGATAATACTATTGTATATATGATGTTTCAAATTTAGACATTTTGGGTAATTATGATTCTTTTTTTAACTACTAAGGTAAGTTCTATATACTTTTTGGTGAGGTCAATAGCTGGTTTTTAAATACAACAACATATGGAAATGCATTCGGAAGTAAAATAGAATTAAAGCACCATTTAGCGGTAAGAGTTTTGCGTATAGAACAATTTCATAAGTAAATTAATTTGAGCAGGTTTGTGTTATCTGCATCTGCTGTATCATCAGTCAGTCTGCTTATATTTGCTGAGCATCTATTAGGGGATGTATGTCCACTAGGATCACAATAACATATTAACAAGATTTTATGTCATATAGTAAGTTGGCCTTAATCTCTAAAGCCTTAAGCCAAGCTAACTGTGAAATGTTGTGGTAAGCCTAGAAAAAACAAGCCGTCTCATAACTCAATTTTATACTCTAATATGGCATTTCAGAATATTTGAAGATGTACTTAAGTCCTGAATGCTTATGCAGTCAAATTTGTTCATTATTTATTTCTTCAGTGAAACATCTAAAATAATACCTCTTTTCCCCTTTAAAGTTTATAAGCAATTGAGAAATAAGACACAGGAAATAATTAAGTAGCAATTAAAATAAAAGCTTTATCTGGATAAAGCTGACTGAGGAAACTGACTTTAATATAAGCAGGCATTTCAGAGAAAAGGAAATAGGAATATCCCTTAAAAAAGATGCCCAACCTCATTACTAATCAGGCAAATGCAAATTAAAACCAACATGAAGATACCGTTTTTATCTGCATCAGATTAGCAAAAATTAAAAAGTCAGCTATATAAGAGCAAAAAGAGTTCTGCAGTTGATCATGAGATTTGGAGAATCACTTTGGAAAACAATTTGGCATTATCTAGTGAATTTGAAACTGTGTCTATGCCATGACCCAGCAGACCCATCCCTAGGTTTATTTCTTAGAGAAAGGTATATATTTGTATGAGAAACCATGTACAAAATTATAGGTGCTTGTTTATAATTAGAAAAAAAAAGTGGAAACATAGGTATCACTGGGAAAATGGATGAAGTATGGTATATACAAGGAATAGAATACTGTGTACATCAGTGAAAATGAGCTACAGCTACATATGTCAACGTAAATAAATCTTAAGAATATTAGATGGAAAAAATCAAGATGAAAAAGAATACACAGAGAATGATTTTTTATAAAATTAAAACATTACAAAATAAAACAATATATTGCTTAGTGAGCCATCCATGTGTAATTAAACTACAAAGAAAAACAAGGGCATGATGAACGCTGACTTAGGGGTGGGGAGGGAGCAGGATGAGGTCCCAGAAGGGCATTCTAAAGGCTTCCTGTCATCCTGGCATGCTGCGTTAGCCATAACCCTCACACTGCGCTGGTTTGCACGGTAATTAGGTTTCCTTTTGCTGTTGTGGTGCTTAATTGATGTTTTTGTTAGATCTGCATATCCTTGATAGGAAAAAAAGAATTTTCTTTTGTTGTGTGGAGAGAGGACTTTTATGCCTCCACAACCTTTAGGCAACTTACCCGAGTCCCATCACTCTAATTTCTCATTTACCTGCAGTTCTTCTATAAATATTGTGAAGTTTATGGATTCCTGACCCACAGTCAGAAAAACCCTCTTTTAATGACTAATAAAAATGTAGAAGAACCACACAGAAAAAAACTATACCTTTCCATTAAAGTGATGAATGAGTCAGCCCTCTGTTGGCACTCCACAACCTCTTGTGGTAGCCAGAACTCTAAGATGCCCCCCAAGATTCCAGCCCCCCAGTATGCACACTCTGTATAAATCCCTCCCCTCAAGTGTGGGAGAAGCTGAGACTATGCTGGGCTAGCGGCTGCCTTGGTTAGGTTATGTTACATAAATAAGATGATGATGCAATCATGCTATGATGGCATTACATTACATAAGATTACTACTCCTGCTGGCTTTGAAGCTGCCCTGTTGTAAGAGGACCATGTGACTAGGAATGAAGGCCTTCAGGAGTTGAGAGGGACTTCCTGCCAACAGCCAGCAAGAAAATAAGGACCTCAGTCAGCCCTGCAATCTGAAGGAACTGAATTCCGCCAGCAACCTGAATGAGCTTGAAAGAGAATACATACCAAGTTCCTGATAAGAACCATAGCTCTGCTAACACCCTGATTACATCCTTGGGAGATTCTGAGTAGAGACCCAATAAAGCTGAACCCAGACTCCTGGGACCCAAAGAAATTATGCAATAATATATTTCTGTTGTTTTGAGCTGCTGAATTTTTAGTAAGCTGTTACACAGCAATCGGAAATGAATACACCCCCTATTATTGCATCTAACTGCTAAACAGCCTGGGCTGCCAACCCGTTTGGGCCCCTCCTTTCTTTCCTTTCTTTACATTTCCAGAGTTATCAGTTTGTATGGTCGTGAGATAAGACAAGTCAAGCTTCCCCTCCCTATGTCCCTCCCTCCTTTCCTCTTTCTCTCCCTTCCTTCCCCCTCTTTCTGTATTCCTCCCCTCGTTTCTCTTTTCTTTCTTTCCCTTTTTTCCTTTCTTTCACAATCATTTTTTGAGCAGCAGCTGTGCTATGTCCAATGCTTGCAGAAATTGAAAAAAAAAAAAGGGGGGTTTTCTTTAAGGAGCTCATAATTTAATGGTGAGACAAATTACCATATGGTAATTTCTCTGCTCTTGGAAAAGCAGCTTAAGAGTGGGAGAGAGATCATAATTATGCTGGAATCTCTTCCTTTTCCTGTTGTCACACGCCCACCCTCTCCATTCTCTGCTATACACTCATTAGGATCCTATATAAATAAAATCTTAGGTTTTAGTAGAGGTTGATTTCAGTTTAAATCACTAAATTGCTACTCAGAAATGATGAGGTTCTTTGAAACTGATTTGAGAATCATTACATAGAAAGAAACAGGTAGTGGTGGAAGCTGATTTGGTTTTTTAGGCCTGCATGTGCCTGTAAGTTTGAGTCAGGACATTGATGAGGTCTTTTATGCTTTATTTTCTAAGTATGGAGTTTGTCCTAATAGTCGATTGAATATGATTTCAGAAACACCACCCTGAAACATTAAAAGTGGCAGGAATACAAAACAACTATTTGTCACTAATGGCTGCAGCTGTTTCTGTGACAGACGTTTCTGGAGTTTTATAATTAGAGCATCTTACTGTGGCACCACCTCTTATGTCTAGAAATGGCCAACTAAAAATAGGATGTTAATAATCTGCTCTTATAAGAGTTAGACATGCTAGATAGCTGCAGCATACCTGGGTAGTTGTAGCCAGAGATAAATTAAATAAATGTGATGAAAATAAGTTGCTGCTATCAAAAGGAATTTGTTGACAGTGCTTAGATTTTCAAGTAAAAACAGGATCCTATCAAAATCCCTGGGTCACAGTTGAGGAAAGCAAGCACAGAAGTAAGCAAACCTAAACATTTCTACTGCTTCTTCTAAATCCCAAACCTATGTCCAATTACTTATAGATGGCATTTCTAAAACAAACAAACAAAAAATGTTTTTTAATATAAAAACAGCTGTAGAAGAGAACTTAATCTCTGCCTTTGGCTCAAGGACTGTTTTTATTGCCATCCTTTTACCAATGTTCAGAAATAAATTGCTTAATGCCTCTGTGGGGTGAACATTCAGAAAATGAAGAGGCTCCCCAAGGTATTCTGTTATTTAGGAACTGGCTTTCCTGACTCTGCTCCATAAGATTTCATATAAAAGTGCACTTATGTTGAGTCTTTCATTTCATTTCACAATGATCATTTCACTACCCAAGCTTTAATTACAGACACTGTTATTGATGTTGCAATCCTCTGCATTCTCCTTCTCCATTTGACTTAAATTGGATCAGTGTGGCCATGCTCTACTGTACACGCAGAGATGGGAATGGAGGGGAAGAGGCTGCCTCTGCACAAGAGGGATGATGCAGAATAATGGGGACCCTCCAAATGGTCAAAGTAAGCAGCCACAGAAAGGATGAGGTAATGAAATGAAGCTCATCACAGACTCCCTGCTGGGGTGCTTAGCTTCTATGTTACAATGATTGCTTCTAGATTTAGTTTTCTAAAGGAACAAATGTGGATGTCTGTCTGGCTTTTGCTTCTTAGCAAGGGTTATTTAAGGTCTCAGGGATGCCACAGTAATTTGAAGTATCCATACTTGTTTTTATATCCCGTAGACCCTTGAACAATGTGGGGGTTAGGGATGCCAATCTCTGCATAATCGAAAATCCACATAATTTTGACCCTCCCCCCAAACTTAAGTACTAATACCCTACTGTTGATCGAAACCTTACCAATAACATAAACAGTCAATAACACGTAGTTTGTATGTTATATGTATTATATACTATATTCTTGTGATAAACTAAGCTAGAAAAAAAGAAAATGTTAAGAAAATCATAAAGAAAAAAATACATTTACAGTATTTATTGAAAAAAATCCACATATAAGTGGACCTGCACAGTTCAAGTGTTAACTATATATATAACAGTTTTATTAATATAAAATTTACAGATCATAAAATTTACACCTTTGAAGTGTACAATTCAGTGGTTTTTGGTATATTCACCGAGTTGTGTAACTATCACCGCTTATTTAATTCTAGAACATTTTCACCACCCCCAAAAGAAACTCCATGCCTTTTAGCAGTCACTCCCTGTCACTCTACCTCTGTACCGTCCAGTCCTAGGCAGCCACTAAACTACTTTCTATCTTTATAGATTTGTCTATTCTGAAGATTTCATATAAATAGAATCATACAATATGTGATCTCTTGTGACTGGTTTCTCTCATTTAGCATGTTTTCAAGGTTCATCCATGTCATCCTATAT
>NW_017731366.1:595675-597711 GCF_001890085.2 Hipposideros armiger | reverse complement strand
GCTGTTGCTCAGAGCTCAAACTCTTGAGCGAGCTCTTAACCAACTGAGCCACTCGGCCGGCCCTTATAATTATTGTATCTCTCTAATGGATTCACCACTTTATCATTTTACCATATCCTGTATGTCTCTAAAAATAACTTTTGTCTGAGCCTATTTTGTTTAATGCTATAGCCACCCCAGTTCTCTATTTATTGATATTGTATGGGATACTTTTTTCCCCTTTTCACTTTCAACCTATCAGGTCTGATTCCTAGGGTTACAACTTACTAGCTCTATGGTAATGAGCAAAGGCCTTAGACTTTCTAAGCCTTGGTTTCTTCATCTGTAAAATGGGGATAATATCTGATTGGTTGTTTATAGCAGTAAGTGTTTGGTACCTGGGCCATGGGAAACCCTCCATATGTATAGGTATAGAAGCTATAGGTATAGAAGGAAGTGTTAATGTTAACTCCCAGGTCGCTAGATTTGGATTAATGTTGGTCCATTCTCTGATTCCAGCTACATGAATGAAGAAGCAAGTTTAAGGCAAAGGAAATTATATGTATTGTTTGAGGTCCCTGTAGGAAAACAGAATGTAGAGGCCCAGTAGGTTGGATGCTCAGGCTGGAAATACAAATATGGCAGACATAAGAATACAGGTGGGTGTACCTGAACATGTGGATATGGGTGAGACAATCCTAGGCAAGTACAGGAGGAGACAAGAAAGGGGACCAAGGACAGAACCCTGAGGAACAGGTGGAGGAAGAAGCTTCCACAAAGTAGACTGTAACAAGACACTGGGCAGAGATAAGGGAGAAATGGGAAAGTGGAGAGGCCATAAATCTAAGAAAGTCAACTCACAGTCAGTGCAAAGGGGTCTGGGTCAGCATCAGCTGTTGCTGAGAATCCCAGCCATTCTGCAAGGCAGAGTCTGATAACCACCCATTTTCCTACCATCCCTACCACAAGAACAAACAGGGATACGTGACACCAAAGACAAAAAACCTCTCCCAGGTGGCAGAATGTTAGGAGAGGATACTGTAGGCCTGAGGCAGTCGTTAATAAAAGCTTATCAGGAAGTTTTATCTGGCTGACAGAGTGCCAGTGTGCATGCCCTATACAATTTTAATTGCTCAGACTGTACTCTTTAGCATGCACCTCCAAGTAATAGCAGTAATCTGGATGAACTCTGGTCAGTGTAGACTCAGGGAGGTCATCTGTACTAATAGAAAGCTAATGCATCACAGTCAATGGACTTGTAGTGTTATATTACACTCATAGTGCCATCATGTACTTACAGTGATTGGTCATAATGCTTATTGTTTTCTCACCTCAGGTATAGCGTCAGAGCCAGCACATATGCAAACAAACAAACAAACAACCCCAAGCACCCTAACTATATAGTCTAATGGCAGCTCGTATGTGAAAGGGCAGATGTGGATTGGAAGTCTCAGACATAGGGAAATAGCATTTACTGAGTGTTCATTGTGGCCAGCATTTTACATACGTTATCTGATTTTATCCTCTCTAGAACCCTCTGAGATAGTTATGGGAAGGAGTTAGACTTATGAACAAATGAGGAAGTTGAGTTTCAGAGTGCTCATAAGTTGCCAGAGTCATGTAACAGTAAGTAAGAAGTTAAGATTAGAGAACCCTGACCATCTTATTCCAAAGCTCATATTATTTCCATTGATGTTGCCAAAATGGAATCAATATTAAATCGGCCTGCTCACTTTATGACTATGTCATAAAATTCAAATAAATAAGCTAAATGAAAGCACTTTCCAACTTTGAGAAGCTATATACAGGCTATATACAGGCAGGATATTTTTAATTTCTACTATTAAGATCAGCAGTAGTATCTGAAAATATAAAAGATGCTTCAACATAATCTCTATATTCTCGTTAGCCCCCCAAAAGAGAATATTAATATATTACTATTTTCTCTTGACTTTGCTGTTTATCACTACCTCTAGGAGCTTATTTATTTATTTATTTTTAATTGGGGAATTGGGGGTATGGGAACAGTGCTGGGTAATTGGGGGAAGGGGAACAGA
>NW_017731366.1:591024-595125 GCF_001890085.2 Hipposideros armiger | reverse complement strand
ACTAATATATAATATGTACAGTATGTACAAATTTTTTTGTGGACATATGTTTACATTCCTTTTTGGTATATATACCTGGGAGTACAATTGCTGGGTCTTATGATAACTCCATGTTTAACTTTTTGAGGAATTGGTAAACTGTTTTCTAAAGTGGCTATATCATTTCACATTCCCACTAATAATGTATGAGGGTTCCAAATTCTCCACATCCTTGCCAACAGATGTTATAGTCTATTTAATTTCAGCTGTCATAGTGGGTGTGAAGTGGTATCTCATTATGGATTTGCATTTCCCTAATGATTAATGACTGTTGGTTCACAAACTGGCCTCTGTACACAGAGGGCAAGGAGAAACCAAAGAAAGAAGCAGACCACTCCAGATTGGTAGGTGACAGGTTTAATAAGCAAGGGAACTTAATGAGGCTTATCTTGGATGGTTGCAAGACAAGTAAATCTCCACACCCACCCACCAAATCTTAAAAGTTTATATAAAGGCCTTAACTGCATTCAGTCTCATGTACAATCCAGAGGTTCTCAACAACACCTTATTCTCTCAAGGCTATGTCCTTGGAACAGCTTCCAATGTGGGAACGGTGGGAAAAATACATTCCAAGGACAGAGGAGGGGGTGAAGAGCCTCTGATTGCCCAGGTCGAGCTCACAGATTAACTGGCTGTCACATCCTCTCAATTACCTCCTTCAACAAATGATATTGAGCATCTTTCTATATGTTTATTGGCCATTTTTATATGTTCTCTGGAGAAATGTCTACTTAAATTCTTTACCTATTTTTATATTGGGTTGTTCATCTTTTTATTGTTGAGTTATAAGAGTTCTTTATGTATTTTGATACAAATCCCTTAAAAGATACGTGATTTGCAAACATAGTCCCCCATTCTGTGTGTTGATTTTTCCTTTTTTGAAGATGCCCTTTGAAGCATAAAAGTTTAAGTTTGATGAAGTCCAATATATCTATCACTTGTGCTCCTGGTGTTATGTCTAAGAAACTGTTGCCTAATACAAGGTCACAAAAGTTTACCCCTATATTTTCTTCTAAAAGTTTCATAGTTTGAGTTCCTACATTTAGGTCTATGATCCATTTTAAGTTAATTTTTGTATATAGTGTGAGACAGGGATCCATGTAGATCCATCCGTTTTGCATGTGGTTATCCAGTTGCCCCTCCACCATTTGTTGACTAGACTGTTCTTTCCCCATTGAATTGTCTTGTCAAAAATCAATTGGCCATAAATGTAAGGGTTTATTTTTGAGTCTCAGTTTATTCCATTGATTTGCAGTTCCATTTTAATGCCAATATCACACTGTTTTAATTATTGTAGCTTTGTAGGAAGTTTTGAAGTTGGGAAGTTTGAGTCCTCCAACTTATTCAGTTTGTAAGATGGTGTTGGCTTGGCTATTCTGAGTCCCTTGCATTACCATGTAAACTTTAGGAAAAGCTTGTCAATTTCTGCCCCCATACCCCTAAAAAAAAAAAAGCTGATTTTGACAATGATTAAACTAAATTTGTAGATCAATTTTGGGGATATTGCTATCTTATCAATATAAAGCCTTGTAATCTATAAACATGGAATTTATAATCTATAAACATGGTCTTTCTATTTATTTACATTTCAAAAAATTTCTTTCAACAGTGTTTTGTAGTTTTCAGTGTACAAGTCTTACACTTCTTTCATCAAATATATTCTTAAGTGTTTTACCTTTTTATGCTATTATAAATGTAATTATATTCTTAATTTCATTTTTTTTAAAGTTTATTGGGGTGACAATGGTTAGTAAAGTTACATAGGTTTCAGGTGTACAATTCCGTAATAAATCATTTATATATCACATTCTGTGTTCACCACCCAGAGTAAATTCTCCTTTCATTACAATATATTTGATCCCGTTTACTCTCTACTACCCCTCTCGCCCCTTACCCTCTTTGGTAACCACTAAACTATTGTCTGTGTTTATGAGTTTTTGGTTCTTTGTTTTTTGTCTTGTTCCTTTGTTGCTTTCAGTTTTATATCCCACATATCAGTGAAATCATATGGTTCTTGACTTTTTCTGTCTGACTTATTTCACTTCACATAATAATCTCAAGATCTGGCCATGTTGCTGCAAATGGCACTATTTCATCTTTTCTTATGGCAGAATAGTATTCTATTGTGTGGATATACCACATCTTCTTTATCCCATCATCCATCGAAGGACACTTTGGTTGTTTCCATGTTTTGGCCACTGTAAACATCACTTTTAAGTTGTTTATAGCTAGTGTCTTGAAATAGTATGTTGATGTTGGATCCTGTAACTTGCTCAACTCATTTATTAGTGTATTCCTTTGAATTGTCAGTATGCAAATCATATCATCAGTTGGCTTTCCACTCCGGTTGCCTTTTATTTTATTTTCTTTCCTAATTGCCTAGGCTGGAACCTCCAGTACAATGTTGAATAGAAGTGACAAGAGAGGATACCCTAGTCTGTCACCTCATATTAGAGAGAAAGCATTTAGTCTTTCACCACTAAATATGATGTTAGCTTTATGTTTTTTGTAAATGTTCTTTATCTGGTTGAACAAATTTTTTTCTAGTCCTAGTTTGTTGAGTATCTTTATATGAAAGCATGGTGGATTTTCTCTAGTGCTTTTTCTGAGTCTGTTGAGAAGATCATGTGGTTTTTATCTTTTATTCTCTTACTATGGTGTATTATATTGATTGATTTTCACATGTTGAACCAACCTTGCATTACTAGGATGAATTACTCTTGAGCATAGTATATAATCATTTTTATATGTTGCTGGATTTTGATTGCCAGTATTTTGTTGAGGGTTTTTGCACCACTTTCATGAGAGATTCCAGTCTGTAGCTTTCTTTTCTTGTGATGTCTTTGTCTGATTTTGTTATCAGGATAATGCTAGCTTTATAGAATGAACTGGAAGTATTCCCCCTCTTATGTTTTCTGGGAGACTTTGTGAAGGATTGGTATTAATTCTTGTTTGCATGTTTGGTAGAATTCACCAATGAATCCATCTGAACCTGGGCTTTTATTTGTGAGAAGTTTTTTGATTACTAATTTAACCTTTTTACTTACACGTCTATTCATATTTTCTATTTCTTCTTGAGTCAGTGTAGGAACTTTGTGTGTTTTTAGGAATTTGTTAATTTCATCTAGTTTATCTAATTTGTTGGCATACAATTGTTCATAGTATTACCTAAGAATTCTTTTTATTTCTTTACGGTTGTTCATGATGTCCCTTCTTTTATTCCTGAGTGTAGTAATTTTAGTCTTTTCTCTTTTTTTTCTTCATTGATCTAGTTAAAGTTTTTCAATTTTTGATGATCTTTTCAAAGAGCCCACTTCACTTTTTATTGATTTTCTCTATTCGTTTCTAGTCCCTGTTTTTGCTCTAATCTTTATTATTTCCTTCCTTCATTTGGGTTTGGTTTGCTCTTTTTTTTTCAGCTTCTTAGGGTTGGAACTTAACTTTTTGATTTGAGAACTTTCTTGTTTCTTAATATTAGTATTTATAGCTATAAAATGTTTAGATGTGTCCCATAATTTTGATATGTTGTGTTTCATTTTAGTTCATTTTAAAGTATTTTTTCATTTCCCTTGTGATTTCTTCTGTGATCCATTGGTTATTAAGGATTGTGTTCATTACTTTTTACATATTGTTGAATTTCCCATATATATTCCTGCTATTGATTCCAATATAATTCCTTTGAGGTGGGAGAACATACGTTGTATGTTTTCCACCCTCTTAAATTTATCAACGTATGTTTTATGGTCTAACATGTAGTGTATCCTAGAGAATGTTCCACATACAATTGATAAGAATATGTACCCTGCTGTTGTTGGGTAGAGTGTTCTATAGATGTGTGTTAGGTTTAGTGGTTTAAAGTGTTGTTCAGCTCTTCTATTTCATTGTTAACCTTCTGCCTCATCATTCTATCCATTATTGAAAGGGGTTTTGAAGTTTCATCTACTGTTGTTGTCTGTTTCTCCTTTCAGTTATGTCAGTTTTTGCTTCATGTATTTCAAAGTTCTGTTGTTACATGAATATATGTTTGTTTTTTGTTTTTGTTTTTAAAGCTGAGCCATCCTG
>NW_017731366.1:573408-581554 GCF_001890085.2 Hipposideros armiger | reverse complement strand
AAATTTGATGTACATTTTTATTTCATTTTTCACTTGTGAGCACTTTCCCATGACAATATATATTCTTCAGAAACACTGTATTTAATGCCCATACAATGCTTTATTATTTGGATATTTCATACTCATTTTTATTATTTCAAAGGAAATAATAAAATTGAGTATGAAATATACTTGCTGTTTTAAATAATTCTGTGAGGTCATTCTTTATACATGAAGTTCTGTTCACATCTCTGATTATTTCCTTAGGATAAAATTCAAGAATTGGCATTATTGAGTCAAAGATACTAAAATCTTACTCTCTTTACTTCCAGGTATATTCCATAATTCCCTGATTTTTCGCAAGTTCTTTTGTGTAAGTAGCAAGCTGAGTTCAGGTTTTCAAGTTGAGTCTTATTTCCCCAGGGATGACCTAAGAGTCACGATGTTGTGACTGTCCTGGCATCTGCTGAGATGAACTAGGTGGGAAGACTTGGGGTTGGAAGGCCCACTCACCCCAGCTCAGGAGCTCCTGAGAGCTGCCATTCCTCCCTCGGGAAGAGCCCGGCAATTCTCCGCTGTTCTCTGATCCACACTAGAAACGCTGTCTAAGAGAGCTTTTCATTCAACCATTGCCCCTCCGTTCTGGGGCAAAGGTTTGTGATTTCTTGGGCTGTATCCTGGAAAGCAAGGTCCAAGTAGTTGTGCTTGGAGCTCCACATGATTCTTGGAGAGCCACACATCAGACTTCCCCTTGTGTTCCTCTTTCCCTCCCCTCCGTCTCTCGCACCACCGCCCTCCCGCCAGGCCAGCCTCAGTGGTCAGGGGTAGCCGGAGAGAGGACTGCTGGGCAGGAGAAGGCGCTGTTTGCTTCATCTTCTCATGCCTGTGGTTTAGACCAGAACCTGGGCGAAAAAAGATTTTTCTTTTGAGAATATTGTGTCTCTGTGAGTTTCCATAGATGCCGGGAAATTCAAAAGTTAAACATGACTATTTCTTTCTCTTTGCACTTGAGCCATAGCAATTCTAACCTTCCCTGGGACCACGAGGGCCTCAGACTGAATGAAGGAGGGTCACAGGGGGACAGGAACTTCATTAACATCTCCNTGCTTGTGAAAAACATATATATATATATATATATATATATATATATATATATATATATATATATATATATATATATGATATATAGAGGAAGGAGAGTGCCTCAGTAGCCAGACAGACAAGCCTTCATGTATTGAGTGCTAGGGGTGGGACTCTTCCTCTACCCCCAGGGAATAGATGGAATAGGAGATCCTTTGGGACAAAATGGGGCCATCTCACAGTTTTGCCTTGGTTCTGCTTGTTGAATAGATAAGTAACCTAAGCAAAAGGAAGTGGCGGCAATGCAGGAAGCTCTCAAACCTGATGCAAACCGTAGAGTTTTCATGGTTTATGTGGTGCAGGCCCCTTGGCCAAAGAGGAAGGACCTAATTGTGAGAGAAGTAACCATTGTCAGTCTAGAAAGTGGTTGTGGCTGTCTTCAAAAGAGCAGAAGCCTTGTCCCTCATCATTTGAAGGCAAGATACTTACAGCTTCTCTTTGTTGTTGATCTAGAAATACTTGTGGAAAGAATGGAAAGAAAGAATAGGAGATGCAAGATTAAAATGACACGAATGGGAGAAGTACAGGCTAAAACTTTTTCTTTTGAAAAGCAAAATTGACTCCATTCTGACACCTTTCTAATTCTTTATTGTAACCACATCCCCTTGGTTGTGTGTTACATAATCCAGTCTTTCCTCTGCAGTAATTACTCTGAAAATCACATGAAAATTCATTCGTTTTCTTCAGTGGTCCTGCCTCTCACCAATTAAGGAAGAGACAGCCCTGAGGACTTGCCTGGAAAAATGACCCATGTTGTCGGTGCCCTGCCTGCTTAGAGCAGGGCGACTGAATGGGGAAGCGGCAAGGAGGAGGCATGTGGTTTTGTTGTTGTTGTTGTTGTTGTTTTTCGGCTAAAGATCTTCTAGCATTAGAACTTCCAAGGTTCAGTTTCTTTTGTAATTGTATGAAGCTCATACCTCATCATGTTTTAAATTATTATACATAACTTATACCATTTGCAAATTTAGGTAGAAAGCATTGAACAAACCTGCTTCCCACCTGCTGGTTAGGATGGAGCCTGAATTCAATAAACTCCTCCAATAGAAATGCTGAAATCTGATTTCTGCAAGCCTTTCGATCTTTAAAAGTTGACTTCCAGAAAGGTGGTCATGGATCTCAGGCAACATATACTCCCTTTGGAAACTGGGTATAAATTTACCAGATTTGAGTCTAAAATGGGTTATTCCATTTGTGTACCCTCTTAAGGCCTCAAGAATTTTCCAGAGTTCATGATCATACTTTAGAAAGTATTAGTTGGCAAATTGCTTGGTGCTTAGCGAAATGCATTCTTTTATCTCTAGATAACCCTTTACTTTTGTCTTTACATTAAGATATTTCTTTCAAGGAGTGCTAGCTTAGCATTTTTTAATCAGAATTTTAAAGTACAATGCATAGTTTTATAATCATTTCTAAATTATAGCCTTAGAGATTTAATTCTTAAGAATTGCTGGGCCGGCCGAATGGTGCGTTGGTTAAGAGTTGGCTTGGGACGCCAGCTCTGAGCAGCAGGGCCCCGTTTCGAATTTCACATGCAGGCCAGTGATGCTGCACCCACTACAGCTAAGACGGTGAACAACAGCTCAAACAGGAGCTGGCTGCCGTGAGTCGTCAGCGACAGCGTAGGCTGCAGTGGGGGCTACAGTGGGCTCCCGTAAGCTACCGTGAGTGGCTGGCAGCCAGCATAAGCTGCTAAGAGCCACCATGAGAGGCCATCCAATGGCCAGCGAGCGATCTGCCTCACCCAGGAAGAGTGCAGTGATAATACCTACATGGGCCAGTGAAGCGACGTCCTCCACAACTACACTGAAGAACAAAAGACAGCAACTTATCTGTTCCCCTCCCCCAACTCCCCAATGCTGTTCCCTCTCTCAATTCCCCAATAAAATCTTCAAAAAAAAAAAAAAGAATTGCTAAGACACCCCTGCCCTCCTGTTTTAAAACCCATCAGCTGATGTCACTCAACCATCATAACACATGTGTTCTTAATTTAAGATCCTTAAGACTGGAAAGTTTCCATTGCACATTAGTTTCTATTTGCAAGCAAGCAAGACAAACATGTTCCCTAACTCTATAAGGTTAAACACGGTGCATGGAAAATAGAGGAAGAGAAAATCAAGTACAGTAATTTACTATCTACAGTGTGGAAATTGGGCACTATAGCATATGGTCAAAGTCTTTACATTATTAGTTAGTAATCTCAGAAAATCCTATATGGATGATTTGTGAACACTAAAGTTAGGTTGGGAATTGACTTCTTTTTTATGTTTTCTTTCTAAATACAATTTTCTTAAACAGCCTCTGGGTTTATATTCATACTTGCAACTCGGGAATGTTTAAGAGCTTTGACATTTCTTAATGTCAGTAATTTCCATATTGAGATTTGAAATATATTTGGACAAAAGTTAAATCAGGTGTCCTAGTCATCATCATATTAAAAGAATATTTAAAAAATGTTTCTCAAGTATGGAAGAGGAAAATCAAGCCTTTTCATTCTTTTATTTATTTAACTCCCTACAATCATGAGCTTGTGTGCAGACACACACACACACACACACACACACACACACACACACACACAATCCGAGCCAGAAATTCATCCCTACCAACTTTGTTTGGCTAACTCCTGTTCATCAGTTGAAACTTAACTCCTCCTGTTCCTCCTCCCTTATACCACTGGCCGGCTTCTCTCTCAAGTTCAACTATATTAGAGCTGTTTTTCTACGCTGTCCTCTCTGGCACCCTATTATACTGTGACTTCTTCACAGTCCCCAGCTCCTATCAGAATGCCTGGCATAGCAGAAAGTGCTTATGAAAAGCCTGCTAAATGAATGACTAACTTGAGCCCCCAGGCTAGCTTGCAGATGAGTTCAGAGGCTGTGTCAGCATCATTTACAAGCTCAGCCAGACTCTTGTTGCAGCCAGAGTGGCAGAAGCCCAGCAAATCAGGGACAGTGCTCCCTGGGCTTTATCGCTCCTTTAGGGGCTGCATGAGGCCAGACCAACTGCGCCCCGCCCCAGATCCCTGCTACCCTCAGGCCGTTCTGCACTGCCTGTGGGCTGGGACCTGCTCTGGTGAGTGAGGCTCCTGCAAACGTTTTGCTTCTTCAGGAACTCTGAAAAGTCGAACATGTAGAAACGTTCCTCAGGTGGAGCCCTAAACAAAATTCAAATACACAAATCATGCTTAATGTTTAAAAACCTTGTTTTCGAGTCAGATCAGAGGCTGATTTCATTACATTTGCCTCGAAAATAGGCTGGTGACAAGTGCAAAAACTACCTTCACAAGACCGTTCAACTTAGGGTGGATCCAAAAGGACAGGGGTGCTGTGAGAAGCTTCACCTCTTGCTGTGAACCAGACAATGACTTTCCAGGGGTCCTGGGAGGAGCCTGTAGCTACATGGGGACTCTGCCCCTTAAAGTATTCTTATTCTAAAAATGGCTCCTGCGGTTCACATATTTACCAGTTGGTGGTCAAGAGGGGCTTTAGACCTACTTAGAGTCTAGTGTTCCCTGTTTCATTATAGAATCGCCTCATTTTTTAACTGACCTGGCCAGCCCCTTTCTCAGTTATGTTCACGTAGCTCATGTCTTAAGTGTCCATTGAACTCCAGAGCCTCTGCCTACGAAGGCTTTCTTTTCACACTTGGAAACTATGAGCCTTTAGGTTTTATTTGGCAGAAGCTCAAGCTAGCCGCCAGGAACGTGCCCCAGCTGTGGGGAGGTGCCAGAGCTCCAGCCTGAGCAGCTTCAGTGCAGCGTAAGTTCTGGCTCTGTTGCAAAGCAGCCTGATCGAAATCCCTGAGCCTGTTGCCTCATTTGACAAATGGAAATTAACAGTATCACTCAGGGTCACTGCAAGAAGTATTTGATATCACTTCGCAAACTCTGAAGGCTATCCAACCCTCTCTCTGATGCACTGGAAACATTACATTCGAAATACATCAGAGCCCTTCCGAGGTGACAGTCTCAGGGATCTGGGAGAGGGTGTGAGTCTGATGGTGTTTCCAAACTCCTCTCCCTCACTCACTCCTTGGGCTTTTCACTTTCTTATTGTTTCTGGCCTCCAAGAAAAGCACATACTTATTTTCCAGTTAGCCATAAATTAAAAAACAATGTTTAAAAATATTTTATTCAGCATTTGTATTCTGTATCAGAAAGGTTTCTTTGAATATCTAGTTTGTATATTGCCCTGTAGTGCTCTTTAGTGGAAGCGAATATAAACTTTAAAGAATCCTTAAAGCTATTTGCTGCCCAAACTGACTGCTTCTATGCGACACTCCTGATAAGGTTCTGCATCTGAGAATTTTAAAAGCCTGATTGAGTGTGTCAGACCTGGGTTCAAATTCCAGCTCTTCCACTCAAAAGCGATATGTCCTGGGTGAGCTTGTTCCATATCTGTGCGATGAGGAGGATAATGTATGCCTTGCAGGACTTTTGTGGCACTAAATGAGGTCAGGTATGTGTGAGCAGCTAGAGGAGTGTCTGGCCCAGTGTAGCTTGTTTAGTTAATGAAATTTTTTCCCTTTGTGACTTGAGACTCTGGCACCCTGTAACTTGTCTTCTTTTGTTGCCTGTCGCCTGTCCCCACCCCGCATCAGCCTCACTTCCTGGCTTTCCCTGGACAAGGCTTCCTGGACTGCAAGTGTATCATAATCAGGCTGTGCCTGCTGCCCTCCGCCCTCTGTGGTCATCCCTTGTCCCTTTCTGGGCAGCAGCATCTAATCATGTCGCATGGTGGTGTCGCAAAAGTGTGGTGATGAGTCCGGGCCTGGCATTCCCCTTGAACTATTCCCTCTTTCCAAGGAACTACATTGGCCAAAATGGGATCAGGGGAAGCAATAATTTTATCAACATTTCACTTGCATAGCTTCAGTCTTGTTTCTGAAATGGCTGGTCAGTTCAGTGAGGAAAATCAAACCACTAAACAAAACAGCCAGTCAAGTCATTGTACAACTTAACAGAAGACCCTCAGTAGGAAGGAAAAAAATGCCTAACATCAAGAAACATGAAAGTAAANACATACTAATTGGTGAGAACCATCTTCCTCTCTGCCATCACCCTTACTACACACAGCTCATAGCATTTCTCCTGTTTTGCTCTTCTACTGAGATACAGGGTGGTAGTGGCAAGAAGAACAAAAAGAGACTGAGCCTTCAACCTCTCTGTTTCAGTGGCTGTTTTATAAAAGGATGTGACTTGATTATATTCTTCATATCAAGGCCTTCCCCACACACACACACACACACATTCCCACCCTATGGCTTCCCTGAAATCCTAGGCAGCCATAGAGAAAGCACAGGACCTACAATGACCCATGGAAGCTTGGGAAACTGTCTTGACCTCATGTCTGCCACTCCCATGGAGCAGACTGTGAACTGCCTCATGCCTATCTCAATCAAAATCTTACAGATTCTCTCCTGTTTTTCATATGACAACAACCTCTCCTCATTTCCCATTCAGCAGTCTCCTCCTATCACCATTACAGTCTCATCCATTATCAAAAGATGTGGGAATTCAGGTATTTTGTCAGTTAGAGGACCACCAGTTAGAGTCACACATCTAGATGGGCCAGGCTCTCAATATTTTTGCTTTTAAATATGTTTTCCAAAGCTATATATGTCCTTCCCCTATACATCATCCATATATCAAAATCTTAAGTTACATGAAATAAGAGAAAGGAGGTCCCCAATGCACCTATTATATTCTAATCACAACACAAATTATAGAAACAACCTCTCCTAAGCTAAAAATGAAGTTTTGCAGAGGTCCTTTGGTGTAATCTATCAGAGCAAAGGAATGGGATGCCAGACAAGGCTTCTAAGTAAGAGAACAAAAGGGGAAATAAATCTTAGGCAAGTGGGTTTGACCCTAAAGACCACTCCCCACTATGCCTCCTGAAATGGGGACCCAAAATAATTCCCCCCGTCCTGTTTCATTATCTTTATAAGTTTGCACCAGAGTAGGTGACACTAAGGTACCTTCCCCCAGAAATTCAGGCAGTTCAGAAGATTGAATTTTGAAGAAGTACCAAGGAAAGATCATATGTCCTTTATCTGTCTGAGCAAGCAAAAGGTCAGGTGCAGTTGGGGCAGAAAGTTCAGGAAGATACCACAGGTGCAAGCTGGGTAGAGGTATGGTGGCTTTGTAGTCACCTGGAAAGAAAACCACGGGGAACAAACAATCATTGAGCAACGACTATGGGCCAGGTAATTTCTTAGGCCTTGCTATGTATTGCTGGAACCAATAAATCTTAGATCATCTGCGTAAGGGCATTTAGCTAGACTGTTAAGCTAGGTTGTTTGATCTCAAGTTCATATTCTTTCCATCACACTGTCTGGGAGAACAGCTCTTCCCTGCACTTGTGGATGGCAGCCATGTGTTCTGCACCCCGAAGCAGCAGCAGCAACAATCTGTGATGAGGGTTCAGCTGGTTTAGCTCACCTGCTCATGATGCTGTCGAATTCCAAATAGCTTCTCTGTAGGGGCCGCAGAGTGTGAAATAGAGCAAGAAAGAGTACATCAGTAGCATCTTTCTCTCTTTAGAGGGGGAAAAATTGGAAAGAGAAAGGACAGTATGAGCTGATATTTTCCCCTTTTTGTCTCCCCCTCCCCCCCATCTCCCATTGTCCCTCAGCCCACTTTATTTTAGGGCTTGAACACAAGAGGACACATTTTAAAATACTTCCCTGTAGTACAATCAGTATGTTTAACCAAATATTTAAAGTGGAGCCACTTCCTTTCCCCATAAGGGGCAGCAGTGAAATTGTCTTCATTTTATCTTGCTATGGTTCAGTATTCCATTATTTCAAAGAGAAATTCTACCTGCACCTTCATTCATTGCTCCGTCACTCGATAGTTCACCCCTAAGTAATTTGCGAACACTCAAAGGGACTCAAAATTTTATTACAAGTGCTATCCTTACACATAAATGGGGTTAGTCATCACCTACCTGATATACTTTGAAAAAGCACAAGAAAGACTTTTTGCCATATATATATATATATATATATATATATATATATATAT
>NW_017731366.1:525882-565508 GCF_001890085.2 Hipposideros armiger | reverse complement strand
CAAAGGCCAGGTTTGTTTTTAATTGGAACCATAGGGCTGAGAGTTGATTCTAAGATAAGAGAAAAAGTCAGAGAATGTGTAGTTTTCTGTTATGCACCAGATGAATCAGACTGCGCCTCGCTTTTTCAGCCTTCTCCTCTCTCCTTTCTCCCCTCTGCCTTTTAGTAAAACGTGACCACCCCTTTTAAGAAAGCTCAATTTCAGAAGTTCTTATGATACCCCTCTCCCATAGATGCATAAAGGAGCAGAAACAGTCCTTATAATTTGCTGGGAACCTGAAGAAAAGTGACGTATCTCACTGAAGAATCATCAAATAACATAAAGACATGAAAAAAATATAACCAGTGCTTCTCTGGCCTGTGTAGAAAGAATCAAAGAACCATGAAATTAATTTTATTTACCATGAAAAGATATGAGAGTCCAGGATGTGATTATGTAATTAGAAATTAATTTCAGTAGCATGCTCTCATCTGAACTAAATGTCAGCAATAGTTACGAGAAGTATGTTAATGAGCATCCCAAAAGCTTGTCGCTTCCTTGTACCTAGTGTGCCCAGAGACCACAGCTGAAGACGCCTGTAACAAGAGGACCTGCTGTTGTTTTGTAAGCCCCCGACCCCATGCGTGCGACTCAGTTTAATAGGAAGCAACTCTCTTTAACATGTTCATACGTAACTGAAAAGGAAGGATTAGAAGGGTGCCCACAGGCTACACTCAAGTGTGAAATAAACATAATTATTACAGCAGTTGAAATGTGAAGTTGAAGAATATTTCAGTTTCAATATGGTGTTCAAAAGCATCTCATGACACATCTATAGTTTAACTCTGGTGAAATGTGACAATTAAATGAATGTTCCATTAGATTCTAAAAGCTTGAATTATGAGTGCCCCCCCCCCCCATTAAATAGATTGCTTTTATACTTAGGGTGGCATTCCTCATTTGTGGAAAAGACCTTTCTGGCACTCATATGCTGTTTCTCATTTCTTCTAGTCATTTTATTAATTGCATGTGTTTGCCAAGGAAGAACCCAAGCATACCTAATCTAGAATTAAACTACCTAGCATAGTTTTTAAAATAATAGAATTTGACATCAAGTTGACTGCGTCCCATTTAGCCAGTGTCAGACTCGATGACTGATATTTTCGCCTGTGCAAAAATCTCATGGAAGAAATGACAATTCTAATTTGTAATAGACCGTTTTGTCACACAATGTTGTTCCTGCCACTCTACCCTCCAGAATGTGAGGAGAGGAAGTTGACGCCACAAAAGGAGCCCTTGGGGTGGGGGTGGGGGGCCTTCTGCCCAGCCCAGTCTGGGGACTCACAGAAGCTTCCCTCATATATGGGTGTGTCTGCTCACTGCTTCCTCTCTGTGCCAGCCCACAAACATAGTTGACATCCAGTACTTCCGGTCTTGATGGAAAAGGCCTTACTTAAATGTGTTCTTAGTAGCACTCAGATATGTTGCTGACAATGTTCCAGTCTTCCAGGTCAGGCTTAAGGGCTGCTACCAGTCTCTGTGTGAAGTAGAAACCCTGTACTGTGCTGTTGTGCTGAAATTCCTCGCTGAGTGACCCTGTCCTGTGGGAGCTTTCTTCTTGGGGTGGGTGAGGGCAGAACATGCCCTAGAAGCAGGGTCGCCCTTTTCATCATGCAGGTCTGACTACCCAGCTCTAGGAGGCACCATTTACACTGTGACCGTTGTCGATTTGGGTACATATTATGGCCATTTATGGGGATGGTAGTGAAGTGTCATAAGGAAGAGGCACCTGTTTCTGGTTTGCACAAAAGCATTAAATATGGGCTAGCGACAGCCTGCCTCAAGGTTGAAAGCAACACTCTGGCAACATACTGGGTGAGTTCTGCTTCATCATCAGCTGGGTGACCTTGGGCTGATCCCTGAATCTCAGTTTTATCATTTGTAAAATGGGTATAATAGCACTTCATAGGTTTGGGGGATTAAAGAAATTACATGTGCCAAGGACTGAGCATAGAGCCTAATATATAGTTAGTGGCCAGTGTATGGTAGTTCTCGTAATTTGGCCTGTCCGTGTCTCTGCACCCGTAAATCTCTTTCCAGTCATTTTGCATTCAAGGCTTTCATAGCATAAAATAACTTTCAAACTCATTACTACAAGACTGATTACTGTGGCGCTATTGATTTATGGTATGAATTGTTAATTAGTATTAATTCAGTAGCTTCCTACAGTTAGAGTAATGTGTTGGGTGATTCTCTTAGCACAGCCACACACATTAATTTAACGCTGAAGAGGATCTGCCTCCCAGAGAATTTAGATCAGGGGTGCAACGACTCAGGCAATAGCCAAGAAAAAAGGAATAAAGAAGGAAAGATTAGAGCTTACTCTAGTTTTCCAGACAACAGATTGTCCCTGACAGGTCTGTCTCTGCCATGACATTAATTGTTACAAGCAAGACTGGTGAACAAACTCTAAGCAGGTCAAACTTTGGCAGACTTACAGCTTCTGTGGACAGGGATGGGGCTGGAGAGTCTTGTCTCTAAGCTGCCTGGCTTGAAACAGTGTGGATTGTGGGAAGTGGGGCTGGAAGCACCTACTGACGGTGATCTTATCATTCCTGTGATACGTTCATAGATGTCTGGCTTTGCCTGCTCTTTTCCAATAGGCTGCCCACCAATGTCATTTCTGTCAGTTACCTGATGTCATCTAGGCTCTGAAGTTGTGTTATTGAACTAACATTCATTGTTAAACCTTTACAAGATAAACCTATTTCTCCTCATCCTATAAGTGTGTTGATTGTCCTATGCTGTATATAATGAATGGCCTTTAGGTTGTTGTAACGCCTTCACTGAAATCCATTCCCTCTCTCACTCTCGCTCTCATTCTCTCCCCCCACCGCCAACCCTCACGATCTTTGTGTGTCCCCTTCTCCACTTTCCTTTCCTTCCCTGCACCCCACCCCCAATTTCTTCCTCTCTTTCCTAAAGAAAAAAAGTGGCAGTTTGCCTTATTCTCTCACAAAAGACTGTATGTCACAGAGGAGAGTCACTATAGCTGAGGGCTGTGGCATTGTATAGGAGAGTGTCCACGTGCGTTAGGAAGCAGGCTCCTCAGGCATGGCAGCTCCACCCCGCTTTCTCCACTCTGCCCAGCCTCCAACCCGCACCCTAAGAAAAAGTGAAACTGCAGTGTCGCTCACATAAGAAAATGTTGCAGTAAGGTGAACTATCATAAAATAAGAATTTTCATGACTCCAATTTTTAAATCGTATCTGTGTGCATACGGAAAGGGGGCAGGGAGTGCAAGGGACAGAGGGTAGTGTGTTTTGATTGGTTCCCAGGGCAGGGGGTTCTGCTCTGAGTGGAAATTGTAGATGGCACTGCTCAGAGATGAGCTGAGGCTGTGCAGGGGGAGCCTAAAGGCAGCTGAGGCTCACCTGTCTGTCACCAAGTCATTGATGGATAGTCACTGTTAGTCAAATCTGAACTTGAACTATCTAGCAACAGTGCTGCTGCCATCATGGTCACTGCTAGTGCTCTAGGCCTTTTTTCTACCTGTACCATCCTACATTCTGTACCAAGATTATCAGTTCTGTTTTTTATATTTTGTATTTTGTATGCTCTGCTTTACATAGTTGATATACTCCAAAAATATTGTGAATAAATTGTAGTTTTAAATAACATATTGAATGCACTTTAATACAGAAAGGTATAAAGAAGAAAACAAAATAGTCTAAATTTGTATCACTTAGATAATCCTGTTAATATTTTTTTAAAAAATAAGAGAGTATATTTCCATGGTTAGAGTATATATATTAACATAAAACAAAGGTTTGAATTGTATGAATACTACAATTAGTGCAACTTGTAAATTGAAAAGCACCACCACCCCAATCCTTAGCATCCCATCCCTGCGTTAGGAGTCTGTACCATGTACAAAACACTATCATAAGAATATAGCAGTGAGTATTATAAAGAGCACTTTGTAATAAAAATAGTTAAAAAAAAAAAAGAAAAAAAGAGCATAGCAATGAATAAGGCATCACCCTGGCCCTAAGCAAGAGGCTGTTAATCTAATGGGTCAAAGAGTTATTTGACCTACTGTTGACCTTTGTTTAGCTAGCATTGTTCTTTAAAATAAAAGTGGCCAACATTTGAAAATCAGGAGAGTTCACATAAATGGTTTCCTTTAAAATATCTAAAGAACTAGCTCTTTATAATGGGTCTCCATTCCCGTGTGGCAACTATTATCATTGCTAAGGAATTGCTGCTCCTTGGTATGTGGTCTCCAGTTTGCCAGAAGCCCACCATTTCCTCCTGTACACCCAACACTGGAACCTGACATCCACTATAACTTTCTCAGAGTAGAAAAATATTTCCAGAACCCATGTTTCTATCAGAAGTATGGGGGAGGCGGGTATAGCTACTCTAAGAGGGCCGGGGATTTTTCTTATGCCTACCCTACTTTCCAAAAGGCATCGGAGGTTACAATTCGAATTCAAGACTAGCCAACTATTCAAACTGAGAAGGGCCTGGAGGTCCATTAATCTGAACAGCCTGTTATTCAGTTCAGAGAGGTTCAGATGCCTTCTGACTGATCATTATTGAGAAGTTTAAACGGACCAGCTTTATGTTACTACAGAGTCACAATTGTATTAAAGCAATTCATATCACCGTGATCAATTTTTTTCCTGATTTACGAACCTTTCTGTGACATGCAACAGTGTATACTGTAAAAGGAGTTGAGTGGATGGGAACAATTTAAAACAGAGAAATGTAGAAACTAGTCAAAGAAATCATTCCTCCTGGGGGTAGAGGGGAAACAGCTTAGAGCAGAAAGAAGTGCTGGTTATTAAAGGTGTGGCCTAGTGGAGTCAGACAGGCCAGGTTTGTGACCTGGGCAGGTGGTTATCCTATCTGAGACCTAGTTTCCCCATCTGTAAAATGGGAATAGTTAGGCCTATCTCATAGGGTAGTGCAGATTAAGTTATATAAAGTAAATAAAGTGTTTGTTTAGCATTATAATAAAATCTTAAGCAGTAGGGTCTGTCGTGTTATTATTACTGGAGTAGTGACTCTGGATTCCCAGGTGTTTTAGTCATTTAGTCATTCAGTACATATGCAGTGAGTGATGCAGCCATGGTTACTACACTTGAAATCTCTGAGTCCTGTTGGGAGCCATCTCAGAGTACTGAGACTTTAGGCTGACTGCAGGAAGAGACTGACAGGTGGCTAAAGACCCCCAAGTTCTGTGTGCTGAGAAAAAGACTGCAAAACTGCTTGTTAGCTGAACAGCAAAAAAGGGAACTGCTAAAACAAGTAACCCAACAACGCCTAGCTCACCTCCTGTGCTCCTGAAGAAGCAGGGGTTCCTAAACCACAACCACCAGACCCTCAGATGTGACTGTCTATGGACTTAGGAACTTTTGGGACTTTTCCATCATGGACTTGCTGACAGTTGCTATTTGCCTTAAATTTCACTTTACTTAAAATGTATTAGTCTATGCTATGTAATCATGTAACTTGTTGCAAAGAGATTATCTCACCTCCAAACCCCTAAATCAGGAACATTGGTTCCTCATTCCCCAAAAACCCCCTACCAAAACCCCTATGCTTAGGTAAGATTTATTCCTGGTAAAAGAGGAACTTGCTTCCTATATAAGCAATATGCCTTTTAATAAAGTTTGTCATTGGCTGCCATCAGCAGTCAGTGAACCTCCTAATCCCAACTTTGGTGTCTATGCCATTCTTTCTTTTCTCATTTCCTCGCGCCGATCAATCCTGCTCAGGGACCGTTTGATGGGTTCCTGGCCTGATCATCCAGGGGCCCCGGCTGTTGAGCTGGCTCTCGTCAGAGTCCAGTTTTTCCTCATCTGCTCATAGGGAAGAATTATGCCTGCTTCTCTCCTGCACTAAGGTGGTAGGAAATCAACCGCAAGTGCGTCTGGGAGCCTCTAGTGGCATTTACAGTGCTGAACAAATGGTTATTACTACTTGGTTATTAATTAAGCTGAGTTTTTAAAGTATTTATAACTAGCATTTCAAAAGATGCCTGAGACACCCTAAGTTACTTAACCTTCATTAAGATTTACATTTTTCTCAAGCTCAACTCATCAGATGATTTAAAGGCCTAATATTTTCCAACCAGATTATTTGCATTAGTCCATAATAGATTTCTTTGTGTACCTTTACTCTGCCTGACTCCCAGAAATTAAATCAGAGGAGAGGATGCGAGTTTAGAAGAATACACTGATGAATAATTTGCATCTGTGTGTTTTCCCTAAGGAAAACAAGCATAGGACAACACACACAAATGTGCCGGTTTGGCTGAAGTACAAACTGAGGTCCGAAGCAGACACAGGTTGCCCATGTAATGACCACCGTGATGCACCGTTGTGGCTTCACAAGGAGCAACGGCTTTGGACGCTGCGGGGAGGGTGGGAGCCCCGCCTGCGCGTGTTTCCTTTGCGTTGGACCAGGAGCCTGGACAGGCCTAGGCTGCACGTTCTCTCCTCACTGGCCGTGTGCCTGTGAGCATGTGTTACACAGGTATAGGAGGGTCGTCATGTTTTGATCAGTGTGTAAAATGTATTTTTGCTGGAGCTGAGTCCCCACTGTGGTATAGTAATATCTGGAAGATGCTGTATAGTGTGGTACTAACCTGGGTTGACATGCTCAGAGCAAGACAGCTGGAGCTTAGCGTAGTGTCCAATCAGGACCAAAGAGACAGTGTGTGACTGTTTAGTCCTTCATCTATTAATTCATTTATTCAGCAAATATAGAATGCCTGTGATGTTCTAGACGTTGCATGATAGTAGGGGAGATAAGCAGACAATATCCCTACCCTTGTGAAGTTTATGTTGTGCAAGGCAAGAGTGACATTAAATATGCTGTTTAAATGAACAAACAGGATATCTACATAATTGTGTGTTGAGAGGGCAATAAAAGCAATAAAGAGGAGATAAGGTCTCTCAGTCAAAGAGGTCACTCTGAAGATGTCGCATTTGAACTAAGACATCACCATATGCATTAGTCAGGCAATGTCAAGGACAGAAATGTACCAGGTGGAGGGAACAGCAAGTACAAAGGCCCACAGACTACAAACGGCTTGGCGTATTTGAACAACAGAAGGGAGGCCCTGAGCAAGAGGGAGAATGGTATGACTTGACTTTGGGCAGTTTAGATGGGGACTGGATCACATAGGACTTAGTCAGCATTGTTTCTCACCCGGCTGCTGACGTAGCCTGTGGCTGAAATGACAGTGGCTTGGACTGGAGTCAACACAATGAGAACAAGATAACTGAAGGGGTTTAAGTTGTATTTTAGAAGTAAGAGTGACAGAATTTAATGATAGCTTGACTATCAGGTATGAGGAAAAGATAAAAACCAAGGATGACTCAGAGCTTGAGCAACTGATTGGGTTGTGGTGCCATTTTCTGATGCTTAAAAATTACGTAACTTGCCAGAGTTCACTCATCGAGGACATTGAAGTCTAGTCTGTGTGAATTCACTTTTTTAACTTTTTTTTCTGTCTGTGACATGAAGTTATTAGGTTAAATAAATTTCCAAGATATCTTCCAGATTGGCAATTAAGTTCCCATCTAAGTTAAATTGTCCATATAGAAATATCCTGAGGTTCAGAATTAAGTAATATTGTTAGATCCTAGTATTTTTTGATCAATAGTACTATGATGGAGTAAGTCTTTTGTCTCAAAACTAGTCGCCAGAATCTTGGGAGTGTTTTTTTCTGATGCGTACAAAAGAAAAAGCAATTCTGTCCATTTTTTCATGGGCACAGTATTTTCCTGGAGTTTCTCAGCAACAAGATAGTTGGTTCTGTGAAGTAAAATTAGATTGTAAACCATCTCTTCTAATCCCAAGCTAAGACTGCAGAGCCCAAACAATAACTTGCTTATAGTAAAGCACCCTGGTTTGCTTTATAACATGCTTGGGCCTCCAGCCAGTATGTAGGCAGGTTTCTATAGAAGAAAATGATGACATGCCTGCAACTCTAATTCTACCATCTTGGGCTCACCCATTTGGGCCAGGTCTAAGATTCTCTTGTTAACATAGTCAGTCCCACTTTCTTAAAGCAGTACAGTCCTGGAATCCAAGTCATGAAGTAGATCTTATTTACCTAGAAAAACAATGGGATTGTGTTCTTGACGAAGGAATTGGCAGGCCTCAAATCTCAAGTATATCCAATACACGAGTAGAGCAAAATGGCCACACTCTAAATCTCTCATCAGTAAGCCTGTTATTAGACAATAAGCCCCTGAATTGGTTAGCATACTTCAAGGAACAAAAAAATCCAACTTATGAAGCCTGAAGCAGCAAAGGCCTTTACTGTCTCACAGAACAAGAATAGGGCTGGTCCAGGCTGGCTCAGCAGTTCTGCGCTGTCTTGGGGACTCGGACTCTTTCCCCCTCTGTCTCCTCCTTGGCACAGTGCCTTGACCCTGAAGCACAGCCCCTCATAACTGTAAGATGACGGCTGCCACAGTTCTGGGACATACATGAGCCAGCACCTGGCCAAGGAAGTGTGACATTTTCTGCATCGTGTCTCTTTTAGGGAGAAAGAAAGCCCTTCCCAGAAGCCCCAAGCAGACATCCCCTAAGTCCTTGTCCATGGAGCACCCAGTTCCCCCCATCTGGACCCCAGGACATTACTTAGGGTCCTTTATTTCCTTGATTCTCTGTGACCTACCCATTCTGGTTTTAAATAACCTGTCCCCTACCCTCTATCCCTGTGTTTACTACATTAATTCAGATCCTCATTAACTCTACCTGTTCTCCCTGCTTCCGGTTTATCTTCTGCAATGCCACTGAAATGATCTTTAAAACACAAATCTTACCATGTCACTATCCTTCTTAAAACCCTTCGGTGGTTCTTATTAACATTTACGAGTAAATTTCCATTTTTTTCCAGCTATAAGAATGACCTCTCCCCCTTTTAAAAAAAATATCCTACATGGTAGCTCAACGCAGCTAACGATGGTTGGAGAGCTGCTATGGCTGAAATGGGGCTGAGGAAGGGGCTCATAGCTCATCCAGGTGGATCCCTCTGCTTCCCTTACATGGAGACCCCAAAGCCTTTGCCTGGATCCTCTAGTGCAGGCGAATGGCAACACCTATGAGCAGTTGATACAGACTTCAGGAGTGTCAGCCAGGCTGGCAGCACAGCCTTAGGTGGTGGTGGAAGCGAAGGTCAGAACACAACTCTCTCAAGGTGTGCAGTGAAAAGGGAAGAGGGCCTGATAGAGACGGCTCCAGGAGTTATACTGACATAATGCCCCCAGGTCATGTGACATTCAGTAACATAACGTTTCTATTTCACCTTTCAAGCTCTAAGAACTTATAGGAGGAGAATTTATGTTCTGGTTGCATTACACAAGCTTATCCAATCAGATGCTTGAGGACAAAGTGGGATGGTTGAAGACCAAAATGCAACTAATGTCAAAAACTGAGACTATTTGTAATTGTGCAACATGTTCTTTGTTACATTTTCATTCTTACACCTTTTCTTAAGGTAAAAGATTTATGATTTGGTTTTATAATCCCTAAGATGAGTCTTTTTTCCTTTCACAAGGCTTTACATACCACAAATCCCGAGTTAACTGACATTTCTTGGCGTTTCCATATCCGATCAAGGCAGTTTTGGGTTAAACAGGCTTAAGTATGGAATTTCACATAGAACTATAAAAACTGGATATGCTAATTATTCTCCCTGCTCTTGATATCAACCTGTATTTATTCTTTATGTCTATATAAGAATTCAGTCTTTTTGTTGTTCTATGAAGACTAAAGAGCTGTTTAGACGCAGGTTTCATTCTGTTATGGAATACGACCTTCTTAATGAGAAGGTTAAATGTTAATGAAGACTAATTGATGAATAATTTTAACAAGGAAAGCCATTATCAGTTTGAAGCAAGAGTGTAAAGGGTTGTGCCTTCGGCAGGTGTTTGACACTTGGCGACATGGTCAGAAAGGAGGGAGGAGAAAGAAAAGCTGGACAGAGGGCTCCAGGCTGGTAATGAGGGCAGCCTCCAGCCAGACCGACCGTCCAACTCTATCTGCTTTAATCCATCCTCATGCCAAGAAGGGTTTGAGGAGAACGAGTCCTTTTGTGTTACTTCCCAGGCAAACAGGCCTACAGTGTCACTTCCAGTCTGACTCTGACTACCTCCTGTTTACCGAAGCCTGGTTTCTGTCATGACAGCAGGTTCCTCTGCTTCTGTCTTTATGGCCTCCCCCATCACACCCTGCAGCCAAGCTGTTTCTGACTTCCAGTCTTTGCAGTCAGACTGTATAGGAAAGTTGGTCCAGGCGGCTCCCTTATGGCTCTAGGTGGCTCCAGATGGCTCCATGGGACCTGGCTGCTGACATCTGTCATTTACTGGCTATTCCAGGCCCTCCCGCCAAGAAGCCCACCCTACCCCCATCCTCCCCACTTTTAACTGGGACTTCACAGAAACTCAGCACCAATGAGAAGCAGAAAATATGGATCAATTGTCTGAGCTTCAAACGATTTCGATTCTCTCCTAATCCTTTTAAATGTGATATGTGTTTAAATTAAGAGTAGCAGAAACAAAAATTATTTGGGAAAATGATAATGTTATCCTAGCCTATTTCAGTGACATTCTAACAAGGTTAAGAAAATTGACTGTCAGATTTGATCAGTGTTGTTGATGTGAGCAGCCCTCATTCCTGGCATGGCTGAAGTGAAAGTCTCACCCAGCAGGAGCAGTTTTAATGACTGAAGAATGCATTGCCTCTCTCTTCTGTGTTTCAGGTACCACGTGTTTGATTGCTCTACTATCAGATAAAGACCTCACCGTGGCCAACGTGGGTGACTCACGTGGGGTCCTATGTGACAAGGACGGGAACGCCATTCCTTTATCTCATGATCACAAGCCTTACCAACTGAAGGAAAGAAAGAGGATAAAGAGAGCTGGTGAGCTTGTGACCGCCTCTGAGCGCTGTCTGCAGTCTCCTTTGGTGGACGAGGAGGCCGCTGGGGAATAAGATGTTCAGTCACTTGATTAGTAGATCAACACGGAGGCTGCTGCTGAGGTAGCTGAGACTGGACTTTGTGCCATTTCCTATCAAATAAACAGCCACTGAACTTGCCCTTAGTGGCCAAGGACTCCAAAAGGGCCAAAAAAGCCCTTTACTAGTTTTAAGGCTAATGAGATCTTTGGGCCCCTGCTTGATATACCTCGCTTCCCTCCAGCCATTCCCCAAAGGAACCATGTTTCTGATTCCTCTGTGTTTCTGCAAAGTGTTGTCCTCACTGTCTAGTGGATAACAATCCCTTATCCTGTAAAACCTGGCTTAAGGGTGTCCGTTTGGAAGCCTTCCTGTCTCACTGTGCCACAGGCTCCCCCAGTCTGGGTTAAGTACCCCTTCGGCCTTTCCCCAGCATCCTATGTGGACCTCTTGTGTCTCCCCTCACAATGTATGGACATCCCTGGCTCTCTTATCTGTCTTGCCTTCCCAACTGTGAGCTCTTTGAGGCAGGAATTTGGTCTGTTCATTTCTAGACTCCCAGCACCTAGCTCAATGCCTAGTATAAGTAAATATTTGGTGTATGTGGTGGTGGGGTGGGGGGGAGTCCCTTTTTGTTTCATATTTTTTAACAGCTTGGGGCTGGGAATATAAACTTACATTCTGGAGTTGGAATGGGAGTGGGGAATGTAGTAGACAGACAGACAGACATTAACAAAGAAGTAAAACATCTAGTATATTACAAGGTGATAGCTGCTATGGAGAGACAAAAAGCAAGTAAGGGAATGGGGAGTGTTAGGGGTGGTCAACGAAGACCTCACTGAAGTGTCCCTGGGACAAAGCGTTGAAGGAAGATTATCAGCTGATGGTTGCATTGTTATAATTTGATTTGGGGGAGATTCTCTTATATCTGTGGAAGTGAGCAGCCCTTCCCTTCCCTCTCCAGACTGACAATGGCAGCATGGAGGCTCTGTATGACCTTCCAGGCAGCTGGCCCAGCTGCCGGAGGGTAGTTTATATGCCCTGGGTCTCTGACCAGGATGGGCCCCTGCTGCCTGTGGCAATCTGCAGGTTGACCCTCAGTCTCTACAGGTCAGCGTCTGCCCAGAACCTAATCAACATCTGAGTTTACACAGTAGGAAGCTGTACTGTTGAGTTCAAAAGTGTTGAATTTTATTACACCTTCCTGCTTCAGTGACTGCTTCAGATGCAGAATAATTTTTAATGAAAGCTTTGGTCAGGATTTCTGTTAATGGGATGGACCAAACAATGTTTCAGGAGCATCTATCAAGCTCCGATGAACTGCAGACAGTGTGAGCGTAATACTCTGGCTTCCTTACTTACAAAGATACCATCTCCTCAGAAGTCTGCTGTGACCCTGAACTTAAGATACAGTTAGCCTACTCTTGTGTAAGCACAGGCAAGGAAGGGTGTGTGTACGATACTCCTGGACATGTTATCTTAGCACCTAGTGCTCTCTTCTGAAACATCACTCCATTTTATCCTCCTTCCTGTTTTGTGCCATACACACCACCCGTGCAGGCAAATTCGCACACCATGTCAGAGGAACTTAACCCAGCCTGCTGTGTCCCGGGGCTTAAGGGACGATGATCGGTTGATTATGTGTATTTTCTCTGACCTCAGCCTTCCTTTTGGGACATCTATGCCCCGTCCTGCTTTGTGTGGCAGTTTGCTGCACCCAGTCTGGGCCAAATACATGTTGGTCTTTCTGTCTCCATTCCTGAGACGTTTCCAACAACAACAGTAATACCAGCTGCCATCTGTCGTGTGCTCCTTCTTTACTGGGAGCCGGGCCTAGCGATTTACACACACTTTCTCTTCCCCGACCTTATGAGGTTGATAATGTTATCCTCGTTTTACAACCAAGAAACTGGAGCCCCCGAGAAGCTGTGTGCCCAAGGACACATCGCTAGTGAGAGGCCAGAATTGAGACCCAGGACTGCGTGGCCCCAGACCCCGTGCTCTTACCCATCCTGCCACACTTCCTGGAACGTTCTCATACATCCCTGCCCACAGAAGTCCTACCCATCCTCACAGCCCACCTTTAATGCTCACTCCTCCCTGGTCATCACAACCGGAAATCACCCGTCCCTCCCCCATCAGTCTATAGCATTTAGCGGGTACTAGGCTGTCCCTGGAAGAATACTTTTTTGTGTTTGCAGCTGTTAATACATGTGGCTTTTCATTCCTGCCAGACTGTCCACTTCTTTAGTGAAAAGTCTGGACCTAGTATAACGTTATAGCCTGCAAGTCACCTTGCATGGAGTATATATTTAATAACTATCTGACAAGCAATATATGAATGAACACATATCTAACTACCTTAAAAAAATAGATACCATTGAGTGCATATTATATTCAGACACTGTGCTAAGTGATTTATATGAAATAACTCCTTTTCAACAACAACTCAGTGGAATAGGTACTCTTATTGTCCCCATTCTGCAGCCAAGGAAACTGGGGATCAGAGAGATAGAGTTTCTCATGCAAAGTCACACATAGCTAGAAGTAATAGAAGTAGGAATCACATCCAAGCAGTCTGACCCGAGACCCCGAGCCTTGAAGTACTGGCTCAAATATATAGTTCTTTAATCCTGATCCTGTTTGGGGTGCTGTTTTGAGATCTGCATAGGCCACCCAAGGGCAGCCTTGAGCTAAATGATGGATCTCAGAGCTTGTCTCTGGGCCCCAGCATGCCACCTGCCTTGCAGCACTCTTTTGCTGCTCTCCTTGAATCCCCACACTAGTGCTCCCCACTGTCAATCACTGAGCTGTCAAGGTATTGTCAAGTTAAAACCGATGTCCTCATCCATACATATGTCCTACCCTGAATATTTGTATTGATATTGTCTTGAAGTCTTTTACGACACCAGGCATGAGGGCATGAGGATCTACTGGTAGAATATCAAACCTCAATGCAGCAGGAGTGCTGTTCCTTACTGGCAGTCCCAGGGTAGGGTGACAGGAGCACATGAAATATGTCACATGTAATAGGTTGGCCTTTTGTACGCATGCCCAGGCTGTACCAGGTGTGCAAGATACCAGTTGGTTGAGCTAATGGGCTCATTCTCTTTCCAGGTGGTTTCATCAGTTTCAATGGCTCCTGGAGGGTCCAGGGAATCCTGGCCATGTCTCGATCCCTGGGGGATTATCCGCTGAAAAATCTCAACGTGGTCATCCCAGACCCAGATATCCTGACCTTTGACCTGGACAAGCTCCAGCCCGAGTTCATGATCTTGGCATCAGATGGCCTCTGGGATGCTTTCAGCAATGAAGAAGCCGTTCGATTCATCAAGGAGCGCTTGGATGAACCTCACTTTGGGGCCAAGAGCATAGTTTTACAGTCATTTTACAGAGGCTGCCCTGACAATATAACAGTCATGGTGGTGAAGTTCAGGAATAGCAGCAAAACAGAAGAGCAGTGAGCCCTTCGGGGTCTTAGCTGCCTTAGACTAAAGGACTTTCAACACATTGGTCTCTTTTAAGGTAGTGAAACGTGTGGAAGTTAAGTTAGGGTCATCCATCCCAGATATGGGATCCTCTCCCTGGTGGTCTTAGGTCTGCAGTGATGATGGAGAGAGGGCACTCTTGGTCGAAACAGTTGGGAGGCTGGAAAAAGCTTTCTTCATGTTTCCCAACTCTTTCGTCCAGTGTTCAAAATCTATAAATATGTAGTTGTAGATTCACATGTATGAAGTCGAATGGCATATGCGCCATCTATTCTCCCTTTTAAGATTCTTTTCTAGGCCCCCTCCCAGGGTCCTTCAGGCATCAGGCTCTGTGTGCTCTATTTGGAGCAGTGACCAGGACAGGCCTCCCCGAGCTGCAGGAGACAGGCCGTGGCATCCCCTGTTAATCAGGGCCCATGCGACAGGGCCCTTTGCTGAGGGCACAGCTGTCCTGAGAAGGCTCTGTCCTCCTAAGCCCAGGTTTTCTCCTTAGCAGCAGCCCAGAAACAGATTGGGAATGATCTGTTATTCCGAGGCTGCTCCTGGAGACTGAGGGAGCCCGGAGGATGACAGCCGCCTGCGCCGCGGAAACAACCGTTTTCTCTCGCTCCTTTATTAGCGCAATAGACTTTGTGTGTCACCTGACTAGTCTTTGTGTGTTTATCCTAATCGTGCATGACCTTAACCTTTTGCTTACACCTTACCTTATGTAATAGGCAGCTGTTAAACATCACTACCAGACACGATTTTTTGTCTTTCATTTCCAAGGAACCTGTTAGCGGAAGTGAAAAAAGCAAATCACAATATTGTAATTCCTTCCATCTTTAAGGGTAGATAGAGGAAAATAATGACTGAATAAGTCACAGTGTCCCTTGGGAAGGCTGTTGTTTGCATTGGGAGAGAAAGCTGGTGAGGTTACCACCCTGCACTGAGCTTCAGCTGTGTGTGTGTGTGTGTGTGTGTGTGTGTGTGTGTGTGTCCTCTCCTACCCTAGTAGCTTTCAAGTGTTTTTCAAGCAGTGTTCTGAGAAGCGGCATCCTAAAACTGCATGTGTGTTCCTTGAAGCTGAGGACAGAGATCCCAGCCACATTTTGAAACTTGGCGGTAAACTGCTGGGATGTGCATGACCTCCCAATGGAAAAGCAGCAGCCTTTAACATCTGGCTGCAAATCACCATCCACAGCGGGTAGCTTTCCCCCAGCAAACCATTCAGGGGCAACCGAGCAGGTTGATTGGAAATTCCGGCTCACACCTGCATTGTTAAGCGGCTCAGAGCTCTTTGGGGGCCAGGCTTGCTGCTGTCCATTTCCTATCGCCAGAGTCATGTTTCCAGTCTCATATTTTGTAAGTTAATTGACAGAAACTGCTAGGTCATCCTGTTTGCCTGACTAAAGTGGCTCAAACAGCCAAGCAAGATTTTCGTCATGTTCCTGGTCCTCTGTGTCTGAAATGCAGGGTGTCCGCCTAGTTATGCTTTTTCTGAGTGGGCATTTGTCGTTACAGCTTCTCAAAAGCCACATTCATCGGCCACCCCCTGCCTTTCTTCAGCTTGGAGCTTCGCTGAAGCAGGTTCTAGGAGAGAACTGGGACGCTGAAAAGCTTTCCCTCTGGCTACCAAGTACTGCAGTCTCCTTCAGTTCCTTGGAGCACTGAACCTTTCTTTGACCGCAATGAGTTAATAATGATGTCCCAAGGGTTTGCTTATGTTTGTAAACTGTAACATAAAATTTCCAACATTAGAATTAGAACCTTGGTTATTTATCTTTTTTAGCTATGGAATGTTCTAGTACAAAATATCTACCACCATTTTAGACTGAGGTGTTTGTCGGTTGAGAGGCACTGAACATTTGGATTGTATGTATTTGGGGTGGGGTCGGGAGGGGAATGTGGGAAGCCTGCTGGCTGTGGTCAGTGATGGGACAGTCAGGCCAGGTGGCCTGAGTTTGCATGGAGATTTAGGACCTTCTGTCTTGAGAGTTCCCAAAGCCCCCCCATCTAACTGAAGTTCAGGAAGAAGCGATTTCAGCATTTTACGGCACACAGACAATTTTTTTTTCTTTTTAACTTAACCCCAAAATTCACAATAACAAGGAAAAGACATTTTAAAATTCCATGATTCTTGTTTTTGTCTAAAATGAAAATAAGTAATGTTTAGCTAAAGATGAAAAAGAAAATACTGAATTAGTAAATTAGTGTTTATTTGCCCTACAAAATAATAGACAGTGCTGAGTGTAGGATTGCATGACTTTCTCTCTAATTGAGGTTTGTTCACAAGACATCTTCTAAATTTTGCTGTGGAGAATTTATTCCTTTCTGACTTTAACCAAGTAATGTGTGTACGTCCTCTTCCCTTTCTGCCTCTTTTCCTCCCACCTTGGCTTGTAGATTTTTAAAAGATAGACGTTCTAGGCAAAATAGTAGCAGTTTGATTAATACCTGAGTCTAAAATTCGAGTACTTGGCCCTTTCCCCTGCCCTGGATCTCTCGCCCTGACCCTCCTGCAGCTGTTGGGGGTCTGTAGACATCACCCCCGGATGCCCGGTGGATCCCAGCTGCTCCCGTGTTTTCCAGAAACAGGGCAAGTTGAATCTAGCTATTAGGAAAATGGATTGAAGAAGTCTGCATGTGAAGCTTCCTGAAACAGCACTGCCAAAGCTTTGGACTTGTCACCCGAGGCTGCCCAGACCTCCTAGCCCGAGTTCGTGTTGCCAATAGCCCCCATGGTGCCAAATTTGGGATGTTTTTACAGACTTTTAGAAACAAAGCAGGGAACGAATGACCCGTGTCTGAGCCTGCAGTGAGATGCCACACCCAGGGCCCGCCCGGTTAGTGCACGACTGCTGCTGCTGCTGCGCTGGTAATCTGCACGCTTCCAAGGGGGTGGGACTGTGGGGTGGGGGGAAGGCAGGGACTTTTTTTTATAATTCATTGTATTTGTAATTCTCTAATCAAAGAAATAAACAATACCTACATAGAAAATTCCAGAGCTAGCTCCCAAGACCTGCGTTTATTTTCTGTGACCAGTTAGCCCAAGGCACTTAACTCTGAAGTGGCTGGTCCAATACGCATATGTACACATCACTGGCCACCAGTGGCTACAGTCTATTCCTGCCTTAGATAGAAGGTATTGGCTTCTTGAGTCTTGTCTATATAATAAGCGTATTACAGAGAGTTTCATAGTGTGAAGGAGCATATGCAACCTGGATCATTAAAACAGGCCTGATTTTATACAACTCTAATGATTTCAACCCAGGTACATTTTCTGCAAATGGGATTGTGTGAGAGTGGTGACATTATCGTTTCAATCCTATCTGAAGCCATTCTAGGAAATTGAATACACTATTGAATTGGATCACTGGGATATCTGACAACATATGAGGGATTCACAAAGTCAGTGCTCACTCCTTTCTTTGCCAGGTGTACCTCGATTTTTCTCATTTTTTCCCTTGAGTTGTTGCCAGATCAAACTCTTTTGGAACAGTGTCAATACAGAAGGTTTAGAAAGGGTAACAATTCATTGTACATTTGAAAATATAGGAAATACATACTCTAGATATTATTTCCAATGATTTCAGAAAAGTATTTCCTCGTTTTGACCCATCATGAGACTGATCTCCCCTTAATGTTACCCCCAATTGCCTTAGCTCGTCACACCAGCACTCCTGACCCAGAAATGACACGACTGTTACCATGCTGGGGTCTATTTAACTGTCTCTAGATTTAGTTGCTGAGATCTAGACTTTTGAGCTAGTTAGCTGCACACTACAGGAGGAATCGAATCCCAGTGTTCCCCAAAGTCTGCTTTACAGAACACAAGATCCAAAGATACTCTTCCAAATACAGGGTTTCAGGGTCAAATGACTTTGGAAAACATACTATCTTTGAAAGGTGGTATGTATAAGCCCATTGAAGGTTCCAATTTAAATGTCCTGCAGAGGAGAAGAAACACATCACAGATGAATTGCAGTTAACTGAGTGTTTTGCAGATGAATTGGACCACAGAAACTTTTTTGAGTGACACCTAGTAACATTCCAAAGAGCATGTGTTCCACAGAATCCACTTTGGGAAATTCTGGTATGTGGAAATATTACTGTTTTTCTCATTTACTATGACTCTTTGTCATAGCAGTACAATCTTGCAGTTTAGAAGCACTAGTCCATTCAAGGAAGAAGCTGACCTGATAATGAAAGCAGTGTTAAGAAATAGTATGATTTAATATGACCATCAACAGCCTTGCATTGATAGCAGAAGCCTGACTACCCTACATGAAGCTCTAACCACTGTTTCCCTTATTTTATGTGAATAATAAGCAAGAGCGTTACCATAACTAGGGATTTCTCAAATTCATATCAAGAGCTTTCAGTTGCTTCTTTGAATTTATCTTGGCATTCCAGATTGAATCAAAATAAATATTTTTACATTTCATCACTATGTGAGAGTAAAAAATTTTTTAAAAATTAAAAATAATAGAAAATGGGGGGAAGTTATATTTCGTTTTAAAATTTTTAACTAGATTTTAAAATTCATGTATCCATTGTATAACACAAATGTAAACTATTAACACTTATTTACTCCCTTTCCTGTGTGTTTTTGTTTTTCTGGATTGAATGAAATAATTTAAAATCAATCAAAGCTCATTTCTTCTAAAACCCATCCCTTGCCATCACACCTTTCACATTGTGTATGTAGAATGAAGTTTGGCACGTTATCTCTTGTCTAAAATGTCAGGCTTGACTCTAGTTAAATAGTCATCACTCCCAGCTTGGGCAGTGGGTTTAGGAAACTGAGAGATAATCCCCAAATAATGAATGAGACGAATCTAGTTGAAAACATGGTACAAAGTGATTTTGGGTGAAGTCATTTTCTTAAAATTACATCCAATGTTTAGGAATACACCCACCCTCTGGATGTTATCCCAAATAGTAAAAAACGGAAAGTAAAATCACTTAGACTAGGTGGCAGATTACAAAGGGCAAGTGACAGTTGACACCATAATGCTTCCATTAGATATGTGCTTCTAAACATGTTTTCTAATAAGTAAATTTTTGCTAATTCTTAATAATGTTGATGCTTTGTTCATTTTTTATTTTTACCATTGTTAAGGGGCAAACTGTTTAACCAAGGGTTGGTTATGATAATTTTTATGTGTTTAGTGATAACCACACCATCATTTGTACAATCACTTTAATAAATCCAAGTTAAGGACTTTGAAGAGAGAATGTAGTAACTGTTCATTTTAACAAATCATCATAGGGATTTTCACAATTCAAAACTCGACCAAAAAGCAAGCAAGCAGCAAAGATGTAGATTATATTTAGAGATGTGGTTCCATTTATTCTACAAGTCCTATAATCTGGCATGACTGAAACACAGAATGCCCTCTGATACTTGCCAAATCCAAATGAATCTCAAAAACCTCCAGGGACCAGAGAGAGTCCCTAGCTCTGAACAAAGCAGCTTACTGTGAAGGCTCAGGTGGCAGATTGTGGTAGGGTCGGGTTAGGGGGTGGGACAGTCTCCCTAGGTCACTGGCTGTGTCTGCAGGAAGGCGGGGTGGGGGGGTGATGTCAGCCACAGTCATCACCTTTTGTCATGAGGAAATTCAGAGGGTAAATGTGATGTCATGCATTATCTCAACATATTTCTAGATGAATTAGACAATGCATAATTTAAAATGTGTTCATGCAGAGGCCAAGGTAGAAGTAATAGTCAAGCGCCTGGGGGGAAAAAACCTTTAGATACCCAGACATTAAAAATGTAAAATGTAGGTTACCTAAAATTTGGATTACCAGACTTTTACCATGCACATGTTTTATTTAATCGTGGTTTTTTACATCAGCATAGATCAGTCGAAGGCAGTTGTCCCCACTCTTCACCTATACAAATGTAAGGCTTCCTACTTAGAGTATTGATATCAGTTTTATATTTTAAACAAGGATAGCAACATCTATTTTCTTCACGGCAAAGCGAAACTAAATATCAGACTTTTATTTTTAACCACAGAACTCATCACTGCTTTCTAAATTCTTTGCCTAGTCATCTTTTCCCCCAGACATCTCTATTTATGCCAATTGCTTCTTTACCCAAGAAGTATTTGTTATTGCCAAATTATATTAGGTTCCTTTTGAATTAGAATAATAGAGGGTGAATGAGAAGAGATTGAGAATGTCTCGTGATCAGAAGTGGAGTTTTTGTTGTTATGTTTTTAAGTGTGAGAACAAATAAAAGGAAATTCAAATTAAGTCAAGACAATGCTGATTTGGTAAGATTAAAACCATAGGTGGAGCCCAATTTTTAAGGAAGGAAAGGAGGGTTGAAGAGAATAAGAGATAAAAAAACCCCACATAGTTGAGTAGTGTTTTTATTAATGGTGTATCTCAAATGTTCTGATGTCTTTGCCTGCTGAATTTTGAAAAAGTAACTTTGTATAAGCTTTTACTATACCTATTCCAACACCATAAAATTTTTACATTAGCATTTTCTTGCTATTTTAAAAATCACAAGAGGCTGTTTGTTTATAAAAAGATACCAGGACCCATAATTTATTAGACAATGCTTTCTTTTAGGGATCTGCTAATTGTGTTTTTTTTTTTTTTTAGCTGAGCCATCCTGCTACCATGCTAATTGTGTTTAATAATTAAATCACAGATCAAAATGACTACTCAAATTAATCAGGCTTTCTGTTAAGTTAGTCTCTGAAAACTATCCATAATAAATACAATGGAATCTTGGCAAAACTGCATTCCTCTTGTTACTGCGGAGGTTTTTATACCTACTATTCTACATTTGTCTCTAAGAGACATTTGAAACAAAGTTGAAATGTCGATTTGGCATAGAGCCCAGAATATATGGCAGTGCACTGTCATGCAAGATGCAGTGTGTCATTCAGGTCCTTCTGATGTGTGCTAGGGGTAGATTTAGCCTTGTAGAGACTGATGTGTTCATGAAATCACTGATTCTCTGTTGTACACAAGATGAACAGCTAAAAATTCATCCTTAACGAGATTAAAGCAAACATAAACATATGAAAATTATTGGACTTTATACATGAGACTGTTGTTGTTTTTTTGTTTTTGTTTTTGTTTTAATTTGGTTAAACTCATTTCCCATTCTAATGTCAGCTCTGGAATTTTATAATTTCTTAATGCTTTTGAGTTAGAGTAGCTGTTGCATTTGGAGTCCAGAATTGAAAGCAAAGAAACAATTTATGGGTGGAGGATAAGACCAACGCATAACATATCAGGCATATCAGGTTCTGGAGAGGGCCCTCTTCCGGGGTGCAGACTGTGGACTTGCTGAATCCTCATGGTGGAAAAAAAGAGACCAACCCTCTGACCTCCTAACAAGGTCACTAATCCCATTCATGAAGGCTCTAACCCTCATGATCTAATTGCCTTCCTAAGGCCCCACCTCCAAAAACCATCACATTGGCCGTTAGATTTCAACATACCAATTTTGGAGGGACCCAAGCATTCAATCCATTACAGAGGGCCACAATTGGTGGAAAATTTTCTTGATGAGAAATGTTTTAATTATCTATGCATGACAATCCCCCCTCCCGCTGCCGGACCCCACCTAAACTTGGTAGCTCAAAGCAAAATTTGGAATTGCTCATGGTCCTGTGGGTTGATGGGGTTCAATTAGGAGGTTCGCCACTGGGGGCTGATGCAATTGGGGCTGGAGTTGTCTGAAGGCTCAGCTCCAAAATGAGTTCTTCACTCACATGCCTGGCGCCTCGGCCCCCTTGGCAGGAGCATGGAGAGCTGGCCTGGGAGCTCGCTCTCTCCACATGGCTGGCTGGGACTTCCTCCCAGGGTATCGGGCTCAGGATAACTGGACCTCTTCCAGAAGCGTGCATTCTAAAAGCCTGAGGTGGAAGCTGCAAGGCTTTTTTTGAAGGATATTTCATGGGGACTTTTTGTGTCCTCGTGGGGATTCACAATATATTATATGGGGAGGCAAAGTATTCTATTTGGGTATTGATGCGAGAGGAAGGCTTGCAATTTGGAGGGATCTGGATACACACAGTTCAGAACACATCACACACACATTTGCATCTCAAACTTTATTTTAAATAAATTTAGGTTCGTGACAAAAAAAGTTTTGACACACATTTTTAATGGCTGTATTATATTTCAAACTTAGGACAACACTGAAATTTAATCAATGTTCTCTTAATGTTCAACACTGATTTTTAATTTTTCTTTTTTTAAATTTTCTTTTTTAGCTGAGCCATCTTGCCACCTGTTGGCAGCTCAGTGGCAGCTCAGCTCAGGCCGGGAATCGAACCGCTAGTTGCTCAGAGCTCACACTCTTGAGCGAGCTCTTAACCAACTGAGCCACTCGGCCAGCCCCAGATTTTTAATTTCTTAAAAATTAAATAACATGGCAATGAACATCTCTAATCAATTCTTCGGAAAGATTCCTAGCAGAATTTCTGAGGCAAAGAGTATAAATATTGGAAAGGCAAACTGCCAAATTGCCTTTCAGAAACATCTAACAATTTACATACCATTTGCTGTGTTGGAAAGGCTCTCTCACCTTCAGTTAGGTCCCATAAATCAAGTATTGTCCCCTTCTTCTCCTTATGTTCTGTTTCTGTCATTCCCATAGTGGCCGTGTCCCTCCCCAGGGTGCACACCACCAGATTCACCATTTTACTAGAGAACTTCCCTCTCCCATGAAGCATTACGACTGGGTCTGAAGCTCAGAGACATCCGCCAAGGACTCAGAGAGTCTTTCCTCGCCTGGGCAGCTCCCTGCTGGTGGAGGGTGGAGGGTGGAGGGGAGGGGAGCCTTCCCACACCATAGGGAAGGGGACAGCATGGGATGGAGTGGGTTCTCTTTGGTCATGAAAGGAGCGATTTCTCATTCTGAAACTGGCCGTCACTCGGGCACTGGGGCTGGAGACTGAAAGACCCATCTTCTAACTGGACTTCAGGAGTCCTTCTCATGGGATGGACTTGGTGACCTCATTTAGGAAGGGGACAGGCCAGTTATCACCGCACAGGTGGCAGAGAAGAAACCTGTGCCGTCAGCCTGGACCCCACTGCTCCACCTCCTGGCTGGCAGAGACTGTCCCACAGAGGCCGGGAGATGGCCGGCTTGCCTCTCTTCCCCCCTCTCCACTCTTCCCAGCGTGGTGCTGAGTTCAGGCTGGAGGCAGTGGAAGTAAGGGAAGTGACGGAGGAGCAGGAGAGCAGTGCATGGAGATGGACAGCAAGCCCAGAGCCCCGGGCGAGTTGTGTCCGCGTTCAGCTTGCGTGGGCCAGGCTGACGCGGGGCTGGTGGGGCCCCGAGAACCTCAGCTTACTTCTGACTGGCAGCAGCAGCATGCCTTAAAATGGCTTCTCTAACAAGTACAAAGCGTGGATTCTCTGTGGCAGATTCTGAAATACTATTTTAGAAGCCCAGAAGCAGGTTTTCATCAATAACAAAAATCAACAGTTATACAGCATTTCCTATGTGCCAACAACCCTATGAGGTAGGCCACTTCCCACTTTTTTGTAGGCAAAGAAACTGGGGCACAAAAAAAGGTGAAGTGACTTGCTCAAGGTTTTAGAGCTAATCACCAGAGAGGCCTTGGTTCAAACCCAGGCAGCCTGCGTGGGCTTCCTAAAGAATGAGAGAGCCCATGTTAGTGTGCCTGGCATTGGGATCTGAAACGGCAAATAAATATATTCCCTACTCCAGGTCACTCAAGGGTTGCAATAATGTCATTTTACTGTGTTCTTTTGTCCTGGGTAATTGATACCCTTTCATCAAAATTGTAGGAAACAAGTGGAGGCCTGTGGCACAAAGACCCCAGCTTCTATTTGGAGCTGTCACACTGGTCATGGGCCTCGTCCCCTTCCAGAACCCTGGACTCTACATCCCTGTCCCCTACACTGCCCCAGGCGTTTCCGTAAGCAAGACCCCTAGCCCTGTGTACTGAGGACACACTTTTATTTTGAAATGTATATGCAGCAAACTGTATGACGTCATCATAGACTCCAGTGTTCTCCGCCTGGGGCCTGGCTACAGAAACGTGTCATACAAGCAACCTGCTGCTGGGGACAGCACTTGCCCACAATGGAGTCACTACCCATTCCCATTTTGCTGCTGCCCACTGGCATCTTGCACTGTAGTGTGTCCCTGTGACTTCCCCACGACATCCAGCGGCTGCACCTTTAAATCCTTTGGAGACTGCAGCTCGGCTCCTCAAAGTCCCTCTCAGTTCTGAGTCAGGGGTAATGCTTTCTGGAAATATCTGCAATTCCAATGAAGGCATTCCTCCTGGGGCCCTCCAACCTAACTCAGGGGCAGGAAGGGAACAGCAGTGGAGCTGGACCTGGAACACTTCAGTCCTGGTGTGACCAATGGCCTTGGAGAAGTTACATGGCACTCCTGAACCTCAGTGCTCTCACAGATCAGGAGTCCCCAAGCCTTTTCTTGGCAAAGACCCCTTCTATCTGTTCTTCCCTCTCAACAAACCAGCATCCATGGTTCTGCACTTACTAAATTATAACTTAGTTTCTCCATTTTATTCATCAAAAACAACTCCAATAAAGCTTGTTTAGCATCGGCTGACCATGGCTACTGTCTCAGTTGATTAAATTCTGGCCAACAGAAACATTTTTCTTAGCTTGAGCAACCTTACCTTAGGTAAATGGATTCCTCTGTTTTTGCAATATTAAAAACTGTATTAATACGTAAATTCCATGAACTCCTTCCCTATCACAGAGAAGTCTGGAAACCATGGAGCGATAATTTATAGGATCGCTCCCAGCTCTAATCTGTTTCACTACCCCTGGCTGTATTGTCCACATTCAGTACTCAAAAGACCATCCAAACACAGGGCGATGGTGTCCAACCTCGTTGTGCCCTTCTTTGTCCTTACAAGACCCATGAAATGACCCTTCCCCTGGGCACAGATTCTGCCAAGGGACTGCCCACTCCAATTATCCCGTGGCCTTCAGGGCGTTTCCCATGCTTGCTTCCATCTCCTACCAACACTCCCAACAGCACAGGACATCTATCTTGATACAGACTCCTTCAAGGTTTGGTCCCACATTAACCACACGTGACATAATCAAGGGGCTGATGGAGAGAGAGGGGGTCTCACTGAGTTAGTCTTTGGCTCACACAAAATCCAGGAGTTGGCTTGATACAAAGATTAATTCCTGGGCCGGCCGAATGGTGCATTGGTTAAGAACAGGCTTGGGATGCCAGAGGGCCCCGGTTCGGATCCCATATATGAGGGCCAGTGACACTGCCCTCTACAGCTAAGATGCTGAATAACAGCTCGATCTGGAGCTGGGCTGCCATGAGTTGCTGGCGACAGCGTAGACTGCAGCCCCTGCTGCAGTGGGTTGCCATGGGCGACTGTGTGTGGCCAGCAGCCAGCGTGAGTGGCCAATAGTCGCAGTGAGCGGCCGTCCAGAAGCCGGCGACTGATCTGCCTTGCCTGGGGAACAGCACAAAGGTGGTGCCAACTTGGGCCAGTGAAGCAACACCCTTCACAACTAGACTGAAGAACAAAAGGACAGCAACTTGTCTGTTCCCCTTCCCCCGATTCCCCAGCGCTGTTCCCATTCCCTAATTCCCCAATAAAAATCTTAAAAAAAAATTAATTCCTAGTGGATTAAAAGGTCTAAGAACCCCAAAGACAGCAGGATGGGTCTGCCACATTTCTCAGTCATCATCCTCCCCGCCCCCCCCGGCCCCGCTCAAAGCTGGCCCCCTTCCAATTCCTCTTTCTCCCTCCATCTTGCAGTAACTGCCTACCAGACCCCAAGAGAAAAGGGCTTTATCCCCAACCTCGTGGTCAGAAATACAGTTATTATAAATAGCTCAGCTCTGGCCCCTCTGCTTCTGGTGAGTTGATGGGAACATGATAATGCCAAGACTGTTTACGGGAGAGCCAAGGAAAGATTAACGAGGGTGCAGGGGCAGCCCTCTCCAGGGAGGGCCCAGAGCCCTGGCTCCAAGTGAGCCCAGAAACCTGATGCACTTGAGCCAGCCTCAAGATCGCAAATCTGAGCCCCTTTCACACCCTAGGTGTGATAGATTTTATTACTGTACACAACTATTCATTCCCTGCCCTGCAGAACAATACATTCCAGCCTGCCAAATGACTTGCATGATTTCCTGTGAGAACACACTCCCCTCCCTGGGCCTGGCATGAAACTTGCTTTGGTCAGTGGACGTATACACCAGTGTGTTTCCACCAGCTCTTTCCTCCTTCCCTCTATAAGAACTGCGTGTTCTGGTGTGTTCAGTAAGAACGGCCCTTCAGCCTGGGTCCCAAGATGTAGATACACGTAACAGGGTATAGCCAATGATTACAGGCAATGCATGCCAAGTGGCTGAAAAGAAAACATGTTATTCTTGCAGCATAATCTGGCAAAAGCTAATGTGCCAGGGGTCACAAACTCAATGCTTTCAGGCACACAAAGTTAGGAAGCGAGGCAGACAGAATATGCAAGAGGCAGACAGGAGAAAGTTAGCCTAAGGTTAAGCTCCAGTATTAAATTTTGTGATGAGTTAAAATAAAAAATGCTGTTTATGTAGTTAAACATCAGAGGCCAAGATTTTAACACCGTTGACTAATATTTTCTACCTGGAAGCTTAAGTACTAAGAAACATATAGTTAAAAACAAAAAATGACCCAACCTCTCTTAGCCACCAATCTCTAGTTGAGAAGGAATAATCTTCCGAAATTTGGCAATTATTCACATTTTACTTGTTTTTTTTTTTTTGTCTGAAACTGAAGGGAATTTTTAAAAAAATTCTTTTGCGTTAGTTTCCCAAACATCAATCAATATAAACTTCTACAAAATTGATCAAATCGAATCATACCACAAAGACAACCATCTGTCTGAAAGAAAGTGACTCCTATATGAATGGGGATTAGCAAGGGCATAGATGATGCCGAAGAGTATTTCACTTAACTGATTTTACTGTAATTGGATCAGGTCTGAGGCCAGGGAAACAAAAATAGCATTGTTACAGAGAATCATACACTATACTAGTTCTAACTGAAATTTTTTCTTATAGGAGAATATTTGTATATGACAAGCGCTAACTACATACTTTCAAGTTTACATTTTCTGCCAAAGGATCTGATCATTTGCCATCATGTAATCCAGAAAAAAAAAAAAGCATCAGTTGTCCCTTATCAGCCATAATAGAAAATGGCACAATCTCAAGAATACAAGGCAAAGGATGTTCCTCTCTGACCTCCAGCAGCAGATCCAGCAAAAGACACATGAAGAAACACATGTGCTTCCACGTGACATGACAATCAGATCTGGTTTTAGACCACACTTTAGAGCTTCTCTCTTGATGTGAAACTAGTAAGAATAGAGCGGCACAGTTTTTTGTTGTTGTTGTTTCATCTTTATTCTCAAACTGATGGTTAATGAGAAAACACATGGAGCAGATTAATGCCGTTAACTCAAATCCTTAGTCTTCTCTTTCCATCTCAAGCACTGGAAGATGATGCTCTTTTCATTATATTCTGGCTATCAGGTTCTCTCTTTTCTTTTCCACCTTTAGAGTCCTTTCCAAAAGGAAACATACTGCCTGGCATTCTATATTATTCCTAATTCACAGAGAGAAAATGACACAGATGAAGTGATACCTAAAAACATTAGGGATTATACTTTTAGAAACAAGACAATAATTCAGATCTTCTTTCTTTAATGCTTCTCTGTGTTACCATGGTAAAATATTTCTCAAAGTCGAAGAGATTACTGATATGCAATAAGGACCAAGGACATTACATTAATGGAGCTGTCAGTAATAAACTTATTGGTGAAATAACTGGAAAAAAGCTCAAACGTAAAGGGTTATTCACTATTCTGTTTACAGTATTCAAACAACCACAACATTCAAACACCCAGAAAGTTCTAAGCAATATTAAATAATAATGGATAACTCGGACATACTGCAACACCTCGAGGTACCTTCTGAATGACCAAAAACATGAAATTTTGTTTGGTGTAACTCTAGTTTTTTACACAGAACTACTATTTTTAAAAAATTGGCAATCCATGTTAAGAGATACACACAATCCTTAACTGACTAGACTGTTCAATAAATAGAGCTCCACACTGTTTTGTTGTTATGCACTAATGAACTTATAATTCAATGAAACCCTTTAAAGAAGTTCTAGTCTATAGAATGACATGTTCAAATTGTTTGGTCCTATTAAGAAAACCCTTCAAATTCCTTTATGTTTAATTCCTCCGAATATCATCTTTAAAGGGCCTGATTGATTTCTGTCCAAATATATCACAAGTGGAACCCCGGCGTCGCTAGCCTATGGGTTCTTCGTGAGTGTCAGTCCGTGTAAGCCAGCACAGCGACCTTCCCGCGAGTTTTCCACTGGAGATTTTACAGTACCAGACCTTCCACTGAGTACCCTGTCCTTCTCTAGGTTTTTAGCAGAAGGTCCAATTAATAATGACATGTGGTGTTCCTCAGCATAACCTGCCAAAATGTGATAATTTCCTTGGAAGAAAAGCCATGGGCTGCAATCACACGTCTGAGTTGACAAACATCCAAATGGATCCTATATAAAAAGAAAAGGTTTGTGTCTTCTGGAATATGAATGTCCACTTTTAATAAATTCAAACAGATCCCGACATAAACATCTTCAAACTTGATGGGTTTTACGTGACTCATCATTTCATAGATTTTTGGCACCAAATCTCTGGACATTATATAACCCAATCCACTGCAGTAGGGAGGGAACACCTTGAAGGGGTACTCCTGGTATGAAATATGGGTTTTTTGGTAAAATCCTCTATAGGAATAATTATCAATTAGAGGATAACCTGTGAAAAACTTCTCTGAGTGGTTTAAATTTAAAAGATACTTTACTAAATTGCCAGTATTGATGAAAACATCAGTGTCTGTCTTCATGATGTACTTGGCATTGGGGCAAAACTCGGTTACCCACCTGAATGCCATAATTGTTTTCAAGGTCAGGTTATTATACGTGTCTAAAAAATCTTGTCGTATTATGTCGCCATAAAGAAGGTGTTCATCCTCTAAGGACAACGCTAACACTTTGTCTTCCCTTTCACCTTGCTGGCCTAGTAAGAAAAATGTAAGAACCTCATATCCCCACCAAGACTTTTTTTCACCCCAAGTGACTCTAATGGCCTGTCTGGCTTTCACATCTGAGGGGTGTGAGGTCACCAGGATGACAAGAAATGGGTTCTGATGAGAACAGTTTGAATGCTCTCGAAGTGTGAAGCGAAAGTCTTGTCTGTAAATTGGCTCGTACTCATAGAAGTACATCCAGTTCACGCGTTCTATCACATTGTAGTGGGGCAGGCTGAGGTACCACATGACCAGGAAGCTCAGGACTGACAGCAGCAGGAGGCTCCATTTGAGGGATCTCAGCGACATCCTACTGGGGAGGGTGGTCAGGAGAGCCAGGGCCATGCACAGCCGCTCAGGAGCACGGGAGGGGAGGCTCGGGCTCTGCAAGATGGATCAAACACCCGGTGAGTAATCCACCACCCAAAACACTGTCAAATGCCATCCGATTAGCCACTCTAGAAAGAGTAGAACAAAGCTCCAAGCAAAACCCAAAATCCTGACCTAAATCTTATTCACTTTATTTAACTGTAAGCAAATGGATACCAACAACCAAAAGCATATTTTAGCCTTTTACATCAAGATAAAGGTTAAAACGTATCGTTGATTATTTTGGAAAATTAACATCTCTTGTTTGACATAAGTAACTGTTGAAATGTAATTTTGTCATGAATGACCCAAAGGGACAGAAAGAGGTGAGTAATGGGGGGTGGGGGGTTTTAAAAAACAAATCTACAAAAAAACCCTAAAACAAACAAACAAAAAGACTGCTTCTCTTCTTTACCACTATGAGAAAGAAGTAAAGGATTTAACGCAAGGAGCTATTACCAGCAACATGTCCAAATAAACCAAGGATCTTTCTCAACTGTGTGATCTGATATTGATTCTAACTAATATGGAGTAAGAAAAACTCAGTAGCTGTAATTATTCGTGGTGACTTGCTGATGTGAGATGAGATAAAGGTAGAGACTCATTAGTAGATGCGAGTCCAGTAGATGCAAACAGATGAAGCTGGAATTTTTAAATTCTCAGACTATGAAATAGCTTGTACTTGCCCCAAACATACCCCAGCCCCGCCTTTTACCTCACTGGCTGAACTCAATGCTCAGTCTGGATAGCAGGTGCTTAAATTAAAGGTTGAGGGACTTCAGAGTAAGGGACAGATCAACAACACGAGGGGCAGGCTGAGGAGACTTCTGACGGTGCCTTTTCACCCACAATCACTCGGGGAGAGGGCTCCTGGGAACCCAGAGCTTGCTATGGAGGAGGTACATTAATGTCGTCATATGGGAAGGCTGGTCGAGCAAGGGTTCTTCTACGTGTGCGCAGCCTCTGGCTGGTGTCGGCTACTCAACAAACAGAGGACAGAGGACGTCATCACCAGCTGTGTTCTACCCCTGGCATCTTTTCCATCCTGTTTGTGTCTCTAAATTGATTTTTATTATCAAAAGGGATTATTCTAAGGAAATAATCTGGATAAATTCTTACTACTTGAAAAGTAGGTTTCAAAACCATTAATCCATTTCTATTTCTTACCTTCTTCTTCTTCTTTCTTCTGAGTGAAAGACTTTTCAATTTCACCAACTGAACATTCAGTGATAAGCAGCAGTCAAAAATAACGCTTGAAAGTTCTGTAATACATATGACAGACATAACAGCATTGACATATGGGTCACAGAGGGGAAAGGATCACCGTTTCCTTCTGAACTAGGAACATGAGTTGAAATAAAAAGTTAAAAAACCAAAAACCACTGGTCCACAGAATTCAGAGTTCCTGGCTTCATCCTGGAGGAAGGGCTCTTGGTGTCCAAGACTTAACAACCTATGTCTAAGCTCCCATATGAGCTGGTGTCTCTACATCACTCTACAACAGTTCTACTTCCCCATAAGGAATGCAAGGGTCACTGTAACAAGTGAAACACAAAACTTCTAAGAGACACGGCGCTGGTATCCTCTCTTTAATATCTCTGTTCCAATAGCTGTTTTTTAAAGGGATGGCAGCAACACCTCCCACACTCCGCCGTGTGGGTGTTGGTGTGGAAGGAAGGAGGCGTGCGGTGAGAAAGGGGGACAAAGGATGAGCCAGAACTATGGTAAGATATTAGTAGTTGCTAATTCAAGGTGATGGAAATACAGGCAATCTCTTATACCGTGTTTCCCTGAAAATAAGGCCGGGTCTTATACTAATTTTTGCTCCCAAAGACGCATTTTTTTCATTTACTCATGTACAAAAATCCACATTTATTCAAATACAGTCATGTCTGACTGACGATCTTAACTGGGGCTTATGTTTGGGGTAGGGCTTATATTACGAGCATCCTGAAAATCATGCTAGGGCTTATTTTCCAGTTAGGTCTTATTTTGGGGGAAACATGGTATTTATAGTTTTGTTTGTATTTTGAATTTATTAAAAAAAAAAAAGGAAGAAAAAGCATAATAAAAATGCTTGGATATTAGACTTAGATGGCCTTCCCTACATCTTGGCTGCAACACTTAATGGCTGTGTGACCTTAGGGAAGTTATTTAACTTCATACAAGTTTCTTTTTTCAGCTACGCATCAAGCTTCACAACACCAATTCAGTTCGTTACAGGGGTGTATGGGGAGAACATGGATTCACCAGACAGCTCAGGGGCCCTCAGGAGTTTCTAAAGTTAAGTGACATACAGGCATGTGGACAAATGCACACACTCCGATGTCACAGGAATCACAGTGGCCTGGCCTTGTCTCTGGAACACGCTCAGGCTCTGACTGCAGGAGCACAGGGCAGTGAGTCTCCCAGCCCAGACAGGCCTCCTTACGACGGCTGAGCGGTGGGCTCTGTGAACCTGACCTTGTTTTAAATCCCATATGCAAGGGGAGGGACAGAAAGAAGAACCTAAAACATTGATGACTAGAAAAATATAAAAAGGCCCAACAGGGAAGTAGGCTATTCTTTTATCACTGACTTCTTATACATAAGTCACATATCACTATCAAGAAATAAATTATATTTATAATTTTAAAGTAATTTCCATTTTATAAAAGATAAACTTGGGATTATATAACTACACATACCCTCGCCAACTGCAGTCGACATCATTTACTTGAAGCAAACAATCTTCTCCCATCCCACAGGCTGAGCGCAAGGCTGGGTACACAGCACGCCACCAGTAATTACTTGCTGGTTTGGTGGTTGAGCCACAAGAGCTGAAGAAACATCTCACATAATGCTTGGAAAATGCAGGAAAGCCCAGAAAACCTCCAGAGATAGAACTTGTCAGCTTCCAGGTTAGGAAATGACCAATGCTTTAACCATCAAAGGAGACCACTGTCCTCCAAGAGACAGTCAGCACTTCAGCATTAAGCACCAGCACTTCAAGGCAGCCGAAGATGGCTACCTCCCTGCACAGCCCAATCACGGTCTGTATCTAGGTTTTATCTATAGGTGTTTTAGCCTCAGAAGGGCTCTGTGGACCAAAAAAATTGGAAATCATACAAACAATTATTTTTTAATGGAGAGCTTCTCAGAGGTTTTAATGTTTTCTCACAAGAGGATATATTATGCACTGTTTCTCAAATTTATCTGAATAAAGGACCTATTTTAATTTTCAGAGTCTCTGGCAGGACTAGAATTCTACACTTTGGGAAATCCTGTCCTAGAATATCTATGCACTCATTGAACGGAGAAACTAGTTTGTGTGAATCAATAGATAAAAATTTAACACCAGTTTGGAGTAAAAGAATTTTGTTGAACTGGTTCGATTACTTTGGAAAGCTTTTCAGTGTTATCACTAAAGCTGACCATATATGTACCCTATGATATAGCAACTCCACTCCTAGGTAGAACACGCAACAATGTGTATGTACCTAGAGACACCAAAAAATGTTCAAGCAAGTTCCTAACAGCACACTATTTATGACAGCCCCAACCTGGAAACCACCCACAGTAGAAGAGAGAAATAAACTTACAGAATATCACATTATACAAAATGAAAACGAATAAACTACTACCTTGCATGACATCATGGAGAATCTCTCAAACAAAATGTTGAGCTAAAGAAACCAGATACATAAGGAAGAGACATTATGATTCCATTTACGCAAAGCTGAGAAGCAGGTAACAGGAACCTAGGGTGTTGGAATTGAGGACACTGGGAACCTTCGGAGAGGGAGGGGATATAATGGGGAGAGGCTGGAGGGGACTTTCTGGAGTGCTGGCCATGTTCTAGTTCTTCACCTAAACAGTGTGTTTACTCCGATAATTCATGTTCTAACTTGTGCACGTTTCTTTTTGTTATACTTCCACAGAAACATGCAAAAAGCTTGGCGATGCAATCAGTCATTCTGCATATCTGGTTACGGTGTGCAGTCAGTGTTGGCAGGTGTCCACACGACATGCCAGCCCTTGGGTGTCCCAGTTGTGATAAGAGCACCAACAGGTGCTGCCACACACTAACTCATGTAATCTTTGAGAGAGCCCACAAATTAAGACACTTTTAAAACAGTTACTGTTTGCATTTAATAGATAAGAAAACTAAGGCTTGGGGAGAGTCCATAGCTAGCCTAAAACCGCAGATTTGTAAGTGGTGGAGACAAAAATCAAACAGGACTCCAACATTCATGTTCCTGGCCACGACCTTCCTATCCTAGAGAGTCGCTGCACGCATGCCTCTTGACCAGAGCTGCTCTGGGGGGGCTTTAATGTCTCGCAATCATTGAATCTTGATAAAAATAGTAAAAGCATCACAGCCTTACTGTCTTCAAACAGAGACTCAACATCTCTTAAAACCTGAACTATGAAGTATTAACAGTACAGCTAATAATTAATCATGCATGCAGATATAGACCTTTTTATTTTTGTATTAAAAACATGCTGGGCTCTAGGAAATAATTTTTTTTGGGGGGGGGGGGCAACATGGAGGAATCAGTAAAACTGCAAAGACTCCAGAGAAACAAAGAATTACTGCAATGGTACAATTATTTTTAAGCAAAAATAACCTGAAATCCTTTCCTGGGATGCAAAAATGTTATTTTCTGCAAAGGGAAAGCAAATTTAATTATTTTAAAAATATGTAAAAGTTTTCTACTTGCAAATATAATGTGTATGTTCATTAGAGAAAATTTTGTGAATGCAAAAGAGAAAAAAAGCACAAAGATAATAAAAGCTTAACGGTAACACTGTTGTTAATATTTTTAATGACGGTCTATCAGGTCTGTCACCCCACAGCAATACAGAGCCTCCATCTCATCTGCGGGCACGGCCTCCTCCCATGCCTATTTCAGCCACAATGGCTTCCTTTCTGATCCCTGAATATGTCAAACACTTTCCCCGCCCTTGGGGAGGCTGCAGTTGTTCTCCCTCTAACTCAAAAGCTGGTTCTTGGGAAAGCTGGCTCTCTCTCATGCTGCAGGTCTCAGCAAAGTATCATTTAAGCAAGTCTTCCCCTGACCTCTTATCTCAAGTTATTCCCCTTACTTTCTATCCCATTGTTCATTATTCTGCAGCATTTCACCTGGAATTTTCTGTCTATCTGTTTATTGTCTGTTCCCTTCAAAAGGATGTGAGGTTCCTGAGTGGTAAACCTTACCCACCTTGTTCGCTGACGTATCTCTGGTGCCTAGCACACAGTAGGTGCTTGTTGGATACTGGAATACTGTGAATACGGTCTGGTAAAGTGCTTCTAGCCACTTAATAGATTGAGGAAATATTCCCAAGAATAAATTGAATCCAAAAGTAAACTCCCAAATTTCTGTTAGATCATGCTTACTTTTCTTCAGCTATCTTTGGATACAAAGCTTTATTCTTATAGGCTAACTGATTATGACCATGTACATTTTAAAAGGAAAACAACAAAAATTAAATTTCAATGAAAATCAAGCATGCTAGATTCAGGGTCATCCAAGGAGGAAACATGTGCTATTAAAGATAATTACTAAACTACTGGCAATTGCTCGCATTCCAACATTTCTTCTACATAAAAAACAATACAAAAAAGGCAGTGGAAATTCTAAATGCCTACAAAAGGTCCTGTGGGTATTGAGTTTAATATGAATCATAATTACACACATTAATCATGTGCTATTCCTTGTAAAGGCAGGGACCACACATCAATACCCATTCTTGAGGAAAATTTCCATACTAGTACTCTCAAACTGAGCGCATTAATTCATAAACAAGGCAATATAGAAAACTCTACCATTCTGATCCCCCCTGATACTAGAAGGAAACACAACCAGTGACGTCTGACCACGACTCGTCTCTTCCTCTTCCTTCTTTAACCCAGTGGTTCTCAAGCTTTGCTGCATATTATAATCTCCTGCAGAACTTGAAGAAAAGCTCTGGACACAAAGATGCACCCAGGACCAACTGAATCAGGTTTCAGAGGGTGTGAGGCCCAGGGAGCAGTATTTGTAAAGCTTCCTAGGTGACTCCAACGGGCTGCTGTAGACCCTTCAACTGCAGTGCAAGGCACCACCAGGGAGCCTGTCAGAAACACAGAACCTCAGGCTCAGCCCCAACCGCCTGGATCAGAACTTACATTTTATGAAATAACATATTAAACAGTTAGAATGTGGATGGCACCCAATAAGAACTAAAGAGATGCTACTGCTATTATTGGGTTGTCGGAAAAGTCATGACATATTTTTTTCTACGTTTTTCGTTGCAAAAATGCATCATGACTTTTCCGACAACCCAATACTATTAAAGTCCATACTATATGCTCCATCCAACTGACTCTTACTTGCCCATATTCGTTCCCTTTACAAACCCCGCTGCCAGCCCCCAATGTTTCTTACATGAGAGCATACGCGCTACAGCACACTTATGCAGGCAAATAAATAAATCCTCATCGTTCCACCTTCTCCCTCCAAATCAATCTGCCTTCTTTTAGAGGCCGAGTATTGTGTTTCCTCCAGGATCTTAAAATTCCTAACGCTATGCTCCCTGCTCATAGGAGCCCACACAACCACCAGCAGCAGTGCCCAGTGCCAAATGTGGACTTTTTGGGTGCTTCCTCCACACACATGTTCCCCTCCTGCCCCACAGTCTTCCCATAACTGAATCACATTATTTTTGGCGCATGATTTGCAATGTCCAAAGTCCTGTTAACAGGTACTTCCAGCCACCGGAGGAAGGCTACAAAACACATTAGCCTTTTCAAACTGAGGTGTGAGTGGTATCAAGCTACTTTAAGGGCTGTGTACGTTTGATAAGGCTTACATATTTCTTCTTACTTTGAAGCACACAGCTGAATGTGTAATAGAGAATAAAATTTTATTTATTGAATGAACTACAACTGCTATAATTGCCTAATTTGATAATGCTTAAAAATAAGATATGCTTTACTCTGTCAGGGCAAACAAAGGTTTGCACTAAAAACAACTTGCTTTCTACTTCATTTCTTCATACTCCCCTCTCTCCATATTTCAGCAATAGCCCCAGCTTGGTCCTGGTACTGTAATAAGCACTTTGCATACTTCCATTTGTTTCAAGATTAAAACCACTTTATGAGGTAGCCTCATTATAATGACAATTATCTGCCAGCAAAGGAGACAGGTTTGAAAACCTGCTCCTTAGTCAGGGTCACAGGCAGCACAGCAGAGCTGGGAACCCAGGTGTCCTCACCCCCTGGGTGGGGGGAACCACCGCACTGTAATACACCCTTCCTAGCTTGTTTCTATCCTGCTGGCCTGGCATTTTCATCCTTTCCTCCATGTAGGGCAGCACCTCTTGATCTTCTTCATGGATGAAAAGTTGTCAAAGCCAAACCAGAATCTTCAAAAAGGGGGAAATCCTAAATGCAAGCGTGGTTCAATTTCCGAGCAGATCCTGCTCAGCAACTCCTAATTTTCATCCAGACGGTTTTCAACTAGTCTCCCCTTCCAAGTACACGTTTCAGGAATAAAGGAATTGCTGAGGAGAATGTTAATGAATTTCTATTCCGAATAACCCTGAATAAATGGCTGAGCTTCTGCAAACATCAGTGAGCACTTAGACACAAAAGCAATGACCACCACGAGCCCACAGGACTCACTCAGATCATTTCATCTGACTAACCTCATCCCCATGTTCAGTAGGGTTCCTCGGTCAGATCAGGGGAGCCTTAGATAACACAAGAACTAAATGTCACTGAAGAGGACGGGACACTGAAAGGTCCTCCCAAACAAAATGGAAAAATGTGAGTCTAAGGACAGTGCCTAGATGATTTCGAAATTGGCTCATCCATCACAGCCGGTGTATTTTTCATGTAGTCGTTTGTTCAACACACATTTCCTGGGCTCGTGCTGGCCTGGGAGAATACAGTGTTGACCAACACAGCTCTGGGCCTGCTCTCCACTTAGGCTCTAAGGTTGTCAGGGCATCTGTGCCAACCTGAGAGAAAGTCTCTAGGGTTTGATCACAGGCCTATCTTTAGCCTTTTCCTGTTTAACATATCAAAGACAAATGAATGTAGGCTTATTCAACTTTGCAGAGGAGAAAAAGCAGGAATAAAACCCCAGCAAATTCATTAGAAGATGTAATCTAAAAAGGTTTCAACAGGTTGGAACAGGGACAGAGCAAGATGAAATCCAATGGGAACAAATTTACTGTCCGCTATCAGAGTTCAAAAAACCAACCGCACAAGGGCAGGATGGGGGATCGTTTTAAACAGCAGCCTGAGGTAAAAAGACCTAAGATTTTAGTTGCGTAGGAGTTCAATAGGAAGGAAGGCGGTGATGTAAAGGAATAACTGGAGAATCAGGAGACAAGGATTTTGGTTCTAACAGCTGGGGAGGTGGGTGGCAAATCATTGAATTTGGAGAGTTGCTTTTCTCATCAGGACCCTAGGGGATTGGGCCAGGACACCTCTCAGGCCCCGTCCAGCAACACCAGTGCAGATTATGTCATTTCTGCACACTGCTGTGAGTCCCCAGCATCTAGCACAGTGCTGGCACCCATGAGTGAATGATAGTGCTAACAGAACTACAAGTTAATAGTATAACGTGTCCCCCTCCCTCAGCGCGCATGCACATGCGCACACACACGCACATGCGCGCACACACACACACCCCAAAAGCCCTAATATACTCGCGAGTTCAAAAAATAAGAAAAACTACTGAGCAAAAGGGGTCATAACCCCATAGCGACATATATATCTTCCATTTTAAAATAAGAAGTGAGATGTAGTTCAGAGGAGGGTAACCCCGTTTTGGTTTATCACCTCCCACGAGGATTAGATGAAGCAGTGGCTGAAGAAACTGGGGTATGTTCTGGGGAAAATGAAAGCTTATAAGGTCCATAGTAGGTGCTTTCAAACACTTTGAACAATATGTCAGTATTAACTCCAGAAGGCAAATGGAAACCCACAGATAAAAATTAACAAGAGGGTCCAATACAGATTTCTAAAATGGGCTGCTCCCCACCAACGGAAATCTTCAAGTGGCTGGCAGGAATGTTACGGAAATGAATTCCTCATGGAGTTTAAGATATTTTAGGTAAGTCCGAAGGTCCCTTCCAACTGTAAGATTTCATGACTTTGTTATTCATAATGTTTAAAATGTAGTATATGGAAAAGGTTTCCTTTTTACATAATTTTTTAAAACTGTTCAATTTTTAAGGATAAATCTTCAGTACTCAGAGTTTAAGAAAAACCCCCCACATTAAGCACAACTCTCCACGGTTGTTCCAGTTTTAAGTAGATAGTGAGTATAAATACCTAATACTCCATTGCCGATTCCCACCCCTGCTGGGTGCAGCACTACCCACTTCAGGTATCTTCTGAGATGTCTGGGAGAAGGTCTTTCATTCAAGCCTTATTAAAATAAAAGCTTCCTGCCTCGGTGTGTTGAAGTAGAAGACACCTGGGTTTTTAAAAACATATTTTAAAATAGACATAGTATACACTGTTTGCAAACAAAATCCCTACTTTTTTGCAGGAATAACAATATCTAGAAATATTTTATACATTTCTGGTGTGGTGGTGTATAGAGTCTTTGGGCTAAGAAAAATGAGGAGCAGCCAAAAGCAGCAGGACCTGAGAAGGAAAATTTAGCTGCAACTTTTATTTTGCTTTTGCCTATCTGCAACTGCATCCAACAAAAATCCCACTCTTGGGC
>NW_017731366.1:515211-525632 GCF_001890085.2 Hipposideros armiger | reverse complement strand
AGAAGCCGGCGACTGATCTGCCTCGCCCGGGAAGAGCGCGATGATGGTGCCAACTTGGGCCAGTGAAGCAACATCCTCCACAACTAGACTGAAGAGCAAAAGGACAGCAACTTGTCTGTTCCCCTTCCCCCAATTCCCAGCACTGTTCCCATCCCCCCAATTCCCCAATAAAAATCTTTTTAAAAAAATCCCACTCTTAATCGATTATTTCAATGCAAGTTTGAATTTTAAACAGGGTTTTTTGTTTTTGTTTTCTTTCTTGTTTTTTAAGGGTAAGTGGGGTATGGGGCTGTATCGCTTCTATAGCAATTTACAAAGCACAAGTGTTATCATCCCATTTTTCAGAGACCTGTGCAGCCCAAGTACAGGCCAACCTGGAACCCAAACTCAAGCCCACCTCTAAATGCTGTGCTCCTTCTCCAGAGCACAGTGCCCGTAGAAGAGCCCAGCGTCATACCCGATTCCACAGCCTTTTGAGATTCCTGGGCAAGGAGCAAAGAGGAGAGCAAAAGTGGACTCACCTCTGCATTCAGGGCTGGGACGTCTGAGAGCACGCCATGACAGAGCAGCCTGCGGAAGAGGCAGCAGGGTGGCTGGTCTGGGGAAGCTAGGAAAACTGGGACAGGGCAAAGATCACTCAGATCAGGCAGAATGGCAGACTGCTGACTTGAAAGCTGGAATTCCTGTCTCTGTTTTGCTACAAACAGCTTTACCAATTTGTAAATTTCACTCATTCACTCATTAGGTATGCTGGCCCTGTGTCAGAGGCTGGGGATGCAATGGTTCGGAAGATGACAAGGCAAGCCCTGCCCTCAAGTTGCTTACACTCCATCAGAGCAAAGACTAAATGCAATGAGGAAAGCTCACCTGGAGAAGATGAAGGGGAGACCTCAGTACTTAAATGTCTCCAAATTTGCGATCAGCCTCCATGGTAGAGAGCTGAGTTTGGACTCTCAGAATGTATGAATGCTCAATTAAAGTGCAAATTACAGAACTGGTATCAGTTTAGAGAACAGAACTATTCTGCATCTGTTGTGCAAGATCATTTAAAGAGCACCCTGTGGCCCACACATTTGACCTCATTCGTGAAGGTGTAAAGTTTGCTAAGAGGTAACAGTCAAATTATCCTTCTTTCTCTAAAGCATAAAAGTGGGTAACTCCATCTTTGAAAACAAAGTCTGTTACCAAAATAGTAACCGAATATAGTTTTAGAAAACAGACATGGTTTGAGCCCTCACTGTCACACTGGTGGGGGGTGGGGTATGTGACCGCAGATTTGTGAAATGTTTTAACAGGAGCAGTACTTCTTTATTCCAAATTAAAAGAGCCTGTCCAGGCACAGCTTGGGAGTTTAGCAGAATTCTATGTTCTCCCAGGAGTGGCGGGGGTTTTTTTGTTTTTTTTTTTAATAAAAAGCCACATAGCAAATATTTTCTTTGTGGGCCATATGGTCTTTATCCCAGCTACTCCATTCCACCTTTGCAGTAAAAACAGAGCCAGGCAATATTAAATACATAGGGATGGCTGTGCTCCAATAAAACTTTATTTACAAAACAGGCTGCTGCTCTGGAAGTGTTTGTTCTAACCACATGAAATGGCATACCATAGAACATCAACCAAATCTCCCAAGATCTCTCTTCTGTTTCCTCATGACCACAACAGGCCATGCTACTCAAAAGGGGGTCCTAGTGCGGGTAACATGTTTCCTACATGAAATGGTTCTTGGAGGATAGGTGGGGTCATAATTATTAACCTGGGCTGTGGATGCTACAAAGGGGAAACAAAAGGCCTCGGCTTTCTGGTTAACTACTTGTATTCAGGGTCAGACACACACTCAGTGGGAAACTCTGATCATCTACTCGTAGCTTTTTGTTTTTTATTCCTTGATTTATCAGAGCTTCAAGGGGTACAAGTTATCTCCCTAGCCAAATTTTCCATCCTGCAGCCCCTCAGGACCTACGCTACAGATGTTCTATGGCTTCATTTCCCCTCATCTGAATGTGCCCCCTACAAATCTCCATGCTTCTAGCCCATCCCCTCACCTCACCTTCTCCTGTAATTAGCAATGTGCCAAAAGCTCTGGTGCCAAACACAAATCAATATTTATAACATATAACTTTTTATTTAAACCACTGTTTGTCCTAAAAGAAATACTTGCAGTTGTTAAATGCACTCCAACTTCTGAATGCATGTTGTGCAAGGTCATTTAAGAGCAACCTGTGACCTCCCACATTTGACCTTATTCATGAAGTATGAAAAGTGTGGTTATCTACCCACATAGTAAGCAGGAATGAGCAATGATAGCTTTTAGAGCTACAAGACAAAAGCCTATTTGGCCTAGATATTACATAGCCGTGAAAGTGATAAAGGCATTTCCTAAAACGGGATTTTATCTGTATCATTCAATGGTGGACAGAACAGAGCGGGGACTGGGCAGAGAGAAGGCAAATCATTTGAAGAAGGAAGAGAGAAAAAAGCACCCATTGGAGTCCTTTCATAGGGATGAAGAGTCTGAACTTGAAGTTGAATGTGACCCTCAATAAGTTTATATAGTTAAGTTTCCCTGAGGTACCATGGTATATCAATAATAACTCACTTTTAAAATATATATATTTTTTCCAGTGAGTTAGTAGACCTTAATTAACTCTTGTACATCATCCAATCCTATGGGGAAAGAAATATACCTGAATATACAACAAAAATTGGGGCTGTGTAAATGACCCTCAAAATTTTGTAAAGCAGACTATTATGGTCAATTTTAACCTATTAGGATGATTTCTAAATTAAAATAAGGTGAACTTACCTGTAGGATTTCAGCTGAAGTTCTTTGATGTTTTCTGTATTCCATGCTTTAATTAAAACAGATTTGCTGGGAACTATTGAACAGAAAAAGAGAAAAAGAATATATCTGAATCACAAGAACAATGGGCACTACGACATATATAATCAATACCTAACAAGCTGCTATAGAAGCAAATTATTATAAATTGACACTCTCCATTTTTGGAAAAGCCCTTCTCTTCTTCCTCCTTGTACTCAAATCACCTCATGCATCTAATCTGGAATTGTATTTGGCCACTATATTTGGCCATTGGGAATTAATTACCCAATGACCATTCATTTGAATGAACTTCCTGTGTAGAAGAAAAAAACTAAATCATAGACTCTTATCTTTCAATTTTAAGTAGTCCCTTCTCTAGACTGATCCACGGTCAATTTGCGCTTTTATCAGGCATCAACACATTCTGCGAGCAAAAAATCAGCACCCTACCTCTGTCTAAACCGCCTGGGGGAAAGCTAAAATACAAACTTGTTGCCAGTTGTACACTGAACTCAAATCTTTTACCTCTGAAAACAGAAAAAAGAGAGACATGGTTTTGTAGTTCATTGGTGGTAGCTCTTTCCGGCAAAACAAAGCAGCCATTTCCTAAACGCTGGCACTATGTGCAAAATACACAGAGAAAAGAAAACCATCTCTGCCCTGCCAATCTCCCTCCTAGTCCAGCGGTGAGGCGTACAGGAGAAGGAATACGGAAGGCAAACCGTTGCTTGCTGCTGGCATCATTCCTTATTGCTTGGGAAAGTGAGGCTCCATTGCACCTTTACGATTTTAAAAAAATGCCTTGTATATATGTACTCGTTAAGATCGCCTCTTACAAACCATGTAACCACTAGGCCTAGGGGTTTCCTCCCCTCTCTGCCCAATTTACCCAATTTCCTCTTTAGGTCCATATACCTCCCACAATGGAACCCCCACAATTCGGTTCTCGGGCCCTTTGGTTACGCTAGGGAATGCGTTCGCCTCGGACCTTTTGGGGAACCCACTAACACCAAACCTCATTTCAGTCTTTTTCCCGGTCGCCGCGGCCAACACTCCCGCTCTCTCTACCCTCGACCTCCTTGGCAGCTCCCCGAGTTCGCCACGTGAGAGGCCCGGTCCGACAGCGGGGCGGGGGCTGCGCCCCGAATCAGAAAAGGGCCGACGATGTGCTCCTGCAGCCGCGGCCTGGCTCCACCACGCGCCCCGGCGCTGCCCCGCGTCACCCACGGCCCCTTTGGGCCCCTTCTCCCGCGCTCACCGGGGTCGAGCAGATGTTCATTACGGAGGCCCCAGCCCAAGGGCGCGGTTGCTTGCAGAGCAACCCGGGTCACGCTTCAATAGAGGGCGAAGTGGAGCCGCCTTTTTGCGTCCGGGCCTCGCCGCCCGCGTCTCGGCGTCCCGGAGGAAGAGGTGTTCCTGGGGAGGTGGGACCCAAGACCACGCCCGCCAACTCGCCCGGAGGTCTGCAAGGCCTCCGGCTGCCCCACTACCCCTGCCTCTCACTCACCTTCCGCGCGCGGCGCGCAGCCAGCTCGAATGCGGGCGGCGGCCGATTCTCCCGCCCCGCGCGCACACGCACCCTCCCCACGGCCGGGCGCGCGCAGACCACGCGCCGGGCCCGGAGCCCCTCGCTCGCTCGCTCGCTCGCTCGCTCGCATGCACGCATGCACGCACACGCGGGTCCTGCGCCCCGGCGAGTGGGGCCCCACGCGACCTGCAGCCCGCAGCTCTAACACTGGCCTGGGCGCGCGCTCTCGACCCTTGCCATCCCCTAGCAGTACAAGCACCGTGGTTTTCGATATGCGTTTTACGCTTGAGGCTGGTACTTGCGGTTCTGGCAGACCTCCCGCAAAGATTTGGGTTTAAGGCTCGCTCCTCTTTGCTCGCAATGTTTCCAAGTTGCATAAAAGCACGCCCTCGAGGAAACCCTAGACTTATTTACTTATTAAAATCCTCATGGAGCTCTGAAGCAAAGAAGAAACCTCGGGAAGTTTTTTGCTCTTTCAGAAGAAATGTGCGTTCAATTTCTAGAATCCATGGAGAATGAAGGGTGGGAATACAACGGGTTACAATGGTCTGGTATACACACAGGAGGCCTAGGGAGTTGCGTGATCTCAAGAAATGCCTCTAAATTCTCCTTGGGTCTGGAAAATTCATCGGTCGGCCCCACCCTGAGTCGTCACCAACTACGTAACCTGGGAAGAGTGGAGAGGCTTTCAGGCCTGGGCCCTGGGTGTTGGCCAAATGGGTTGTGGCCGTACTGGTCTTTAGGTGGAGGTGCTTGAATTAATCCAGAAATATTTTTTCTCCTTTTTCAGCACCCCTGGAAGAGTGCCATCTGCCAACAGTTCCGCATTCTGGCCGCTGGGCTATGGGACTGTGAACAGCTTGGCTCCAGCATCACTGTGTGAAAAGTTGAAAGAATAGATCATATGTGTGAACACTCGATGTATATTCCTCCCAAGAGTGCATAACAACATTACGGTAGTAACTGCTTTCTTTGCCGCTCTCCTAAATACTTCAGCCTGCGTCCCCAAGTATAAAGAAAAAGACCAGGTAAGAAACAATGACATCTAAGAAGTTTAATAATTTGATATCACCTAATATCTACCCATATACAAATTTATCCAGTTGTCAAGAAAAGTCCTATATTGGCATTGTAGAAAGATAGTCCGGTGAAGATTCATACATTGCACTCTTTTAATGCTGAACAATCCTCCATCTTTTTTGTTTCACAGCATTAACTTTTTGAAGGGTTTAGGCCAGTGATCTCAGAGGGTTCTACTTTTTCAAATTGTCTAACCTTTTTTTCCTCTTGATGTCATTTAATTTTTAATTTGGCACCCTCATTTCCTGTAAGCTAGAAGGAAAGTTGAGATGTTTGAGTAGATGGCAAAAATCCTGCTTACTTTACAAGGTGCTCTTCATATTGTTTGCCACCAGGAAGAACATATTAAACACTTAATATTAATTCATAAATGCATAATATTAGGTTGTACTAGTTCCCATGATCACTGAAATCTGAATTGTCTTTCAGAGTTCTTTATTATAAAGTCCAATTTCCCTTTTGAAGTTAATAGGTTTTCTGTAGGGTGGTAACTTTGGGACTTTTTGGAGGAGAAAGTCTTAGATTCCTGCAAAGAGAACACAGGTTCCAAATCCGTTCACCTGGGTGAGCAGAGTAATCACCTGGATCGTTCTGATACCTACTGCTTCAGGTCATCCAGTGGTAGATAGATGTTTCATTTAGTTAAATACTAGTTCATTCAAAGAACAGTAAAATTCTGGTCTCTGTGGAGTTTGGGTACTTTAGAGTTCCTGTGGATAATTCTGGTAAAAGCTGTGATGCATTCTGCAAGGTCTAGTGATGTATTAATATGTTTTAAGATTTGATAAAATCCAGGAGGAGTTTCCTACATGCAGCTGGGCATACCTGACCTAAACTCCCAGCTCCATGCTAAAAACAGAAACAAATCAAGAATATATAATACTGCGTGTAATCTTTGCCTGTGGTCAGCTGATCGCTAGCTTATAGCATAGATATATCGGTGGGTGTGAGCTCATCCACTTAAGCTCATAAACTCTGCAGGACAAGAATTATGTCAAGTTAACTCTATATAAGTTTACTCTATGTGACCACCTCAACACCCACAAGAAAACTCTCAAAAATCATCATCTGTCTATTCCACAGACAAATGTAGTGTTCTAAATAGAGAGCCTGGAACCCCATGTCTCAAAAGAGGACAGTTTTTAGTAAGGCAGTCAAAGTCAGTGGGTGGCATCAGTGGATTTGTTTGCATCAGCAAATTAGTGTTTGCTCTTGACCTTGCCCGCTGATCTGAATTTCATCAGAGTCAGCATGCTAAGAGCCCAAAGCAGAAGCTGCAAGGCAGAAAAGTTACCTCAAAAGTTTTGTAGCATCATTTTGCCACATTCTATTGGTCAAAAGCAAGCATAGGGCCATTCAAGTTTCAAGGGGAGGGGACCAGGCCAGGGCATGATTACCAGGAGATGAGGCTCAGTGGTGGGGATGGGGGACATATTTAGAAAGGAGCTAACAAGGGCAAATGCAAAGTCAGATGTGTAGCATTGATCATACTGATCCTTTGCTCAAAATCATGTGGGTCTGGGTCACCTACTTAACTTCAAGCCTAGCCATAATCCCCCAACCCCAGTTATGACCCACATATTTACATTGACAATTAATATGGTTCACAATTTCTTTCCCTTTTTTTAGTTTCACCTGTACAAAACAATGTAATAGACATTTGCATCCCGCACAAAGTGATAACCCCCCTCCCCCAATCTACTTCCCCTCTGACATTGTATATAGCTGTTACAATTCCATTAACTCTATTCCCTATGCCATACTCCACATCCTGTGACTATATATATATTAAATTATAGTTGACATTCAGTATTATTCAGCTTTAGCTTCAGGTGTACACTGCAGTGGTCAGGCATCTACACCATTCATGAAGTGGTCTCCCTAATAAGACAAGTGTCCATCTGACACACTACAAAATCTTTACAACATTACTGATTATATTCCCCAAACTGTTTTTCATATCCCTGTGGCAATCTTGTACTTACCAATTTGTGCCTCCTGATCCCCTCACCTTCTCCCTCATCCCCACCCCCATCCTATCTAGCAACCCTCAGTTTTTTCTCTACATCTCTGAGACTGTTTCTGATCAGTTTGTTCATTTATTCTATTCTTTAGATTCCACATATAAGTAAGATCATTTGGTATTTGTCTTTCTCCATCTTACTTATTTCACTTAGCATGATGTTCTCTAGGTCTATCCATAGTGTTGCAAATGGTACGATTTCCTTCTTCTTTATAGCTGAGTAATACTCCATTGTGTAAATGTACCACAGTTTCTTAATCCAGTCATCTACCGATGGGCCTTTCGGTTGTTTCCATACCTTGGCTATTGTGAATAGCACTGCAATAAACATAGGGGTGCATTTATTTTTTTCAAATTAGTGCTTTGGATTTCTCTCGATAGAAACTTAAAAGTGGAATTGCTGGGTCATAAGGTAGTTAATTCCATTTCCAGTTTTTTGAGATACCGCCATACTGATTTCCATAACAGCCATTCTTCATCCCATCTTGGCTGACAGTTCACCTCACTAAGCAGAGGAAACTCATTGATAACTAAATGAGGCAGGCTCCATTGCAAATCTATTAATATATGGAAAACATAGACCTCTATATGTGGAAGGATGCTGTAGGACATTGATATTACATTTTACAAATTCTGTATTTTTGTTTTAGAAAGGTTTTATTGCAATACCTGTTTTTAAAATGTCTTTAATGTCCTATGAATAACTAGTGGGTATGTGTGCTTATACCTGCCAAAAACCTCCCTAGAATGCAGAACAGAGCCATGGACAACAGTTTGAGTGTAAGAAATCCTCCCAAATGAAATGAGTGAGCGGAGAAGGTCTAAAACCTTTAAGAGATTATTTCTTTCAAGGTGGTCTCCTTGTTCTTTGTGTAGCATTTATTAGCTTGTGATTCAGTTATCTGCTGCAGGGCAAACCATCCCACATATTTAAAAAAGCAATTTAATATTTCTCACAATTCTGAGGGTTGGTTGGGTGTGGTTTTGTCTGGGCTTACACAGTTATATTCAGCTGTAGTAGGGGTTGGCAAAATTTTCTGTGAAGGGCCAGATAATGCATATTTTAGGCTTTGTATCTGTCGAATACTCTTTTTGGTTATCTATTTTATTTTTTTTACAAACCTTTAAAAAGCAAAAGCTATTTTTAGCTCAGGGCTCTGCATAAAAACAGGCTGAGGGCCAAATTTGGCCCGCAGTCTGTGGTATGCCAGCCCCTGACCTGCAGAGTCAACTTACTCCAAGGTGGCCTCACTCACATGTGTGGCAGGTGGCGATGCTGTCCACGGAAGACCACAGTTCTCCTAGAGCATCCTCCTGGAGAGGAGACTGTGACTTCTCACCCTCCACAGGCTACATTGTGAGTCTGTGGACAGCATCCAAGAGAGTGGGGGCGGAAGCCATCAGACTTGTTAGAACTGTAGCCTGAGGAGTCAAACAAGATCGCTGTGCCCCATTTTTTGAATCAGAGGAAACTGTGAGGCTAACCCACACTCAAGGGCAAATAGACTCCCTCTCGATGCGAGGAGCTGCAGATATCATGGCTGCAGCTAGCAGAACTAAGTGGCAGTTTTCTACTCGGTGCACCACCAAGGGAGATCAAAGACTGATGCTGACTTTGACATTAGATTGGCTCTCAGCGCCTTATTCAGATAACTTCAAATTGAGTCATAAAATGGAATTTATAATCTCTGATGACAGCTATTGTTCCTATTCTCTCCATCGCCCATACTGCCCCATCCTGCTTCTAATTCTGTGAACACCCACTCATTTCCTTTAGTACTTGTTTACAAGTACCTCTGCCATGAGACCATCAGCTCCCTGACAGAAGGGACCACGCCCTACCACCCTGCCTTGCTGTCTTATACCTTCAATAGATATGTTCAGAATTTCATTGGCTAGCCTTACTGAGGTTTGAAGCCAGGTTATTTGCTTACTTCACAAAAGCAAAACTAATTTAAGAATCTAACATTACCTACAAATTCCAGAAGAACAGTGTGCATCAAAAAGTTACACTTCACATTCAAATACTATCTAATCAATCAGATGGTTAAACTCCTTAGCAGTTTTCCAAACATATAACCTAGAGTTAGGAAGCAGTATGCTTAATAAGTTTGCACTAGCAACCACCTTTAAAGGCATATTACATTTTAATTCTAGATTTGTCTGCAGATGAAAATAAAAATATAACAACAGTTTGTAATATATGCTGTGTATGTTCCAAGGTAGAAGTGATTCTGGAGAAGGCTTCTAATCCACAGTAAATGCTGCTACTAATTGCTCAGTTGAATTTTTTAATATGTGTTTTCTCCCAAATCTCACTGTAACTCTGTCTTTCTTCCACTTGATGGAAAGCTTTGACAATTTATTATGGTTAGCAGCAGCTGGGGTGCGTTTCTAATTGATGACTTGTTATCTTATAGTCCTTACTTGACTACCCACATTTTTCATTCTCTTCAGCATCTTCCTCCAGTGTCTCCTGTCTTGCTGAATGAGATAAATGGTGATGCTTTTGTGCAAATGCAGGCAGTATTTCCATCTCTCCTCTTCTTCCTTCCGTCAGACTACAGGTGCTTGCAGGCCTCATGCTAGGTAACGTGTGTATGGCACTCAAGCATTCACTAAGTGTACTCACGTATACTTTATTGGTTGGTTATTCATACATCAGTCCTGTGGGATGGACACGGTCACTACCTCCATTTGGCAGGTGGGGAAACTGATGAACAAATGTCCCAGAATAGCTCAATGTGTTCATATGAACCTCAGTAGCTTCCCATAAAATCTTTATTCTCCTGGATTCCTTATTTGGTTAAAGCAGTCTCATTTATCAGTTACCCAAGTTTGACCCTCCATTCTTCCTCCTCTATTACTTCACATGTCCAGTCAGTCACCAAGATCCTGTGGGGTGTATCTCTCTCCCTCTCTCTCTCCCTCTCTCTCTCCCTCTCTCTCTCTCCCTCTCTCCCTCTCTC
>NW_017731366.1:490660-515096 GCF_001890085.2 Hipposideros armiger | reverse complement strand
CTCTCTCTCTCTCTCTCTCTCTCTCTCTCTCTCTCTCTCTCTCTCTCTCTCTCTCTCTCTCTCATCCTTGACCTGATTATTCCCCTGCTCCTCAGAAAGCCTCGTCTCTCACCTGGGTTTGTGCCAGAGCTTTCTTCTTAAAAGCGGATTCTGATTCAGTGGGTCTTGCATGAGACAGACACATGATGCTGAACTTTAACAAACTAATTGGTGATAGGATGCTGCTGGTGGACCACACTTTGATCAGCAAGAGTCCAGCACTGTACTGTCTAATAGAACTTTATGAGATGGTAAAAATGCTCTCGGTTGTCCAATACTGTAGGCACTAATCACTTGTAGCTACTGAGCACTTGCAATGTAGCTAATGAGACTGAGGAACTGAATTTTCAATTTTACTTAATTCGAATTAAAGTAGCCACATGTGGCTACGGGGCCACCATGTTGAACAATGCACATCTCTATATGCCCCTTTCCATCCTTCAAAACTCAGTTCAAATATGGCTCAGCCTCAGGACTATCAACATAATTTGTGGAGCCCAGTGCAAAACGAAAATTCAGGGGGTCCTTGTTAAAAAATTATGAAGAATTTCAAAACAGCAACAGCAGAGCATTCGAAAAAGCCCCTCTAAGTGCAGGGCCCTGTGCGACTGCACAGTTCCCACCCCCATGAAGATGGCCCTGCTTAGACTGGTAGAAACATTGACAAACTATATGAAGAGGTAATTTACAGAAGAAGAAATCTGCGTGGTCAACACATACCTCAAAAGATGCACCTTTTCATAGGAGTCAGGGAAATGCAAATTAAAGCTACAATGAGATACATAATGTTACATAAACTTAGTTGATAAAGCAGTGGCAAGATTCAGAACATTCTAAATCCTCTGTTGTTACTTCAACAGTTTTCACAGCATCTTCACCAGGGGTAGATGCCATCAAAATAAACCATTTTCCTCATTTATAAGAAGCAACTCCTCATCCATTAGAGGTTTATTATGAGATTACAGAATTCAGTCCCATCTTCAGGCTCCACTTGTAATTCTAGTTCTGCTATTTCTACCACATCAGTAGTTACTTCCTCCACTGAAGTCTTGCACCCCTCAAAGTCATCCATGAGGGTTGAAATCAACTTGTTCCAAACTCCTAGTAATAATGATATTTGACCTATACCCATGAATCACAAATGTTCTTAATGGTATCTAGAATGGTGAATCCTTTCCAGAAAGTTTTCAGTTTACTTTGCCTAGATCCATCAAAGGAATTACTATCTATGGCAGCTATAGCCACATGAAATGTATTTCTTTTTTTTTTTTCCCCCTTAGGTTTTATTGGGGAACTGGGGGAGGGGAACAGCGCTGGGGAATTGGGGAAGGGGAACAGACAAGTTGCTGTCCTTTTGTTCTTCAGTCTAGTTGTGGAGGACGTTGCTTCACTGGCCCATGTTGGTATTATCATTGCACTCTTCCCAGGTGAGGCAGTCGCTCGTCGGCCATTAGACAGCAACTCACGAAAGGTCATGCCAGCTGCCGGCCAGCCCCACTGCAGCCTATGCCATTGCCGGCGACTCATGGCAGCCCAGCTCCAGGTCTAGCTTTTGTTCACCATCTTAGCTGTAGAGGGCGCAGCGTCACTGACCCTCATGTGGGATCCGAACTGGGGCCCTGCTGCTCAGAGCTGGCATCCCCAAGCCAACTCCTAACCAATGCGCCACTCGGCTGGCCCCAAAATGTATTTCTTAAAGAATAAGACTTGGGAGTCAAAATTACCCCTTGATCTGTAGAACAGATGTTGTTAGTAGGCATGGAAACATTAATCTCAGTGTAGATCTCCGTCAGAGCTCTTAGGTGGCCAGGTGCATTGTCAATGAACAGTGATATGTTTAAAGTTATCTTTGTTTCTGAGCAGTAGGTCTCAACAGTGGGTTTAAAATATTCAGTAAGCCATGTTTTAAGCAGCTGTGCTGTCTTCCAGACTTTGTTGTTCTATTTCTAGGGCACAGGCAGAGTAGAGTTAGCATAATTCTTAAGGGCCCTAGGATTTTCAGAATGGTAAATGAGCTTTGGTTTCACTAACTGCATTAGCCCCTAACAAGAGAGTCAGCCTGTCCTTTGAAGTTTTGAAGCCAGGCATTAACTTCTTCTCTGTAGCCATGAAAGTCCCAGATGGCGTCTTCTTCCAATATAAGGTTGTTCCTGCTACATTGAAAATCTGTTATTTAGTGTAGCCACCTTCATTAGTTACCTTATCTAGATCTTCTAGATAACTTGCTGCAGCTTCTACATCAGTTGCTGCTTCACCTTGCATTTTTATGTTATGGAGATGGCTTCTTTCCTTAAACCTCAAGGACCAACCTCTGCTAGCTTCAGACTTCTCTTCTGCAGCTTTCTCACTTCTCTCAGCCTCATAGAATTGAAGAGAGTTAGGGCCTTGCTCTGGTTTAGGCTTTGGCTTAAGGGGATGTTGTGGGTGGTTTGACCTTTTGTCTGGACCACTAAAACTTTCTCCATATCAGCAAAAAGGCTGTTTTGCTTTTTTATTATTTGTATGATTGCTGGAGTAGCACTTTCAATTTTGTCAAGAACTTTTCCTTTGCACTCACAAGTTGTCAAATTGCTGCAAAAGGCCTAGCTTTCAGCCTGTCTTCCTCACTAAGCTTAATCATTTCTAGCTTTTGCTTTAAGGTAAGAAACGTGAGACTCATCCTTTTGCTTGAACTTTGAGGGCACTGTAGGGTTATTAATTGGCCTAATTTCAATGTTGTTGTATCTCAGAGAGTAGGGAGGCCCTAGGAGAGGGAGAGGGATGGGGGAACGGTCAGTCTGTGGAGCAGTCAGAACACACACAAGTCTTATGTGGGCGTGGTTCATCGCACCAAAAACAATGAGAAAAGTAACATCAAAGATCACTGATCATAGACCACCATAACTAATATGATAATGAAAAGTTTGAAAAATTGCAAGAATAACCAAAATGTGCAGAGACACGAACTAAACAAATACTGTTGGAAAAATGATTGCTTGATGCAAAGTGACCACAAACCTTCAATTTGAAAGAAGTGCAATATCTGTAATGTGCAATATTATGAAGCACAATAAAATGAGGTATGATTGTAATAAATATTTAAAAAGCAGAAATGAATGATTGGAAAAGGAAAAATAAATGAACTAGCTTAGTAAGTAAATCTTTGGAAAAAGTAAACTAAATAGTTTTTTTTGAAAAAAAAAAAAAAAGACAAATTACCAGCTAATCTAATCAGGAAAAGAAAAAAGAGAAAATATACAAAATAAGAAATGACAAGGAAGATACATATAAGTATTGAAATAGAAGAAAATTTTAAACATTTGGGAGATGACCTTGCATAATTTAATGCAAATACATTTGAAAACCTAGTTGAAATAAATAATTCCCTTGGAAAATAAAAATTTCCAAAATTTTCGCTAGTAGGGATAAAAGTTTAAACAAATCAATTTTCATAGAAGAGACAGAGAAAAACCTAAGTGTCCATCTAACTAAAACTAGTTGAATAAATGATGTTCTGTACAAACAATGGAATACTATGCAGCAAAAATCTCTATGAACTGATACAGAGTGTTTTCAAGGAATAGTAGATGACAAAAAGCAAGGTGTATATATATTATAAACATTTTTGTATGAAAAGGGAGGAATTAAGGCTACACATATCCATATATTTGCTTACTGCTAAAAAAAAAGACATATAAGGAAGATAAACCAGAAACTAATAAAAACGTTGAAAATGAATGAGTGCAACTTCTCTGAGCTTACCTCTTTATACAGTTTAGACTTTTGAACCATGTAAATGTTTTGCATATGAAATCAACAAAAACGTAAATACCAAACCCTAATAGTGAACACAAAAAGCCACAAATTAGCCTAATTGATGAAACTATCAAATTGATATCATAACTACTCAGAAAAAAAGAACAAATTCAACTAACTTTAGAGCACAGTACTCCCTTAATAGAATGTATTTTAAGTACAAAATGAATTGCAAAGAAATTTTGATATTTTCTTTGTAGGTTTTTTAATGACATCAGTGAACAAATTCTGAAATTATTTTGTAAATATTATAGGTGAGAGAAAATTATAGGAAACCAGGAGTTGTTATTTTTTCTCACTGTGGGAGAACGGTGATACCAGTCGGAATGGGAGAAGTTTAGGAAGAACAATGATTTTAAAATGTTGATTTGATTTGAATAGGAGGTAGTGGTATCAACTCATGGTTCTTTAAAATTTTTATTTCTTAGCTCTGTCTCCTGAAAAAGCCTAGAAACAATAGTGTTCCAGTAACTTTGGGCACGCCGAGCATGCAGATAGATGCTGGTTTCCAAATGCTGTGCTCTGCCGAAAGGAGCCCAAGTTCTTTCGAGAAATGGCTGATTCCAAGTCTGGGATATGGGAAGTCCACAGTCAGTTGGAAACACCTTGTGCACAAAAGTGTGGAAGTGCTCAAAGTTAAAGGATACACGTGAAAGGATACAGGAGCTAGCTTAGTTGTTCCCGCTGGCCAAATCTGTGATAAATTGAACATCAAAAGAATAATGATGATAATGGGTTACATTATCTTGAGTCTAGAAAGAACCCATGAGTCCATAGCGACATTCAAAATAAAGGTGGTGCTAGAGGGGAGCTTTCTTCTTTCAAAAACTGCCAGTTAATAAATATAGAAGACAATTATAGAATTAGAAAAATCATCATTTTGCAACCACCACTGTAATAATTCAGGCAAGGATCATCAATGGATGCTAAAATGGTTAGGTGAAAGATTTTTTGAGGATTGTTGGACAATAGGATATTCACATGTATCACGCAACAAGTTATGAATTACAATATAGTACACACACACACACACACACACACACACACACACACACACACCCCAGAATGTGTTGAGATTATACCATCTTTATAAACCTTCAGTAGCCCAGAAATGGAAGATCTTCAAACGGGAGGAGAGAATTCCATCTGTCTTTGGGTAGGATGTTTTGAATGCTCCTACCTCTAGAGACGCAAAAGTATTGTTCCTGAGGGAAACTGAGGCTACCAGAGTAGAGAGGTTTAGGTTGAGAAGCTAATCTAGGTGCCCTGTTTTGTAATCCCATATGTCTTGCCACAGAGTGGCATTTCGCAGAGCCAACACCCTGTAGAATTGTATCTTCCACAGGACAAAGGATTATTTTCCATATTTGGATTTAGATTGTGCTCTGTTTCGTTCTTATCACTGGGGATATGTATATGTTCTTTGTGAAGTAACGCACAGAGAATTGGGAGCAGGACCCCTAAAGCTGCAGGAGAGATACACACACACCTGACCTTTCCCCAGGACTTTGAAGAAATGACCTGGACATGTCCAGTTAGGACAGAATGGATTGTGGATACGTACAGCCATTAAGATTCCACCCCCCAGAATGAGCTGATATTGGCTGCTGTGATGTGGTAATTGCCGTAAAGGTTGGGAGTGGGTAGAGCTCAGGATAACCATAGCCCTGGAAGTTAGGGTCAGAATTCTTTTGAAGGGAAACATAATTCCACTGGCAATAGTCCACCTGCATAGTAGTTATAAATTACTGAGTTGCAAACCTTGAGGATGGAGTTGGGGCTGGAAGAAAGGGAGGAGAGCTTTTTCCTGGTTTGGGTCCTCATGGAGAGTTTGGTGTGAACCTTGAGGCATCAAGATGTTGGGAACTGAACAGGGAAGCAGCCAAGGCAAGGTCCCACTGGTGGGTGGCTCTCAGAGATGCCACTTCTAAGAGCAGTTGGAAGTGTCGACCTATGTGAAGCTTCCCTGCCAGCCTGTGTCAGCTGTGCTGGGGGGAATTAAGGAAAGGACCCACCCCAGGAAGTAGTAAAAGGTAAAGCACCCCCCTCCTCTGAGGGCAAAGTTGAGATAGCAGGGATGTCCAAAGTTAGCAAAGATGCAAAACTATTTTCTAACGGGTATAATCAGGCATACATTCTATATAAGTTGGTAAATTAACGGAGTATGTACGCATTACTCTTTGGTTGTACCTCCCCATTATAATAGGTCTGTCAGTAGGACTGAAATCCCAATAATTTTTAAAACAAAATTTTTTCATAAGTTTACAACTACAACTATGATCTTTTTTGGTGGCAAAACTTGACTAGAACTTACGTGAGATTATTTATATTCTTTATTTATCTCACTTGATTTCTGAATGTTTATATGATTTGCCACAGAAAAATTGATGTTTGTTAATAGGGCACTGCCTCCGAGTTCTCTTGACATGCTGCGTGGCATGGGCCTTGCAAATCTGAAAATGAAAAATCTGAAAACCTCTGAATCCCAAAACCTGTCCGTGACAAAGGATAAGGATTTTGGTGGAGATAAGAGATTTGTCCCTGCATTAACTTTCATCCAAGCTGGAGGAGATCTGCCTCAGGGCCCTGAGGGAAGCACGGCCTGTTTCCTTTGACTCTTGGAAATAAATGGAACCCCCACCCCATCCGCCGGCTCTTGCTCTAAGGCTGGTGTGGACCACTTGGCCACAGGCCTTGCCTGGTCCACACAGGTTTAAAATACATGAATGTGTTTTCAACAGTTACAACTCAGGAGGTTACACACAAAACTCAATTTCTAGGGTCCCTTGAGAAATTGGAAAGCTAGCAATATGGAGTCTGCATTCTGGCAGCTCAGAAATTTGCTGGAACTGAACAGCAGCTGCTTTTTGCCACAGTTTCCACCACTCCCAAGTAAGCGATCAGCTATGACATGAGGCTCAAATTAGTGGCAACCTATTGGGTTGTCGGGAAAGTCACATTGTATTTTTTCTGTGTTTTTCGTTACAAAAATGCGTCATGACTTTTCCGACAGCCCAATGGAAATCCATCTTCCTTCAAGTCAGTAGTTTTATTATTATTATTATTATTATTATTATTATTATTATTATTATTATTTTGGAGAGGGATGGAAAGGGGTGGAAAGCTCACTTTATTTATTTGTATTATGCTTCTAGCCACGGTAGGCATTTTAGTTTTCACTCCCTGCTGTATCCCCAGCCACAGCTTTGCCTCAAAGTCCCTGGAAACCCCATGTGGGTTACCATCCTAGCTGTAGCTCTGACCCAGCAATGACCTTAAGTTGACTTTCTTAAGTTGGCTTTGGCTCTGGACAGAGCCCTAGACATTTTTCCATAAGAGGCTTGCTCTTCTCCTGAATCACTCCTTGTCTGTTCCTTTCCCCAAGCCTGGGAAATCTCCAAGACCTGGCTGTCTTCATTTAAGCCCTTTCTAGTAAGTGCGTTTCTTTCTCACTGCCCTGTAGCTTTTCAGCCTGTGTCAGCTGATGATATTTTCATTCTCTCACACTGTGGTCCTGGCCCTGACAGGCAGGGTATGACCTGGCTATAGAAAGAATGGTCCTCGGTTGTGTTTCTGGCTTTGATGAGGTGCCTTTGTTCTGATCCTCCATGCTCCTAAATGATTTCCTGGTTTTCTTTGTGTTTCCAACCCCAGCCGGCTCACCTGTAGATTTTTTTTTTTAACCCTGGGGCTGGCACTTTTGTTAACCCTACCACATATCTTAGCCCGAAAGACCCAAGGCCTTCATCCTGACACATGATGAAAAACAGAACTCAGCAGGGAGCCAGGAGATCTGACCCCCCTACTCCCAGCTACACCGTCATTGGTAGAAAGACCGTGAATGCATCACTTTTCCTCTGTGGCTCTTGGGTTTCTCAATTGTATTGTAAAATGAGGCAATTATACTGTATATGTACTCAATATATTTTTTATCCTGCTTAATAGGCACCCCCTCTAGTGGATAAAACATGTTTGATTTATTTGTATGAGGCTCCCCTTTCTTCCTGTTGGTCTTGGTTTGGGGGACCTTGATAGAAGAAAACCTTCATTTTCTTATTTGGTGCCTGAGGAACCTCTCACTTAATAATATAAAGTATGCACAAACATACTTCGTTTTATTGCACTTCACAGATGTTGGAGTTTTTACAAATTGAAGGCAAAGCTCTCCATCAGCAAAAAGATTATGACTTGCTTTATTGCCATGGTCTGCAACCAAACCCGCAATATCTCTGAGGTATATACGCCTGTCCTCCTGAGCTGGGCTCTCTCCTGGGCGCTGACACAGTGCCCAAGTAAGAACAAATCCATCAACTTGGGAGGTGGTGGTGGGCAGGCAGGCCCCAGACCTTGAGATCAAATCATGGGCAGGTGAGTGCTCTGAAAAGGAACAGATGGAGCTAGAGGTAATTTCATTTCATCACCACTCTATCCTTCCTGCCAGGCAGCCTGCTCCTGTTCTTGAGGTCAGAGGTTGGCCTCCTGCTGGTAGGCTTCCTTTCTCATGGGCACAGGCAAGAGCAAGGATCTTGGGTCAGACCTCTGTTTGAATCAGGGCAGAACCACTTACTGCTTTGTGACCTTGAGCCATTTACCTCACCTCTCCTAATCTGAAACATGGGGCAATTATAGTGCCTTTTGCATTGGGGTGTCAGGACTCAATGAGATAATGCATGTAAAGTATTTAGCACAGATCCTGGCACATTGACTATTCGAAAGGTGTTACATGGCTTTATTATTGGTACCACATTTTATTTCCCAAGATCCTCTTGGTCTCTCAGTGAAAAATTATATTCTATCTCGGGAATGTGCAAAAAAAATTTTTTCTCAAAAATTAGCCTTATAAAGGAGGCGCTCCGTTTAACTCCAGCCCTTTGTCCTCCTAGTTCCCACTGACAGACAGCCTGAGTAGATACTTCCAGCTGTTATCGAATAAAAAACAAACAAAACAACTAAAAGCCACTACTAGAGCCCCATTAAATCTAAAAGAATCAATTTAACCCAGAAGTCCATTGATTTATTTTACCTTCTCATGTAGCCCCTAAAGGTAGAGATATTCTTAAGAATTTTCTTTCAATAAAAGAACATTTCAGCGATATGACATTCTCATTCTTTAAAAAAAAAAAAATTTCTGGTACAACAAATGGGTATGTTTTATGGATTCCAGTGAGGATTTCTATGGATTCATGTTTTTTTCAATTACACATGTACTACTTTAATTCATTTTGGCAAAATTCAAACAATGCAAATAAAATGGAAGTGTGAAAGTCTTTCTTATCACCATTCCTTCCCCTGCACCCCCACCCCACCTTACCTTCCCCCCACATTAAAATTCCACTGCCCTTCTAGGAGAAACCAATACTGTCTGCCTGATCTGTGACTCTGCCCGCCTGCCCCCAAGCCATATGAGAGCTACTGTTGGATTTCTACATGTATGTAAATGAGTGTGGGCTAGACTTAAAAACTTGTTTCTCATCAATAGACTAGGGTAAAAGAGATGGCATGTTATTTCCAAGATTGGGGTATAAAAAGAATCTGGACTCTCTCTTGTTCTCTTTCTCTCTGAGCCCTGCTTTTGGAGGTGCAAGCTGCCACATTGTGAGTAGCCCTCTGTAGATGCCACGTGGAAAAAATGTGATCTCTGGTCAACAGCCACTTAGGATTTGAGACTTGAAAAAGCTACAAGAATGAGCTGCAAGCACATCCATTTCCACTCAAGCCCTGAGATAAGTGTAGCTGTGGGCAACATTTTAATTGCTGCTTCCTAAGAGACTCTAAGCTGTACCTGATTCCTGACCTACAGCAGGATGAATGTTTGCTGTTTTCAGTTGCCAAGTTCTGGAATAATTTGTTAAGCATCAGTAGATGTGGTGGTTAGTTTTATGTATCAACTTGACTGGGCCGTGGCGTACCCATTGGTTCTGTTTCACTGGAGAACCCAGACTAATAGAGATTTTGGTACTAAGCGTGGTTCTAGAGGAACAGTGTGTTAAGGATGAGCTTTCTGAATTAGTTCTAGGGTTTCTGGAATTGGCTTTCTAATCTGATTATATTAAAAGACACTAAGAACTCTATTTCCAATAGTATAGAGAGCACGGAGTCCTGGCATGACCTGATGATATAGATAACAAAATGTCTGCACTGGACACTCCCAATCAACCAGTTATGGGAAGCAAGGAGCTGAATGACTGTGTACATGATCCTTTTAAACATTTTTGGAACTCTAACAAACATAATGAGGTTGGCTGATTCATCAGGCGTGACTGCTTGTGCAGATGCAAATTTGGATGTTATTTTGGGGGGACCTACTGGAGATTTGCCTCCTTGACAATTCAGTCAACACATCAGGGACACCAGATACTGGAACTTGCACATCTAAGAGAGAAGACTCAAATGGTATTTTTAAGATCCAGATGTTTCAGGAAGATTCTTTTTTTTTTTTTCAGGACTTTATTTTTTAAAGCAGTTTTAGGTTCATAACAAAGTTTTTAAGAGGAAGGTATAGAGATTTCCCATATACTTCCTGTTTTCACATATGCACAACCTCCCCCATTATCATCATTCTCAACCAGAGTGATACATTTGCAGGAAGATTCTTTGTCTTTGAAAATGGTGAAACAAATGCTAGCTTTTCTCACCAAAACTGAGAAAACACAATTCATTCTCTGGAGGAATTTCCCTGTGATGTCACTCAGGTGTAACTAGATAGCTGTATTTTTATATAATGCAAATTCATGCATGTATTTTAAGCTTCAAAATTGGTTTTAAAAATTATGTACCATAGATATTTATACATATGAATAATATGACTCTTTCCCAAGAAGACTTTGTCAAGAACATGATAGAAGAGTTGAGATTATCATCAAATTATTTGCTTTCTAAAATCTAGGAGGATTTATTGTTCTTTTCATCTTAAAAATGAAAAAGTAGTAATAGAAAGTCTCAATGACAGCTGACAGTAAATTGACCCTGATCTGAAACTTGTATTCCTCTGAAAATGAATTATTCAAAATTTCTCACTATTGTTGCCAGTTATACTGTCACTGACCAAAGATATTTTAAATAACTAATCTTTCTCAAGAGGAACCAGTAGCTAGTTTATACATGTGCTTCCAAAATACGTTTCCAAAATATGCATTTTATTTGGTCATTTTGCTCATATTAAGTTGAGTAGCTAACCTCTCTGTGTTCATTTATTTTATTTTTTTTTAATTAAAATTTATTGGGGTGACAATGGTCAGCAAAACTACATGGGTTTCAAGTGTACAATTCTATAATACATCAACTAAATATTGCATTTTGTGTTAATCACCCAGAGTCACTTCTCCTTCCATCATCATATATTTGACCCCCCTTTACCCTTTCCTACCACCCACTCCCCCCTTTACCCTCTGGTAACCACTAAACTGTTGTGTCTATGAGTTTTTGTTTGTCTTATTCATTTGTTGCTTTCAGTTTTATATCCCACATATGAGTGAAGTCATATGGTTCTTGACTTTTTCTGTCTGACTTGTTTCACTGAGTATAATAATCTTGAGATCCATCCATGTTTCAGCAAATGGCAGTATGTGTTCATTTAAATAAAATATTTCAGAAGCTCATGTGACTGTCACGTCTTCAGTATACTGGAGTCTGAAATTTGCTTCTGAAGAAGTCGCAGAATAGTATTCAGCAAACATATCCTCCTTAAAACTCAACGTTTAGTTTGGGTTTTTGTTTTGTGTTGTTTTTGTTGCTTCTCACTGCCCAGGCAGCAGTTTTACATCTCAGAGTCTTGATTTCATTTCAGAAAAGGACGTTGGAGATGGAATAGAAGAGATTTCATTTCTCCTAGTTTTTAAACCAGTTTTTCTTCTGACTCTTTATAGGCAGATATCATGTGTATCACATACATGTCGAATGTTGATGAGAATAGAAATCTGGGCTTCATACCTGCTTTGTCTATCTGGTTCTGTTTTTTCCAGGAACTGACCTTTCTTTCCACTTGTCCTGCTCCTCCCCTGTCTCATTCTCATGCTCAGTCCATGCATCATTTGATCACAGTGGGGACACGCCTGTTCTAAAGACTTGACCCTACTCTGGCCACAGTGATATGCTCAGGGCACCTGAATCAAAGCTGGTCCAATTAGAGTTCCTCTACAACATGAGGAATTTAGACCAAGACATTCTAGGTTTATTCTACCTGGGTTTTGGAACAGAGGAGATGGAAACTCAGAAGATGTCAATGGATATTTTTCACCTTGTAAGCCAGTGTGTAGTAAGAGAGGAGAACAAAAGTAGGTTCAGAGGCTGAAGGTGGGGTGAGAGCTGGGGTAAGGAGCTGGGGTAAGAAGACCACATCCTACCCTGGCCACATCCTACCCTTGGCCACATCCTACCCTGGCCACATCCTACCCTGGCCACATCCTACCCTTGGGTCATTTGAATCAGCTCTGTTTCCATACGATAAATTATCTGTTTTTTTGTTTGGGCTAGTTAGAGATGGTTTCTATTACTTATAAGAAAAATGTTAACCAATATGGTATTTTCTGCATGAAATGTTGGGGAATTTGTCTTACTTGAGTAATTGTTTCTGTTAAATAGCTGTTGTAATAGCCAGGAAAGGACTTTCCTCAGAGAAATTTTCTTTTTCTTTTTTTTTTTAAATATTTTATTGGGGAATTGGGGGAGGGGAACAGTGTTGGGGAATTGAGGGAGGGGACCAGCCAAGTTGTTGTTCTTCAATCTTCGTTGTGGAGGGCGCCAGTCGTCATCTGGCTGCTCGTCGGCAGCTCGTGGCCTCTAAGCTCAAGGTGCTGTGTTACAATCTTAGTTGCGGGTGGGCGTAGCCACCATCCCATGCGGGAGTCAAACCAGCAGCCTTGCTGTTAAGAGCGCACGCTCTATCCACTGAGCCATCCGGGCGGCAGCTCAGCTCAAAGTACCGAGTTCAGTCTTTTTTTTTTTTTTTTTTTTAGCTGAGCCATCCTGCCACCTGTTGGCAGCTCAGCGGCTGCTCAGCTCGGGCTGGACTCGAACCGCTGTTGCTCAGAGCTCACACTCTTGAGTGAGCTCTTACCCAACTGAGCCACTCGGCCGGCCCATCCGAGTTCAGTCTTAGTTGAGGGTGGGCATGGCCGCTATCCCATGCAGGAGTCGAACCCAGCAGCTCAGCTCAAGGTGCCAAGTTCAGTCTTAGTTGTGGGTGGCGTAGCCCACCATTGAGCAGGCAATCTTGTTACACCAGCTGGGCCATCCTGCCACCTGTTGGCAGCTCAGCTTGGGCACAGCATCACTGGCCCATGTGGGAATCGAACCGGCAACCCTGTTACTGAGAGCTTGCACTCTTAAGCCAACTCTTAACCAACTGAGGCACTCGGCCAGTCCCTCCTCAGAGAAGTTTTCGTCCTATTTCTTTCTCTACTCAGATGAACATTTTTAGTCTTTTAATATTCCTTTTTTTTTTCTCTTGCTAAGCTCCTCAAAGAGGAGAATGTGGCTAGAATCCTGATTTAGCATGACACAGACAGCAAAGGCCAAAGTGGCGGGGGAGGGGGGGGGTCCAGATTAAAAGTGGGATGGAGGTAGGAGGGAACAGTCAAGAGATTTCACAACTGTAAGCTGCCATATTCTTTAATGCTTTGCATGTTTTGAAAAATATCAAAACAAGAGACCTCTAGAAATATAAGGTTTGGATATAAAGTTATCAAAGTTTAGATAGTAAGATACTCTAAAAAGTTATCTAAAACATCGGTTTTCTAAAAGCTCAGGAAAACTACTTTGATGTAAAAATTGAGCCACAGAAAAGATGGAGATAAAATTCTATCAAAGTTAAGGAAAGAGATAATAATACTCCTACACATGATGAAAACATTCCCAAAAGACATTCGCATAAAGCAGATTAAAAACTGTAATCTAATGTTTCAAAACAAGCTAGAAGACAGAAAATGATATAACCAATAAAAGAACAAATAAATCAGAATTTATTTGAGGTGACAGAACTCAGAAAAGAATTAAAGTAATGAAGAAATGGAGAACTGAAAAACAAAACTAGAAAGAATATGAGATAATGCCTTCATGGAAGATGAAAAGAAAGGAAATTTTAAAAAATCATAAAGGAGAGAGATGAAAGAAACCCAAGAAACAGTAAGATAGGCAGAGAAGATCCAATATACATATAATAGGAATATCTGAAGAAAATCCTGACAAAGGAAAAAAACCCTGAAATCTATAATTTGAGAAACTGAATAAAGTTAGAATTGAAATGAAGTATTGAGAGGGTAGTTGGTTTATCTGATAAAATTGACCCAGAATGACCATCACTGAGATGTAGTCTAGTGGAATTATTGGGCTCTAAAGAAAAGGAGGTGAAAACCTGTTAGGTACTTGGAGAAAGAGCCCAAGTTTCTTATACAGGGAAGAAAGTAATATTGTCTTTAAACTTTTCCACATCAATATTTTATGCTTGAAGAAAGTTGAGTAATATATGTAAGATATTCAAAGAAAGAAAATATGAGGCAAGGACTTTATATCTATACTATACAGGGAATAGTATTCTCTATGAATCCCCTGGAGAAGGGAATTTCGATATGACAAAATGACTGATAATAAGCATATAATTTCTATGTAAAACTAAGACTAAATGAGAGATATAAGGAAGAGGATATAGTATGTAATGACTGAATGCTTTGACAATGTAGATATAGTACAATTTCAAAAAAGTGGAGCAAGAATGGGAAGAGCATATGCAAAATAATTTGTAACACTTTCCAGTAATTGCTTGTTATTGGCTCCTACTGACTATCAATGAGTATCTCTAAGGATAATAACTGCAATGGATCAAAACACGTCAAATATATTGAAATCCATGATTTCATCCAGATACAAAAAATGGTCATCATTGGAGGATGCTAGGGAACCAACTCTTTATTTTGAAAACTGGTAAATAAGAGAAAACAAACATTTATCATGCCTTTCTTATATAAACTGTAATACTAGGTAAGCAAACAGCAGGGGATGTGAAACTCCTATTGAAGTAGTCCATCAAATAACTGAAGGAGAAAGAATAGAACTGAATAGCAACATTTTTGACAGTCCCTAATGAATTACTGAATCTACGTGTTGAACATTAGTGGCTGCTAGCATCGCAAAATGACAGTAAACAGGTATTTTGTGCCTGGATGAACACAAACCACCCATAAAGTAGTATCTCCTCCCTCACCCCCAAATTAATAATCAAGCCTGAATGTGACTCACCCTGGAGATACAGGCAGGTGCTTTCTGTTGCCGCCTGCAACCCAAGTTCTGGCCACTCTATTTTGGAGCTTGAAAAAGCCAACCTCTTCTGTGTTCCAGACGAAAGCTGTTTTAAGTATTGGTGGCTGTAAAGCAGTAGCGTTCCCAAAGACTGTGCCTCAACCCTTTCTCTAGTACGTCCTTCTAAGAATCTCCAACTAGAAAAGAAGAGCAAACTCAACAGCAAAGATCAGATGAAGAGCGCCATCTTCCAGATGGGCTGAAGCTAACTAGGGCGAGAGGGATACAGATGGAGAAACCAAACCATAAGCGTCGACATTTAAAATTACATCTGAGTGAAGTATTTGGCTGTGGCTCCTACTGTACAGTTCTGCACAGTTCTGGGGTAACCACATTGCCAAAAACCATTTCAGTTCTTCAAAGCCACAGCTTACGAACGTCAACCCTTAAAATAACCTACAATAAAATAACCCAGGCCACAAGTCTGCACCCAGTGTGAAGTCAGCTGCAAATATTGTACATCCCCAGGCAAGGTATCCTCCCAAACCACACCTTGAGTAAAATCTTAGAAGAAGACAGGCCAGGAAAGTCCTCCTAGCATAATTTATGGAACTTTTTCATGGAGATATTTGATCTACTTTAAATTTATTTTGGTAAAAGGAATGAGGTCTCAACTCCATCTATGAAACTGTTCTCTACTAATTTTTGAAATGCTACCTTTATCATATATTAAATTTTCATATGTAATTGGGTCTATTTCTGTATTCCATTGATCTACTTACTTATGTAGCTTTACTAAATTTAGAAAATGGTGCTATGAGGATGCTATCTTAGTGCATGAAATATGAGGAACTGCTGAAAACCTAAGACTGTGGTGTGTCAGAAATCAGGAAGCTTCAAGGAATAAGAGATCTTTCTAGAATTCTGCCATTAAGGTAACTCAGTCTAACAGTTTATGTTCTGGGTGACTTTTAGTCCAAAATTTCAAACTCCTTGGAAGATCTGACTGGCTCAGCTTAGGGTGGGTGTCAATCCCAGAATCAGTGATCTATTCTTGGGGAGACAAGTTTGTTTATTACAGACATGACTGCTGGGTGCCAACTCTATGTATCAATGGAAGTTTCCAAAGAAGCATAAAGTGTTTTTTACTGAACGATACTCCAAAAACTGTCTACTGCTCTGTGTCCACCCACCCGTCTCATACATTTGAGGCCTTCCTATCTGTACGGTGCATCTCTCCCACACAAAATTGCAGCCACCCCTGTCCAATAGGAGATGATACAAATGGAGTTCCTGTATTGGTCTGGAGGCAGTGTTATAGGATCATACCGCTGCTTGCCAAGGATTTCCTAGAGCATGCTTACTGCTCCACTGCTGCCAAAATATCCTTTACATATTCTACAACCCATGAAGTAACTAGAAAATTTAATCATCACTAACACATCTGAAAAAACAGTGATTTTCAAACTGGGGTACTTAAAAACATTGCAGGGGATACTCCAGCATGGAATATTTTGAGGGAGTCAATGTCCAATTCCTCAGCTTTCATATGGAGTCTTTCTTCTAATTGATCTTCCTGATATGTGTGTGAGTTAGAGGACTCTTGCCTTTCTCTGCTTTTCCATCCCCTCTTTTACAGTAGACTTACTGTACAAGTATACCTTTACCCCTTCATGGATCTTACATGGTGCATTTACCAAGGTGTAAAACCCCAGGAGGAGGAAACAACCAACTATTTTAGGCCACTGGTGTTGGAGAAGCTTTCTTTAATCAAGGAGCCATAAGGAAAGCTTTGTGTCTTTTGCTGTCTAATGTGTTTTGCAGTTGAGAGAGAAGCATAATATTAGAAACAGGTTACTCTGAATTCAGATGTATTAGGAAGTGGCACAGCAGGGGAAATGACAATTTTCCTTGAATGGCTTAGTCTCTTTCATCCCCTGACTCTTGTAAAAGAAGTATTCCTTCTGTGGAAGGGTCTTTTGAAAACAAAGAGAAGACCATGGGAAGGAGATGGGATCTGGCACCTTATCTCACCCAGGTAACAAGCCTATGACAAGGCTCTGTGCCCTGTCAAACTTGGGTCCACAAGATTTGACGTGACCCATTTGAGAAATACCCATTTGCTGAGATGTAAGCTCTCTCTTATTTACACCACTCTCAGTCAGCTTGGTGGTTACTTCCATGTACTTATATCTTGGTACGTGTCTCAGTTTCATGTTTTTCAAAATTACAAGAGGAAGCTAAAAATTTTACTTTTACATCTGAGAAACAAATCAATATTATATCCTCATAAAAAAGAAATGTATATTGAGGGCGAGTTAGTGTTTTATCTTTTGTTGACCGTTTATTTAGACTGGTAGAAGAATCATGTACATAAACTTTTTTTTCTCACTGCCTCTTTAATCAGGTTTTTATTCAAAATTAACTGTTTTTTTCCTCACTCCCTCTTTGAGCAGGTTTTTATTCAAAATTAGGTGTCCAAAGCGATTTGACCTTTATGGAATAAATGAATTTAAGTTTATGCCACAGGCGGCTTTTCTTCTGTGGTGGGTTTCTTTTCTGCAGGCATCTTCTCAGCTGCTGGTTTCTTGGTAGCTGCAGCCTTTTTTCCCACGAAAGGCTGCTTCTGCTTCGTAATGCCAACAGCCTTCTTTCCTTTCTTCCCTACCGCTGGCCTCTTGCCTAGAGCCCCCTTCTCATCTGAGTTGGCTTCTAGAGCTGCTGCTGCTTTATCCCCCAGAGCTTGTGATTCTTGGCCTGGTGAAGAATGGTGTTCTGGTGCATGGTCTTTGCATGTGGGTTTAACTTCAACATGATTTTCAGGTTTTTCAGTGGCTTCTTCAGGACTCTGTGATGAATCTTCTAACGTGGTGCCCGGAGGGCTCTTTGGGTCTCTGGGCTTTTCAAGATTCTGCTAAGGTCTGTATTGAGCATCTTGTACATGGGAAGGTTGTAGTCACTCTCGAGGGAGAGGCAGCTTTATTCCAACTACCATATAGATCATCTGACTTAGAAAGCACTTTCAGTCCAAGTGCGGAAATGGCCCACATGCCCACCAGGAGCAAGTTTCACGGTGTACAGTTTGCTTACGTTAAGCAGAGTAATTCCAGGGATGAAAGAGTACTTCTGGAGGCTTTGATGATACTGTTGTCCTCACAGATGATGGAAGGTCCCCTGCACTGGATGCGGCGATGGTTTCCCATTTTGCCCTTGCCAGCTCTCATTCACCGAGAGGCACAGACCTTTTTGATACCATTTCAGGCCTCAAGCTTCTTAAGAAGCAAAACAGCCTCTTGGATCTTCTTGTAGCCTTCAGCTTTATCTTCAACCACCAGAGGAAGTTCAGAAACTTCCTCAATACGATGACCTTTAGACATGACCAGCACTGGGAAGGCCGAGGCAGCCAGGCCAGACCAGATAGCACGTCGCTTCTGTGTTGTGTTCACTCTGCGGTGCCAATGGTGCCAGGTTTTGGTTGTGCAAACATGCGGCCTCCGCCACACATATTTCCAAAAGCACTCTGACCAGAACCATGAGTCCCACCACCTGAACTCTGGGCATTTGAGCCACAGCTCTGCCAGGACCCCACAACTCAGCACTGGTTCGATGACCTGCTAATTCACTGATGACACAAGGGCTGTCTATTGCTTTTGTGTAAGTTGGTGTGAGCAAAGTTCACAGTATCTGGTTGAATGGGAGATTGAAGACAGCAGGGAAAGGGACATTTTTGCCAAATGATTCCCCCTTTTCAGAGTACACTGATATCCATGGGTAGCACACGCCTTGGCGGGGGGAGAAGGCCATGCTCCTCAACCTGGTGGCTCCCACAGGAAAAGGCCATTTTCATCAACTTCTCACAAGAGGATCGCTTACTCCAAATCCATATTTATTTTTAGTTGGAGCAAAATCTACTGCTGGCTGTCATTACACAATTCTCTGCTCATTTATTTTTTCCTAAAGTATACTAATTAGATATATATTAACTAACAGGAATATGTTTTGAATTTTATAGAAGTAATGCATTTAACAGCAATCACTGAAATGCTTTCTTTAGATCTGCTTTACTAGTAACACAACTTCTTTTATTTTGTTGTTAATTTGCGCAAAATAGACAAAAGTGTACTCTTAGAAACTGTAATTATAAGTGTTACCCAAATGCAATCAAGATAATGCCCCAAATTAAAAATTTTACTCAACTAAAATTAGTTCTTTTGCAGATGATAATTTGCTGTTCTAATTCTGTCAAATGCATAATTACAAACTTTACCATTTTTCAGCCATCATATGAAATTGCATATATATATATGTATATATATGCCAATAATCACAATCTATATACATATCTAGTATCCACACATATCATATCATATTAAGATCCATCTATTTGTCCATCTGTTACTCTTTTAAGGTATGTGAGACTACCAAATATTGAAATTTGGTGTGAACATTATCTGTATAGTCAATAGTAAAAATCATAATGTGAAATTTCCAATTTTATGGGATTGTTCTTAAACCATTTTTAAACCAATTTTAGCTTGAAAAACAAGGTATTTCTAAATAAAATAGGTGTAAATAATAGTCACTTGCTATATGTTGGTTAAGCTTTTCAGGTGTATTTTCCAGAAATAAGAAAATAAATAACTCTCATAATTGGGTGTAAAAATCCCTTTGCAAGTCAAGGGATTCCTAATTCTTTGGTTCTGTGACCAGTGTACATGATAAGAACAATGGGAGCGCTACACCGCTGCTTTACTTTTCTCTTTTTTTTCCATTAAATAAATTCCTATTTGGAGACAATACTGACTTAGAAAGAATGGTGGTGTGTAGGATATCAATAAGTACACAGATGTTAGTGCTGGCAGAAGAATGAGTAGGGGAAGCCTATTCAAATGCAGAACTAAATACTTATTCTTGTTATGGTCTATATGATGAAAAAGGTCAGATAAAGTCAGCCTGAAAATAGGTAGCTGGCTGTCAGTACCCTAGAGGCTTGGTACCATCCTGGTGCTAGGGTTTGCTACCCTGCTGCAAAATAGGGACTCAACAGTGGCAGGGGTGGCCTTGTGAGGGAAAATCCCTTACTGAGCTCATGCGTGTGCCACGCCTGCAAGCACCTGTTGGTACTTTGTTCATTAGTTAATTGAAGACACACACTCCGCAGGTTGAGGAAGAAGGATGAGTGACATTCAGGGAACTGGTTCTCCTGTGCATATGGTAATTAAGAGTCCTTTTTTCCTCTGTAGGCTTGTGTGTGAGTTAAATAGGGTATGGATTAGTTAGTGAATCTGTTTGCTTTGTAATAAAATAAAAATTAACAGAGGCTTAAGTAAGATAGAAGTTTAACTCTCCCATAATAGTTTAAAGATAAGCAGTCGGACTAATATGGTATCAGGGATCCAGGTTCATTCTATCTTATTGCCCTGTCATCTCTGGAACATTCCATGCTTGCATGCTTATGGTGGAAAAGACTCATCATCACATTCACAGCCAGGCCGAAGTCTTCAGGCTGAAGAAGGGAGAGTGAAAGCTAACTCCCTTCCCTTTAGAGGCACAATCCAAAAGTTGAGTCACTTCCTTCTACCTCCTAGCCATTAAACCATAGTTTAAAGCTGTAGATAGCTGCAAGGCAGGCTGAAAAATTCAGTTCCTCAGTTATTTCAAGGGCTCACTTGTCACATGTGGCTCATAGCTATTCTATTGGACAGTAGAGACAAAATTTTTATCCCTCGTAGAAAGTGACATTGAACAGTGCTGCTTCGGATCAAATTACCAGTGTCTAGGATATATGAAAGCTAGAACAAATTAAATTAAATGATGCCATGAGGAAATAACCAGCTAAATTCTGCATGTGGAATATTCTATGGGACAAATGACCAAGTTTTGCGTTGGGTTCTCTATGAAGGATCTGCTATCCATCTCTTTCAGGACCCGCAGGAGAGAAGAAAAAAGTCTTTGGAAGCAAGATCTCAATATTTCATGCCTTTTTGGTTTCCTGTGCAATCGTTTCCTTCTTGTTCTTTTATAATAGTTTGCAAAACATTTTAAAACATGCTGACTTATCACAGCAGTGCTAAGTTGAACAAAACATAGAAATGGAAATCAGTTACCCGTCTTTATGTTTCAAGGCACGTAAACCTAACCTGGGTTAAACAATAAAGAGAAATGAATGGTTTCAGAATGGTAACTAAAAAATCTGGAGGTAGGGCTAGCTTCAGGTGGGGCTGGGCTATATCAGTAATTGCTGAGTCTTTGAGAGACTCCACTGCTCTCACTGAACCTAGGGGAACAGATCACAGTGACAGATCACAGTGACACCAGCTGCTGACTTTGGTGGCTGACAGCAGCAGGACGCCCCGTGGTGCCTCACTGGGAGCCAGTCTAGGAAGTAGGAGAGTCCTGCCACTACGTCTTAGACCATGGAGAATGGAGGGGACACTATGTATTTTCCAGGATCTTGTCTGCACCTCCTGGCCATGACCTCATGTAGCCACTCTGGTGGACCCACACCCGCCTTGGAGAAAATCTAGGAAAAAGTCTGGAAAATAGCATTGACTTGGGCCATTCAGGCAGAGACTGAGTTACATAGAAAAGCTGAATTAGTTGGATTGGACTATGTTGACCAGATTGGAATAAAATTTAGCTTTTTCTTCTTATCCATTGGGTTGAGGCCTTACTAAAAAGATTAGATCAGTTACGGAAAAAATTTTAAAGGTCATATTTTCACTGAACAGCTGATCATAAAATGAGTAAATTTGTGACCACATTTGTTATGCTTATTTTACCATTAACAAATAATGTGTGTTCATGAAGAAGAATTTGCAAAGTTTGAAAATGGAGGAAAAATATGACTCATAGTGGAACCCAAACACAATCAGTATAAATATTTTTATAAAATACCTTCCATTGTTTTTTCTATGAGTACATTTATGTAGTTGAAATCATATTATGTATGTAGGGTTTTCATTTCTTTCTTATTTAATATTGTATCAAAGAACTTCCCTTTATCTCTAGACATATAATTTAAATGACTATATATTATTCCATTAATATTCCATTTCATAATGCCCCAGAGTTTACTTAACTGATCTTTTAATGCTGTATAATATTCCTTAAAGAAGAAAAAGTAAAAAATATGGTGAAACATACATAAAAAGGACAAGATAATTTTAATTATTTCTTATCCTATACAGATCCTTTCCCTAAACTCTATCTTTGTTTATAATGAAACAAGTTGAAACATTGGTCCAAAGTACCCAATAAGATCTAAAAGTGAAGTGTCACATGCCTCAGCAATGCAGAACTTGTTCATCTGACCAATTATGACAAAGTCAGATCATAGGGTAGGGTAGAGTTAACAGGTAAATGTGGACAGAGTGTATTCCCAGCTTACACCACTCAGGGTTGTTTACTAATCCTTGGACGTGACACCATGTGAGTCAGTTAGACTGGATATCTAATCTGCTTTGGTTGTGCAAAACTGGCCATTTTTGTGCTATAACCTTTTATAACCTTTCAGACTAACAAGCTCATAGAAAGGATTTGAAAAATCTGAAGAATGCTGGAGCATTATTTTCTTTTTTATTTTAAAGCATATATAGCCTACTCAAATTGCTTTCCATAAATGATTTCATAAGAAGTGTGTGTGTGTGTGTGTGTGTGTGTGTGTGTGTGTGTGTGTGTGTGTGTGGTTTCAATGTAAGTGGCATTTGTTAATTTCTCAATAGCATCTCCTTCAGTCTGCACCAGCATCAGATTTCCTGGGCTGATTCCTTTTCCTTGCAGGAGGTGAAACCAAGTAGAGAAAACAGTTAACATTTTCCATTTCTTTGGCCCAAATGCGCTGGTTCTTACATTTCACTCCGCTCTGTCTTACTAGCTCTGCAAATGTGCATATACAAAAATAAAATTGAACGAGGAAAGAGTAGGAACATATAAAACACCATCTTTCCTTTTACTTAATGAAGCAACAAGCTAGTCTCTATTTCTCATTGTGGTAAAAAGTATACATTGTTGCATGGGTATTGTGTTACATTTCTTGTCACATATGTATATTTAACAGCAAACACATGAAAAAATAATAGTTACAAGGTACAACAAATGTAAAATCTGTTTTTAAACTTTGTTTCTGGTAACATAGCCTCTATGTTGTATGCAAGCTAAATTCATGTATACAGTATTTCATGTTTTAGCATTGACTAGTATATACTTTATTTATACCCATTCAGGAAAGTGTTCCAAAATGAAAATGTCTATGTTATGGCCAAACTTTCCTGTAGGTCACTTCTGATCCAGTATTCAGGGTCCAAGTATAACAGGAGCTATACTTCGGTCTGCTTATTAAGATCAGCAACAATAGAATTCTATACATCTAAATCAAATCTCCTGAGACTAACTCAGTCCATAGGATTGTGCTTATAAATATTTTATATGTAGCTTCCTGGAATAGTGCTCATTCTATCAATATCAAATTAACCCTAAGATTACTGAAAATCTGGAATAAAATATAAAATATTAAATAATTCATTTTTAATAGCATAGGTAATAAATGTGCATCGCTCTGGAGAAATGACTCTTGATTTTTTTAATGTAAAATTTATGAGACAGTTTGGAACAGTGAAGAAAGTTCTGCCTTCCCTCCTCCATGTGGGAGGAGCAGCTCAGTGGGAGCGACTAGCAGTGATCATGCTGGGACGTTGGTCTACCTAGGTATTGTATTCTTGATGCTGCCCAGTCCCGATTCAACTTGAGTCAATGAGATGTGTAACACTTCAATTTAATAAACATTTAATGAGCAAAGCATGATGCCAGGTTGTGTTAAAAGGGACCCTTTGGTTGTAAGGAAAGACAGTTCCAACCCAGGTTTACTTCTGTGAGGGTCAGGGTGCAGAGAAGTCTCATAAAACCTATGCTAGGCCTCAGTGGAGCTGGAAAGCTTCAAGACATCTTCTTCCTTTTCTTCCTTTGACTCACACACCCTCCTCTTTTTTCTCTTAGACTGTATGATATTCTGACTCTGCCATATTTCTGCTTTATTCTGCTTTCTGTAAGACTCTTGCCTCCTCTCACCTACTTGTACATGACACATCAGGGATACTCCCAAATGATAATTTTAGATCCTAAGCCTACATTATCTTCCAAGTAGATTTGGTGTATTTACATGAGTGAGTGAGTAGTGAGTGAGTGAGTGAGTGAGTGTGTGTGTGTGTGTGTGTGTGTGTGTGTGTGCGTGCGCGCGTGCGCGCGCTATTTCCAGATTCAGAAAAAGAGAATCTGATTGGCCTAGCCTAAGTCAAGAATCCCCTCCTGCTCCAATAAGCTGTTGCCACAGGAAGGAGTGTTCAAAGGTCAGGTATGTGTGTAATTAGCAATG
>NW_017731366.1:476339-489140 GCF_001890085.2 Hipposideros armiger | reverse complement strand
ATTGATGACTTCTCCCCAAGCATACGAAACGGGAAAGCACTTCTCTCCAGAAGGTTGAGATGAGGAATTTGCCTTGTTGGTACGTCATCTGACATTTCACCCAGCCCAGGCTTCTGACTCACCCTTTGTACCCTCAGTACCTTTCATCCTGTCAGCTCTGGGCTCTGGCCCTTCCCTTGGGTGCAGAGGTGCACCCTGAGCGGCTGCTGTTTTTTTCCCTAACCAGAGCCCACAATCCTTTTTGGGGAACTTTGCCTCCTAAAACCTCCCCTTCCAGTGCATGGGAAGGACCCTTTAACAAAAAGACAGTATTTTTTTAAAACACACACACAAAAACAAACCCTGTTACCTACTCTCAAGCATAGAATTTTTTTGGGGGGAAAGCACACTGAGAAGATAACATATGGCACTATTTTGTTCTCTCATACCTCATTGCTTTGTATTTCATCTCTTTATTCGTTTATGCAAATAAGAAAAATGTTGGCATTAATTTCTCTTTGTAATAATTGGTTTCCAGTTTGCAAAGTAGAAAGTCATTTGAGATTACAAATAGGTAAAACATGAACTCAGGATAAGGACGGGAAGGACAGGAATCTTTTAAAAATAGTTGTGGAGTGATTCAGGGCAAGTTTTTGCTGTTCTCAAGTGTTGCTCTAATGTTACTATTTTGAATTTACAAATCAATGTTTTTTTAAAGTAATTTGAATATAAAGTGCAACTCTGGATTTTTTTTTTTTCTCTTGCACTGGTGCAGGATTCATTTCAGCTAGTTTCCCATCTACCTGGATGTGAGTGAATGCCATAATAACAATCAACCCAGTTTTTTCCCTACGTGAAAAATTGTCTGTACTCCAGCCTTTAGCTTATTCTAAACACTATCTTGAACACAGTGAATAATGTTGCACAGGGAATTTATAGTAACAGTTTAGATCATTTTAGCAATTAATCTTTTTAGTAAAAATTATATACATATAAATACCATTATTTTAGAATTATTTTCTACACATTTAGATATTTTAGACAATCAGACTATTTTCTCTACCTGGAATGTAGAGAAAATTCACTCATTGCATACATGAATTTTTTCTAAATTAAACACACACACACACACACACACACACACACACACACACACACTACATGAGTACATTATTATAAAAATGGAAACAATACTGACGCATACGTAGAAAATTTTTTCTCCTTTAATGTAAAAAAATCCTGATTATGTTTGGAGTGTCAATGTGCCAAATGAAAAGCTAGGTTTCCCAGGCTGCTTTGCAGCCATGTGTGGCTGCATGACAGTTCTGGCCAATTTTATATAAGTTTAAGTCTATTTGGGAAACACTTGCAGGAAAACTATGTTTTTCCATTGAGAAAAAGAGGGAAATTCATCAGGTCCACATCTTTTTCTCTTTATCTTTTCATCTTCTCCCTGATGAGAATTTGGAAGCAGTGCTTGGAGTAATACTCTTGTGACTGAGCGTATGGAAACACACTCAAAGGATAGTGGCCTCAAAGCTCGAAAGAGCCCAGAGCCTGGAGGTGCTCCGACCCAGACAGCCTACCTATATTAAAATTATAAATCCAGTTTAAAACATTTAAAAGAGTTAATTAACTAACTTAGACAATGTAACCAAATATTAATTGAAGGTCATTAAGTGTCCATTCAAATCTGCTAGGCTTATAATAGAATAATGAGATTTGTAAGCTGAACTTAAATGCTTAAGGAGGAATTAAATTAGAATCTGTGAATTAATAAATGGATTATTAATTTTTAAAATCAAATTATCTCTAAATTTCCTTTCCTCTGATCATAAAGAAACCCACATTTATGCAAGGGGAAAACAATTGAAGTGAAATGTAAAGCACCTTTGGATAAATGCTTCTTCGCCTTTTAAGCATGTTGTGTCTTATATGCCCTAAGGTTAAGACAAGACTATGAAAACCATTAAGGATTTGTAGTCATTATGTTTTATTTTTAAAACTATGTTTTAATATTAGCATTGAATGTTTTTTCTGCCATGAAAGATAACAGGATTAACACTGGGAAAATAGGGTGACCAACCATCCCAGTTTCCTTGGGACTGAGGGGTGTCCTGGAACTCTGGGCCCTCAGTGCTAAAATCAGCACCGTTGATCATCCTAGTCACTATATATATATAATTACATATTGTTTTTGTGATTAATCACTATGCTTTAATTATGTTCAATTTGTAACAATGAAAATATATCCTGCATATCAGATATTTACATTATGATTCATAACAGTAGCAAAATTACAGTTATAGAGTAGCAACGAAAATAATTTTATGGTTGGGGGTCACCACAACATGAGGAACTGTATTAAAGGGTCGCGGCATTAGGAAGGTTGAGAACCGCTGCCCTAGTGGAAGGCATTGTGGCAGAGATGCTAAGACTATAGATTTTAACACCTACGTTTGAGACTTGGCTCTTCAACTTACTACCTGTTTATCAGGGGCAAATGACTTATTTTTGTGCTTCTATTTTCTCCTCTGAAAAATAGTGATAAAACAATGAATATCTATCCCAAAGGAATGTTATTGTGAAAACTAACCGAGTTACTATATGGAAAGCCCCTGCAGTCGTACTTGGAATGTAGTAAGCTCTAAGTAGACACGATCTGCTGTTGCTGGGGGCCCACCCCCTTTTCTTCATTCTGTTCCTTATATTCCTTTGCTGCCCCAGTTGTGGACCCTTCATTTTATACTTAAATGGATTTGATGATTACCACCAGCTCTTTTACCATGGCTTGTCCAATCCTGACTTTTTTGTTTTTTTTTCTTATCTTTATTTATTTCTTTGTTGGCTGGGTTTCATAACCAAGCAGATTTTTTTTACAAGGAGCTCATAGGAACTGTATTCTCTGAGTTCTTTGGTCTTTGAAAATATCTATTGCTTTGCCTTATGACTGAAACTCTTGGCTGGATATACTATTCTTGGGTTCCTCTTTCTTTCTCCTCTTGGAAGATCATCCTCCTTTTTTTTTTCTGGCATTGTAGTTTGCCATACCAAAGCCTGAGACCAGCCTTTTAGTTTTCCTTTTATGTATAACTTGTTTTGCCTGAATACCCGAAAGAATAACATTTTAAATTTTTTTGAAATTTTTTCAATTCTTAGTTAAATAACTTAACCACATTTCATCTTGATTATATCAATTTTTTTTCAAATATACAGTGTGTCCTAACTACAGATTCAGTTCTTATATTTCAGTGAAATTTTACTGTATTTTATTTTTTAATACTTTTAATACTAATTTTAAATAAAACTTTTAGCTCAGCGACATCGATTGTTGGACAGGTCATTGTTGTCTGTTCTTCATTTTATTATGTTCTCTGAAATTGTTTTAATTTCTTTACCCTTCTCCTCTGCATTCATTATGATAGTCTCGTCTTTCTTCTATGCCATCTAGCAGATGGTGGTAGGTGCCTACCTGATGTAGGCTACTTCTTCCTCACTAACAGAACCCCATTTTGTTTTTGATACACACACACACACACACACACACACACACACACCATATATATGTATATATATACATATATATATATATACACAAACTATATATATATATATACAAACTATATATGTATATAAACAAACTTGATTCAAAACTTGATTTACCGGGCTTTCTTGAAGCTCGGGCTTTCTTGAAGCTCGAGGTGGACATATGACATACAGCTCAGTTTTGTCTAAGGAGCTGAGTCTACCACGGAATATCAATGTCAGGTAGAAGGAGAAGAGCTGCTTTGGTGTGAAGAGGTGTTCACAAGGATAAAAGCCACATGCTAGAAACACCAGAGCAGAGAGCTAACAGGACCTGTGATGGATCCTTTGAAGAATCAAGAAAAATGATCATAATTTATTTAAATAACTATTTAGTTAAGTTAGTCCTGTAACATACAATTGAAAATAACTTCTGATACAGACCACTCATTTAATTTTTAGCAATGTAAAAATGGAGAGTACTTTAGTTGTTTTCCTGTCATTTTGAGTTGAAGTCATCCTAATCCATTTTTGCAATTTGTTCCAATTTTGATATATGTGCTACTGAAGGGAGCAGGATATATTTTTTTCTTTAATAGTAAAAAAAGGTTGAAAAGCAAGGGTTTTAAAATGATTTAAAAGTCAGCATCAAGATCAAGCAAATCTTGTTATCCTCCGTGGTAATTATATGAGTTAATAGGGAGAACCACAGGAAGGGAGAGAGAGACTGGCAACAGGCTGTTCTTAAAGAAATGGGCACTATGTTTTTTCTTTCCCTGCCAGGCTTTCAAATGACCATTTTCAAATATTTGACTGTAAGATGCTTTAAAAATTTGTTTTCTACTGTTTTATAGGGAGTAATCCAGAGTCTAGAATTCAGAATTCAAAAATGAGTTTGAGATCACCCTGAAAATATGCATATTGGATAATAAATTTGCTGACAGGTAATTAAAGCAAGAAAGAATAAAATAGTTCAACTCAAAAAAAAAAAAAGGACTAAGGCCAATAGTGGCTTAGGAATTTGGACAAATCTGTACCTTTTGTTGTTATGACTGAGTGAGAGTCCCCTGGTGGCTCTACCCAGCTGTTAATTAAGCACTTAGGCAGCCACAGTCATTAACCCTTTCAGGCCCCCAGGATACTGCTTGGTTATTGCTTCAGTTGACTGTGCTAAGCTCACTAATAGGCAGTGCCTTAAAACACTGAGAATATCTGGCTTATAATATGTTTAGGCTTCTATATGATTAGAAGGAAAAAGCAATTCTAATTTAGTTCCTCGTTCACTTTAATTTGGGTTAGCAGATGTTCTATGTATACCACAGTCAACTATGTAATTTGCATTACGGAACAGCCTATAATAGCAATTTATCGCTCTTTTTGTTGTTGTTATAGTGTGGTTTTAGTTTCCTCCAAAATGTTGCTATAAAAATAGGATACATTTTATTTTCTAATTCATGTAGAATACCCCAAGAGCAAAATTGGGCTCATAAAATTCAAGCAATATTTTAAAATTAGTTTTGTTTGAAGGGGAAACAAGGGAAATAGAGAGAAAAAAAAGTAAAGCAAGGAGAAGGAAGGGAAAGCAAGCTGAACAATAAAGCTCTCAGCTTGCACAGGACCCACAGCCACTGTGATGTGAGAACAGGTGGTGGTGGGTGCAGGAAGACGTTCACTTGAAAAACATTTCCTATTTCTAGTATAATGTTACTATTCAAAAGCTTATCTTATGTATACTTTTTTATGCCTGTGTGTATATTGAGGAAGATTTTTGTACAAGCCATCATCTGGCTAAATGGAAGGGAATGGACATATCAGCATTTTAGTTTTGTAATTATATAGATTTTCCTAAACCTTATTTAGGGTTAATCAAACAATAAATGTTTGTTGTTTTAAGCCTCTAAGTTTGGGGGGAGTTTTTTTATGCAGCCGTAGATAACAAATACAATCTACATCGTAAATTGTCTTGATGACTCAAGGAGAGCAAGTGAAAAACACATGTTATCATTATGAGTTGGGTCTCCCAGAACTTCGGTCAGGATGTTACTTCTTTTACAGATTGCACTATTCTGTTGATAAATTCAATTTTTTTCATGTTCTGATAACTTTAAGTTGTTTCTACTTTCAACCAAATTCTCCTGTCAGTATCAAGTTAGGGGTTACAAACGTTTCTACTTTCACTTCATACTGGGAATATGATTGGCAAAAATCGTGAATCCCTCTATCTTATAATAAACATAAAATAAATTGTATTGAAAAAGTATTTAACTACTCTCTGAAAACCTATATACATAGATGACTAGAGACCAAACAGTTTTTGGCTTGTATGCTGAAAAGTTCCTTTAGCAAGGCCTGCATATTCTCTGTTGGGGTTTAATTAAAGAGCGGTTACTCCTGTAATCTCCTGCATTGGGGGCTGATTCTCAAAGCTCATGGGCCTTTCAGTAACAACTTCATCTTTGCATATATTTGTGGATAATATATGCTTACAAGATAGTAGTTTAATCACATATGGCCTAGATCTCAAACTCAATTCTTTTAGGGGCTGAGCAGGTCAGGAAAACAGATGGAGTGAGCTGGATGTGGAGCATAGGTCCTTTTGGAGCTGCAAATACTCAGCTCGGTCCAGTGTCCTCATGCAGGAATTTGAATGCTACATTGCCAGATTCTTCAAGTTTCAAAAGAAGATGGAGATCTGGGGGGTTTATGTAACTTAAAAAAAATTTTTTTGGAGAGGAAACTCTCCATATTTTAGAAAACACAAATCCAATAAAATGTATCTGTTGACTGGAACCATTTCTCAGGTACCAAGAGATGAGAAAGAAACTGAGTGTATGGCCTAAAAAGTAATTATTTTATGGACAAAGCGTGTACCTACTGGAAGTTTCAGAAGTTCATGTTTTGCACATTTCTAGCTGTATAAACAATGTAAGATTTCTATAAAGAGGCCAGCCCTGACGCTGCGTCCTCAGACAAATGTAGTATTTAATGTAGTCTTCTCATCAAAGGATCTCATTCATACAGACAAGCTACTTAAAATTTCCAAGACATTTCCCCATGTCTGTAACCACTTTTGTGTGGATACACAGTGGCCTACATTACAACAGAGTTGTTGAACCAGCTGCAAAAACAGTAAATGGAGGCCAGTGTGGAAAGCGTCATCTGTCAGCTGGCGAGCGCGGATTCATAATCGTAAGAGCCAAGAAAGCTGGGGCTCTGTCACCCCTGCCTCAGCTATGTCAGCAGTTTGGAGGGTCCAAATAAATATGCTCTATTTTAACCTTTACTCTTTTCACTTGCACAGTGTTTATTTCTTTATTCAGCATGACTGCCCATATAAAATGTGAGTCCATTGTCCTTTAATCCTGTTTAATCTCAGGAATAGTATAAATGCATAGTTCACATAGCAGGGGATACCTTTTGAATTGTTGGAAAATGAGAGAAGGTGACATGTTTAGCCTCTTCCAGATTGGGTCACGTTCTGCTGTTTCTACCATAGGTATTGTTCTTTTTAATAGCTCTTTTGGATCCTATTAATTTCTGGCTATCGAAGAAAAAAATATAGGATACTTTGTTCTTCTGATAGGTCTGTTGGGTAAGATTTATTACATTCTAATTTTTGGCCTGGAAAATATACTTCTCCAATTAAAATAGCCAAGAGAATGGCTCCATTAATTGTATACATTAATTGTATAAAGTTTACTGTAAAACCTTACCAAGTGGCTGTATTTTTCCAGACTACTGCTGGTGATAAAATGTTGAGCAAGACCCCAAATCAGTCAAGTCAATCCAAGTGAAAGACAACTCATCATTGACAATATTTCCCTTTGTATGTAAGAAAAATTAATAGTTTTATCTGTTTTAGGTATATTAAGACAGTGGATGCTTTTCATTAGCCTGTTAAAAAAAATGAACACTTTTAATATTAGCAGTTCTTCAAAGAAAATAATTATGATATTTTATAATAAGCAAGATTAAGCAATTTTTATACATATTTTAATCCTTGTCATATTATATATTCAGTAAGGTTGAATACCTGAAAATTGTCTTTTTTTTTTTGTATTCTGAAAGAGAATTGTGAAGTAACTTCTATCTCCAATATGACAACTATCAACTCTGGGCAAAAACAAACAATTATGTAACTGAAGGCACTGGAGACTAAAAGCAGCTAAAAACTGGGTCTGCAGTTGGAAGAGGAAAATTGTGTTGGGTGAGTTTTCCCATTTTTAAAGACCTATTTAGCTTAAGGACAAGCCCTAGGAGTATTAGCTAAAACTCCTGTGCACAGAAATCCACAATTTTACTGGCTTGAAAAACCAGAGGACAGAGTTCAGAGGGACCACAACAATGGGGAAATAAAGGGAAACATCTTTGAAAGAAAGACCCAGAGAGAGGGAACCCCAAATTTTGCGTATAAGTTCTACCCAAATCTCTGGTTTGGCCCTGAATCATGCATACATGGGGAAGGCTCTACGCAGCCCAGCTACAGATAAAACAACTGGTGTACACCCACTGCAGAGAAGACAAAGTGTAGTGTTTGTCTCCAGTCAAGTAAACTTCCTACTGAAACAATAACAATAAAAAAATAATACTTTTCAGAAGAATGGAACTAGAATGGGGTCACATGCCCCCGTCCTAAGTGCACCTGAGTTAGGGAGGTGAGAGTTTGCCATTTTCAGTCTCTTTGGTGGGAAATAGACTGCCAGAAAAGAAGAAAAGGGTTGGAAAGTAGGTAGATAACCTAGAAAGTCTGTAACTTTGGGCAAAATGATAGAGCCTACCTGGGGCCATAGAAGCATGTGTGTTGAATTGGACTAGGAACCAAATTTATCTCACTGTCTGGTAGTCATCCCTGTTGTATATTTTAAAGATTTTTATTGTGAAATGTCAAACATAAACAAAAACTGGTATTCTGATACCTGCATACCCATCACTTGCCTTCAATAATTATAACCATTTTGCCAAGATTGTTCTGTATTTGAAATTTTATTTCCCCTCAACTTTTAATTTGAATAATTTCAATGTACTTAAAAATGGAAAGAACAGTATAGTGCATACTCGTATACCTAGACTTACTAATTGCTAATATTTTGGCATATTTGCTTTACGTGTGTGTGTGTGTGTTTGTGTGTGTGTGTGTGTATGTGTGTGTGTATGTATACTATACATATAGTACTTTTTCTACAACATTTGGAAGCAAGTTGTAGACATGATTATACTTTACCACTGTTATTAGTTAACTTTGCTATAAAATGCATCATGTAGTATTTTAAAATAACCATTTATTTGTTAATGATCCTGGGGGTTGGTACTTTAAGTAGGGCTTAGCTGTGGTGATTTTTCTCGCTTTAGGAGGATTTGTCTGGGCTCAGTGATACATTTGTGATTAGTTGGCAGGTTGGCTCAGGAATAGTTGGTTCTCAGTGGCTTCATTCACGTGTCTGGCAGTTGACTGGGGCCTCAGTTCTCCTCCACGTGGCCTCTCGTTCTCCAGTAGGTCACGCCAGGCCTCTTACATGGCAGCGTCAGGGCAGGGCTCCAAGAGAGGAGAACAGAAGCTGCACCATCTCTTGAGGTTGAGGCTCAGAAGTCACACAGCATCAGGCCTACCATATTCTGTTGGTCAAAGCAAGCTGAAGACTAGCTAAGAGTTAACTAATGAACCTGTCTGTTCTACAGGATCCCTGAAGGATTCACATATCAGAGATACCAGGTGTTAAGATATGGTATTGGAAACAGAGTGACCTCCTGAAGTCAGGATTCAGAAAGCTTAGACCCTTAATTCCCCTCCTGTGCATGTAACTATGCCCAGGCTGACATTCACAGGCTTATTTCCTGGAGAAAATGCACCAGGGGAGTAGGTCTTAGGCACACCTTGATGGTAGAGGTGGAGGTGGAGGGCAGAGCTTCTAAAATCCTTTGAATTGCCTGACTGTGGGAATGTCTGTTATTCATAATGAGCTCCCTTGGATACAACTGGATTTATACTAACGAGGTGACTTAGGTTGGGGCCCCTAGCTAGCCTTAGAGGTGGCTGGTTGCCAGAAAGACCAAGGGATGAGTCCCACCCACTGACCTCCAGGGAGGGAAGCAGGGACTGGAGATTAAAACTATAAAAACCCTTGAAAGACAAGATTTGATGAGCTCCCAGGGCGGTGAACAAATGAAGTGATGGGAGGGTAGCAAGCCAAGAAAGGCATAGGAGCTTCATGCCCGCTTCCAGCCCCACTCCTTGCCCTATGCAACTGCCATCTTACTGTTCCTGAGTTGTAGCTTTTATAATAAACTGGTAACTGTAAGTAAAGTGTTTCCCTGAGTCTGTGAGCAATCCTAGCAAATTATCAAACCTTAGGAGGAACATCGTGGGACCCCATTTGTGGTAGGTCAGAAGCATGGGTGGCCCGGATTTGGGATTGGTGTTTGAAATGGGGAGTAGTCTTTCAGAGGACTAAATCCTTAACCTGTGGGGTCTGTGCTAATTCCAAGTAGTTACTGTCAAAATTGATTGTAGAACTCTGGCTGGTGTCCAGAGAATCAACGAATTGATTGTTGGTGTTGGCGAACACTCTAGTCATGAACACACATCTTTTTTCTATATGCTAATTACTAACATCTTATTAACTCAGACTTATTCTTACATTATTCCTTCCTTGAAATAATTAGAATATTAAGTAGCTTTTGCTGGTAAGTAGCAATTCAGAAAGATTTTCATTAGGTTTACTGGCGGGAACTTTTTGCCAATGTGTCTAACTTCTGATCAAAATGATAATCAGTAATGCTATTATTATTCTGATTGTCAATGTGTCAGAAGTTTGTATTTTTCCTAATTAATAGACTTTTTTTTCACAATCTAGTTTTATTAATTTTTTGATTCAGTGAATTTAAAAAGAATATAACAAAGAAATCAGAAATCTATAGAAAACAATTAGAAAGCTCTGAAAGTAAAGCTAAACATATTTTGTAAAATTTCATTATTACCTAAGCTTTTTGTTTTTCATATTCAAAAGATTTATTTTGCTCTTTACTTCTTTTTGGTGTTTCCAAAACTGTCCTATACAGAAAATATATTAATCACAAACAAAAAAATCATAATTTTGTGGGTTTTTTTTTTTACAAAGATGGAACAAGAAAGAAATAAAACACATAAAAAGAAAAGAGATTGGGCCGGCCGAGTGGTGCGTTGGTTAAGAACTGGCTTGGGATGCCGGAGGGACCCGGTTCGGATCCCACATATGAGGGCCAGTGACACTGCCCTCTGCAGCTAAGATGCTGAACAACAGCTCAACCTGGAGCTGGGCTGCTGTGAGTCACTGGCAATGGTGTAGGCTGCAGCCCCTGTGGCAGTGGGTTGCCATGGGCTACCGTGTGTAGCCAGCAGCCAGCGTGAGCGGCCAGCAGCTGCAGTGAGTGGCTGTCCAGAAGCCAGCGACTGATGTGCCTCGCCTGGGAAGAGCGCAATGATGGTGCCAACTTGGGCCAGTGAAGCAATGTCCTCCACAACTAGACTGAAGAACAAAAAGGACAGCAACTTGTCTGTTCCCCTTCCTCCAATTCCCCAGCACTGTTCCCATCCCCCAATTCCCCAATAAAATCTTTAAAAAAAAAAAAAGAAAGAAATTCCAGTCCAGGCCTTTTCCATTTTTGGATATGAAGGGTCCCTGCTACCATCCTGGACACATGGTAATGTCGAGAACATCTACTCCTGATGGTGATTTCTTCAGCAACCTTCAGGTAGACAATTGCAGACAGTTTTATTTTGGGGCTTATCAAGGAATGTCAGGGTTTTGACTGTGTTACCTATTTGGTTAAACTCTTTAAGTGAATTGAATTCATTTTTGAAGGAAGTTAAAATCTTCTAAATGTCGGCATGAGACGTTTGACAGATTGATGGTCAATATCTTAGTCAGAGTCAATCATGAACACAGATGAGTCACATCAGCCTCCCGTAGCCTTGAAAATTCTGTGAGTTATTCCAAGCACTCTATAATTGTTTCTCCAGCCTTTTGACAGCATTTCATGGCATGTGACAGGCAGTCATTTTGCACTTGTATTAGTGACAGTAAGAAAGACAGCTTTATTTATATGTGGTCATTCCTTAGTTGCTAAATTTACTTCACATAGTGAACAGTTTTGCAGCTCTGTCTCTGTGCTCTTTGGGTTTGAAAATTTTGAAGACAATTTAAGAAAATTGGGACTCTTGAACATAGCTTAAAATTTAACCTTGAATATGGTTATCAACGCCAACGTTCTACTCTGCTAGTCACCGACAATGTATTTTTAACTTCTCTGATCATACAAAATAAAAAATTTTGCTAATTCCATTTATAAAGGTGGTATCTCATCACTTCATGGCATCTCAAATTTTAGATAAGCTGTGAATAAAAATAGATATCTGAGAACAAGTAAATAGAAACAGTCTGAGAAAAATAATAATTTAAAACCAAACCCGAGTATAGCTATTGTGGCCTTCTGAAAGGGGTATGGAGGGGGAGGCTGGCATAATTCATATTAGCAATTGAGCAATACATCCCTACCTTTCTCTTCCTTCTTCTCCAAGACTGATGGGAAAGGATGAAGGGAAAAGACTGAAGTTACAAAGCTTCTGTCTATCCCTCTCTGCAGATAAAGCGTAGGGTCTGGAGTTGGTGCCCACAGTCATTGAAGAGCCGCCAGTAGAGCATTTGGGGTGCGGAAAGGTCATTGATGTTCCAGAGGCAAGTAGCGGATTGAAAATGCAGTTGCTCTGCATGATGATACAAGGGAAATGGAGTTTCTTGGGGGGAATTCTAGGGGGAAAGGTGTCCAAAGGGGAGAAGCAGACAGTGTGGAGTCAGAAAGAGAATATGAAAGCATGGGAGGAGGCCTGAGCCTGCTGAGAAAGAGGTGCTCTATGCAAAATTCCAGTTGTTGGGATGGCCAGAAGACTTGAACAACAAAGATATCTAAAGTTCAACTTTCAGTTGTTTGTCAGGTGCCACCGTTATGTCGTCCCACCCACCCTTCATACACATCATTCCAAAAGTCCAAAAAGCTGCTGCATATGTGTGAGAATAAACAAAAACAGTTTTTCTCTGCCCATAAAAGGAAAGAAGAATGTTCCCTCTTCCTTTCCTTTTGAAAGGGTCTCTTTAGAAACAGAATGGGCCTTGAGTTTCTACTGTAACTTTTTGGGATATAGATAAATCTTTTTAGGGCTTGATAAGCCCCATCTCCTGTTTCCCTCTGCAGAGATGTCTACAAACTCCATGCTTCGTACTCCCTTGAAACGTCCGTACACAACTCTGGAGTTAACCTAGCAGG
>NW_017731366.1:453093-476149 GCF_001890085.2 Hipposideros armiger | reverse complement strand
AGCTTCCCCATTAAATTAATCTGTGCCTTTTCAGTGGACCTGTTCTTTGTCTTTCTGTACCTAAGATAACATCTTTAATCCTTTTTCCAGACCAGAGCTGAAAACTGCAAAATTCCTCATTATTATGCTTGTCTCCTGATTACCATCTCTATGTGCTGAAAAGCTAACTGTCAGGTATCCTGCACCCACCAATGTAAAAGAAGTACTTGTCTCTCCAATTTACTTTTATCCAATCCCAGAGCTTTCCCTGCTTTGCTTTCTCCCACCCCCTTAATCTATCACCAGTGGATTTCATGTAACCGTCCTCATTTGATTTTAAGTATAAAATAAGCTGTAAAACTGCCATTCTTCGGAGCATTGTCTCAATCCCTTGAGATTTTGCTTCCCAGCAATTGTTGACAGTTTGGCTCAAATAAACTCTTGTAAGTTTTCTCTTAGGCTGGATGTTTTTCGTCAACACTTTCTTCTGCTTTACTTAACTAATTGTGTGAAATGATTTATGACAAGCAAAAGTTTGGAGCCAGAGAAGACAAGGAGAAATGTAGTTAGCCCCTCTTTCATGCCCCCACCCCCAAACACAAACACATCTTAACTCCTAGAGCTGTTCAAAGCAGCACCAGTTTTCCAATTATGAAGTTGGAATCAATTTTATTAGGATCTTCTTATATAAATTGACATCTGGGAAAACATGTAAACTATTTAATGATTGGCCTAATTGGGATCATCCTGTATGGATTATTGATTTCTACTTTTTTAAAAAAAGAACATTTATGTAAACTTTTCCATGTTATGGAACATTTTTTAAAACACCAGTTTTGATGACTATGCTAACACTGAATGGACACAGAAAAATTATTTAATAATTATCTTCTTTTTGCTATTACAGATATCATTTCAATGAGTAGCTAGCTCTGTTTTCTTTTTTAACTTTTTATTTGGCAGTAATTTCAAACTTACAGAAAGTTTGCCAGAATAGTTCAAAGAACACTCATATAACCTCTACCTAGATTCATTTATCATTTGCTCTTTGTTAGGGGTTGGGGGGTGGGAGGGATGGACATTTTCTCTACCAATTTAGGTCAAAGTGGCGTGGTGGGAACCTGGGAATTTACTGACAATATCCAGATTCACAGGAGAATGCATAACAGTTTATGTAGCAGTGGGAGTACTCGTAATAGTTTATATAGCAGTTGAATAGGGGAAAAAGTTGCAGGGTGGTGGTTAAGGGCTTCTATGAGAAAATACAGAAGATTTTACTGGCCTTTCTCATCTTGATGCAAATGGGCAGTCTCTTTCCTATCTGGGAATTCTCCTACCGGGGAATTTATGGCACCCGAAATCTTATCTCCTGGGACAAAGAGTCTGTTTCCTCCCAAACAGGAAACTCTCTTGGAGGGAGGTTAATGGCAGCTGTATTTTAAGGGCATTCCGCTTTAATCAGATAAGGGAGGTTCAGATTGGATTTCTCTCCCTCTCTCTCTCTCTCTTTCTCTCTCTCTCTCTTTCTGTGTGTACACATACACACATACATACATACATACATACATACATACATACATACATAGGGTGCCAAAAATATACACATTTTAAGAAAGGAAAAATCTTTTAAAATTGTAATACTCAATATATACCAATAACAAAAGATGAATACAAGTCACATTTGACTTCTGCAATTACAATAGGTGCTCAAAATGGTTACCATCAGTGTAATTTTAATACAATTTTTTCCTTTCTTAAAATGTGTATACATTTTTTTGTCACCTTCTGTACACACACAAACACACACACACAACGTCTAACAATTAAGTTCACGAACTTGTTGCAATGATGTTGCTAACCTTTTTTTGATATCAGAGAGATTATTCATTATGAATTTGTACCAATTGGACAAACAGTTAACCAAGTTTACTATTTGGAAGTGCTGAAAAGGCTGCGTGAAAAAGTTAGACAACCTGAACTTTTCATCAGTAGTTCACGGCTCTTGCATCACGACAATGCACCAGCTCACAGGGCACTGTCTGTGAGGGAGTTTTTAGCCAGTAAACAAATAACTCTATTGGAACACCCTCCCTACTCACCTGACCTGGCCCCCAATGACTTCTTTCTTTACCTGAAGGTAAAGGAAATATTAAAAGGAAGACATTTTGATGACATTGAGGACATCAAGGGTAAAACGATGACAGCTGTGATGGCAATTCCAGAAAAAGAGTCCCAAAATTGCTTTCAAGGGTGGACTAGGCTCTGACATCAGTGCATAGCTTCCCAAGGGTAGTACTTTGAAGGTGACTACAGTGATATTCAGCAATGAGGTATGTAGCACTTTTTCTAGGATGAGTTCACAAATTTAATTGTCAGACCGTGTGTGTATATGTGTGTGTGTGTGTGTGTGTGTAATAAGATATAGATACATGTATATATATATACATATATATATATATACATGTATATATATATGTATATATATCTTATTTATCTTTTCATCTATCAATGGAAACTGAAGTTGCTTTCATATCACGGCTATCATAAATGATACTGCAATGAACATAAGGGTGCATATATCTTTTTGAATTTTTTTTGTTTGTTTTATTTTCTTAGGATAAATGTGCAGAACTGAAATTGTTGAATTGTATGGTAGTTTTATTTTTAATTTTTTTAGGAACCGCCATACTATTTTCCATAGTGGCTGCACCAATTTACAATCTCAACGGTGCACAAGGGTTCCCTTTTATCCACATCCTCACTAACAATTGTTGTTTGTCTTTTTGATGACAGCTGTCCTGACAGGTGTGAGGTGATATTGTTGGGGCTTTTACCTGCATTTCCCTGATCATTAGTGAAGTTGAGCACTTTTTCATGTGTCTGTTCGCAATCTGCATGTCTTCTTTGGAGAAATGTCTGTTGAGGTTTTTTGCCCATTTTTGAATGGATCATTTGGTTTTTTGATGTTGAATAATAATATATAAGTTCTTTATGTATTTTGGATATTAATCCCTTATCAGATATATCAGTTGCAAATATCTTCCCCCATTCAATGTCATTTTCATTGTTGATGGTTTCCTTTGCTATGCAAAACTTTTTGGCTTAATGTAGTCCCATTTGTTTTTTATTTTATTGTCCTTGCCCTAGGAGACACATCCAAAAATATATTTCTGATGTCAAAGTTTACTGCCTATGTTTTCTTCTAGTTTTATGGTTTCAGGTCTTACATTTAAGTCTTTAATCCATTTTGAGTTTATTTTTGTATATGGTGTAAGAAAGTGGTCCAGATTTTCCAACACCATTTGTTAAAGACTTTTCCCCATTGTATAATCTTGCCTCCTTTGTTGTAAATTTAATTGATTATATAAACATGGGTTTGTTTCTGGGCTCTCTCTTCTGTTTCATTGATTTATGTATGTTTTTGTGCCAGTGAGGTAGGAAAATTATAGGCATTCAGGGAAATGGCCACTGTAGAGGGAATCCGTGGAAACCATAACAGAAGCCAGGAGAAATAATTTTAATAGCTGACTGATAGGTTTAAGTCACAGGACCCACAAGAGTGACAAACTCGGTGGGGGATGAGAAAGGCCTCTTTTTTCAAGTCAGGGATTCCCAGGTAGAATGCATATCTTCAAAGAGGTTATTTAACATAAGACTATCAGGAGTCCTTTCTTCAAAGCTAGTCAGTCTCTCCCTTAACATGCTCCTCTCAGAGCAGAGACATTGATTAAACTGATTAAGCTCTAAGGAAATTAGTCAGTTTGGAGAAAAGGCCTCCTCTGGGCTAAGCAACAATGTCAGGGGTTCTCAACCTGTGGGTCGTGACCCCTTTGAGGGTCAAACGACCCTTTCACAGGGGTCGCCTAAGACCATGGAAAACACATATTTTCGATGGTCTTAGGAACCGAGACACTGCTCCTCTATCCGTCTCCAGGCCCACATGCAGATACTCCCACATACAAGTACCCGGCTTCAAGACAAAATTTCATTTATTTGTAATTAGAAATAAATATTTCACAATATATAATTACATATTGTTTTTGTGATTAATCACTATGCTTTAATTATGTTCAATTTGTAACAATGAAAATACATCCTGCACATCAGATATTTACATTACAATTCATAACAGTAGCAAAATTACAGTTATAGAGTAGCAATGAAAATAATTTTATGGTTGGGGGTCACCACAACATGAGGAACTGTATTAAGGAACTGTAATGGCATTAGGAAGGTTGAGACCCACTGAACAATGTAAATCTGATAATAGTGCCAAGAGGCGCCAGGCAGCAAAAGGTGTAAAAACCAAAGCTTTTGCCCTAACTAGTGGGCACCCTACTCGGGACTCCCTCTCATTTTGAGAGCTGTTACTTTCTGCTCTAATAAAACTATCTTCTGCTGTAAACTTTACCTCTCTGGTCTGTGTCTCCATTCTTCGGCTTCACGAGACTACGATCCCAGCACAAGCAATATCCTGCACCACCAGCACTATACTTTTTTGATTGTTAAAGCATTGTAGTATAGCTTGAAATCAGGCAGAGTGAGGTCTCCAACTTCAATTTCATTTACTTCTGCTCTGGTCTTTATTATTGGATTGTCGGAAAAGTCATGGCGCGTGTTTGTGACAGATGGCACGAGTTCATTTTTGGAAATATTAGAGTCATTTGCATCTATGTTATTGCTATGTCATTTGACAGCTGGCTATTCTAGCTTCATTCTAAACAAAAATTGAGCTATTTGGTTGAGTTTTGAAGATTTTACAACAAGTTGAAGATAGAAGACCAAACTGTGCATTTTTGCTATGTTTTACTGTTTTACTTCCATAAAGGGAAGAACGTGCGTCAAGCTTGTGAAAAGTTGCATAAGTTTACGGTGACAATGCTCTACAAGAACGTCAGTGCCAACGATGGTTCACGAAATTCCGTGCTGGTGATTTTGATCTTAACAGGACCCGGGCTGAGTCAGTTGTATGCAGGCTGATGTACAGACCCTGACCTGGGATGAGGTTTGGGCCCATACAAGCGGGGGCTGCTGATGCCAGACCCTGGCCCCAGATATAACAAACCATGATGCCAGAGCCTGCTGCGTAGGCCCCGGGCTCCAGTGACGTAAGCTCTTTACGTAAACATGATTCACAGCTGGGGGAGGGAGCATGCACATCCGTGTGCTCTCCTTCCCCAAAACCTCTATACAATGGTTGCTATTGCTGAATGAAGCAGGCTAGCTGGCTGGTTCCTCCTCATGTCAGCTCCGCATGGTTTCTTTTCCCTGGGTATCTCACCGCCGAAAGCCCCCCAGCAGCCCCCAGCGATGGATGATAGATCTCAACGACGCTCCTCTGTCAGGGAGACCCACCGAGGTTGATGATGACAAAATAAAGTCATTGATTGAGTCAAACCCATGTTACATGACACGAGAGATTGCAGAAACATTGGATATCCATCATTCAAGCGTTCACGGCCACCTGAAGAAGCTGGGATACGTAAGCAAGCTTGATATTTGGGTTCTGCATGAACTCAAGTTCATGTGATGGCACATATAAACATCTGCAATATGCTTATAAAATGTGAGGAAAATGATCCTTTTTTGAAGCGACTGATAACTGGTGATGAGAAGTGGATTGTTGACAACAATGTGGTGCACAAACGGTTTTGGTCCCGACGTGAATATTGGCCTTAAATGACATCGAAGCTCCTACCAAGGAACCAAACAATCGATTCAAATGTGTACTGTCTGTTAGGGGTCACCAAGGACACCAGGAATGAGGCGATCCCCCACCCTGCTGAAGAAGCCACCAGACATCCTCTTGGGTAGCCGAACTGTAAAGATCAACGAAAAATTTCTGCAACAATAACTTCATGTATGCTTGCAATTACTTCCCCTATTGCTTACCTTATAACACCTCCCACCCCACCCCCAGACGCCAGCAGGGTTGCTGATGCCAGTTTTAGGCTCAGTCCCGACAGGGAAATAAAGCTGCTTGGTCTGGATATGTGCCTCAGACTTTGACTCCTCTGCGAACCTTTCATTTTGGTGCCAAAACCCTGGAGGGGGATATGACTCCCGGACTGCACTTGGATCGCCCTCCCTTTTCCCCTGTGGGCTTGATCTGCTCCTGGGACTCTCCCCCTCTCAAGCCTGTCAAGGAGACACTCGGGGATACCCGTTTTCCATTGCTGGCTCTCAATTCCTCCTGGAGACATCCACTTGGGGTGAGTGACAACTTCGCCACCTCTCGTTTCTTGGTCCCTCTGTCCTCTCTCACGTCGGTTCAATTCCTAGTGCTAGGCAAGGGGGCACTTCCTTGGTCCTTTGGACCTCGACTCCCTGTATCGATAACTAATCTATATCGATAGCTGTGCACAGACTGAGTTCTATTTTGGGATTCGATACGCAAGACACACCACGACAAGCCGCTTTGGGTAGATAAGAGGTTTATTGTTAACAGGGAAAGAGCTAAGGGAAATAGAAAGTAAATAGTCGCACGGAAAATAGAAAAAATAGTTACATCATACCACCAGGGCCCCTTTAGCCAATTCAGCACCGGAATCAAAGCATCACGGGCATTTCTCAGAATAATGACACAGCAGAATCTGTTGAGGAAGAGCTGCTGCTCATCCCTGCCTCCTGGGGCTTCTTAAGGGTTTTCTAACAAAAGCGACTTAGAGCCAAATAGCTATGCGTAAGCAATACACGGGACCAGCCCCGGATCTGGCCAGGAGCCAGGGCTAGCCCGTGGCACTGATTAGGACTAGTCCTTGGAGCTCAGCCCAGTCTCAAAGACCTTGGGCGAGCTCCACATCTCCTTCCTTACATCCCTGGAGGGTAGCCAATCCTCCAGAGAGTAAGTGCCTACCTAAGCCATGAATCCAATCATATGACCCCAGGCAGGCCTTTTTCCTTCAATTCTCATACAGTCCCCCAATTTGGGGACGCCCACTTTGGGGGTCAGTCACTCGTGTCTCGTTGATGGTCTCGTTGGCGACAGGGACGCCTTCGTCCTTCACAATCATCTTTGCGGCTCTTTGTCACCTCACTCTCCAACACCATGGGCATCGCCCCTTCTCTCCCTCCTAAATCCACTCCCTTGGGTTGTCTTTTGAGAAACCTTGACGCCCTCGGCTTGTGGAGTGAAATGCGGCCCAAACGCCTCATTTTCTTCTGTAATACGGCTTGGCCTCAATATAAATTGGATCATTGTTCTCAGTGGCTGGAAAATAGTACTTTCGATTTTAACACACCGCGATTTGGGTAATTTCTGCCACCGCGATGGAAAACGGTCTGAGATGCCCTGTGTCCAGGCCTTCTTCGCTCTCCGTTCCCATCCTTCCCTCTGTCAGTCCTGCTCCACCTTCCAAATCCTCCTCGCCCACTCAAAGCCCCCTCCTCCCTCTGCCTTCGACCCGGGTGACCATCCCTCCCCTCCGGCACCCCCTCCATATGCTCCTCATCCTCCGCTCTCCCCGTCATCACCCGAAGCCTCTGACTCGGAGGCCTCTGGGCCCTCGGCCCCAAGTCCCCACTCAGGCCCAGCCTCTTCTATGGACCTCCCTTCTCCTCCCTTCACTCGGTCTCGGGCACACCCGGCTCCCCTTCTCCCCTTGAGGGAGGTCGCTGGGGCTGAGGGAATCCTCAGGGTCCGTGGCCCCGTTTCCCTGTCTGATCTCTCAGATAGAGAAACGCCTGGGCTCCTTCTCCGACCCTGACACCTACATTAAGGAATTTTAGTATCTCACCCAGTCATATGACCTCACCTGGCATGATCTCTATAGCATCATCTCCTCCACCCTCCTACCTGACGAGAAGGAGCGAGTGGCTGGCTGCCCAAGGGCACACAGATGAGCTCCATCGGCAGGACCCCCAAAAGCCCATTGGCATGGCAGCTGTGCCCCACGAAGAGCCCAATTGAGAGTACCAACACAATGACCCTGGAAGGGCCCGCAGAAGCCATATGGAAAAGATGCAGGTGATCACCCAACAGGCCGATGAAAATCCAGCCCAATTTCTGTCCCACCTCATGGAGGCCCTCCAAAATTATACCCGGGTAGACCTTTCATCTCGGGAGGGCGTTATCGTCCTCAGTACCCATTTTATCTCACAATATGCCCCAGATATCCGGAAAAAAACTCAAAAAAGGCTGAGGAGGGCCCTCAACCCCCCAACCTTTTAGCCCTAGCCTTCAAGGTCTTTAACAATCGGGAGGAACAGGAAAAACTAGAAAAGGCCCGCCGAGATCAGACAAAATACCAGCTGCTGGCGGCGGCTATCAGGGTTTCCAACCGAAAGGGAGCTCCTAACAGGGCACAAGGTCTGTCACCAAGGGGCCCACAGAAGGCCCCCCCCACTCCAGACCGTGTTTCAAGTGTGGTAAAGAAGGCCACTGGGCACGAACTTGCCCCAGTCCATGGCCCCTGCCAGGGGGCCTTGTCCCTCCTGCAGAAGCAGGGGGACATTGGAAGGTTGACTGTCCTTCCCAGGAAAGAGGCTTTTCCCTTCCCCCACGGAAGACGAGTCTCATCTGCCCTGCTGAGCTCACTTGGCCTCGCCACTGAAGACTGACGGTGCCCAGGGCCCCCGGACTCTTCTCCTGTCACCACCTCGGAGCCCAGGGTAACGCTTTGAGTGGCAGCTAAGCCGATCTCCTTTTTGATAGATGCAGGGGCCACCTTTTCCGCCCTGCCTGAATTTTAGGGCCCCACACACCCCTCCCAGGTTTCTGTTGTGGGCTTTGACGGCCTAATATCTCAGCCTCACTCAACCCCCTTACTATCATGCACCCTTTTTAACATTCTATTTTCACACTCCTTCCTGATTCTTCCCCGATGTCCCACTCGTATACTAGGAAGGGATTGCCTTTCTAAGTTTAAGGCCTCACTCTCCTTCCAATTCCCAAATGCAGAGCCAGCCTTACTCCTCCTTCTCCATCCCACCATCTTCTCATCTTCCCTCCAACCTTCTCTGCCCCCCATCTAAAATCCCACCCTAAGGACCGATCACCGAGATACTCCAGTACTCTCCTGGGACCGACCAAAGCCCGACGCACCGTTATCCCTGAAGAAACGTCCCTATGAGTGGTAACCCGTGTCCGTGTCAGACTTTCCAGGACACTCTTTGCTCCCACTGCCCCTGTGTTGGGTGCCAAGGACCCCGGCCCGACAGCTCCCCTCTACCTGTCTCCTATCAGATGCTAGAGGTACTCTCTACCATCCCCCTTCACCTTTGTCACAAGTTCTTGTACACCCCTTCACTGCACATCTTCAGGATGAATTTAATTACCCATGGGATTTCATCAGTCACCTAATAGACCCTTATGGGAGGTCACCCAGGGACAAGGCCCACACAACATCCTTTCAATTTTGTTTATACTTTTACCTTAGATTCAAATATCTAATTTTTATATTGAGTCAAATGTATCCATCTTTTTTGTGATTTTTTCCATCAAGATAATACTTAGAAAGTCTATTTTAAGGGTTGGCTGAGTGGCTCAGTTGGTTAAGAGCTCGCTCAAGAGTGCGAGCTCCTCTGAGCAACAGGGTCACTGTTTGATTCCAGGCCCGAGCTGAGCTGCTGCTGAGCTGTCAACAGGTGGCAAGATGGCTCAGCTAAAAAAAGAAAAAAGAAAAAAAGAAAGTCTATTTTGTAGCTTACATAATAAATAGTTTAGTGTTGATTGTATTCATGCTGCCCATATTAAAAGGGGCTTTTTTTGTTGGTGATGGTGGTGGAAGAGAGAGGGGATAAGGAAGAATGACAATTAGTTCCAAAGATAATTTCATATTAATACTGGAACTGTTAATGAAAAAGATTGTGTGTGTGTTTCTAAGAGCTCTTTTAACATCAGAATCATTCACAACTTTCTCCTTGGGGTCAGGTGTAGTTGAAAGGTAATATAACAACATTAAGCATAAGATTAGTTGCTGTTATTTATTTTTACAAAAGACCAAATGGGGTAAAGATGCCCTCTAGTGGAAGATTAGGTCCTTTGTACAATCAAACTGAAAGAAGAGAAAATCTATGATCCCTTGTTTTATAAAATGCTCCACATATGCAATTGCAACGTGGGGCTTTTGCTTTCTTTCTGAACAATAGGCTCAATAACAGAATTAAAAATTAACTTTCTTATATGAGAAATTATTTTCCCGTTCATATGTTCTTGAATGGATTTTATTTATTTTAATTATTTCTAGGGTGCATTAGCCTATAAATAGGAAAAATCAAATTGTCATGATAAACAAAATCTTTTGTTTTTCTTTTTGAAAAAAAGTCAATCATTGTTTATTGACAAGTAAATCTACTTTTTCTCTTAAGTTTATACAGATAAACATTGACTTGTTAATAATTAATCTGCTTTCAGAATTTGCTTTAATTTTATGAAAGAAATTACTTTAATATAATGAAGGAAAGTAGTTTGAAAATTATCTAAAGATCTAATGATAAATATCTAGAAAAGGAAGACATTGACAAAATGCTTACTTTTTATGACTTTCAGTGTCAATATGCTTGGAAAAGAGCAAAAAGGATAAAGGGATTGAATGTGTAGAGTTGATAATTTTTTTTATGTGTCTGTGTGGGGTGTATTCTCAGAGGCTAGCCCAGAGTCTTGCTCATAATGGAAATCAATAAACATTATTGATTTGAGGTGAGAGAGGTTATTCCCTAACCATAAGAAATAAAATCTCTTCTCTTTTGAATGAATTATTAAAATGATTGAAATGATAGAATATCTGTAAAATGCAAAAGTCTGTTTCACTGATTTAACACTGTCCTATAAGACTCACACAAACAGTCTTGGTTATGACAAAAAGAATACTGAAGTACAAAGGTGAATAGATGGTCTTTTAACAAATTACTGGGCCAATTGGATAACCATTTAGACAAAAAAAAAAAAATGAATCTTAGCTTCCAACTCACAGCATAAAGAAAAAGCAGTTCCAGGTGGATCGTAGATCTAAATGTGACAGGTAAAACAGCAAAGCTCCTTGAAGAAAACTTAGGCACCTCAGAAACAGCAAATGTTTCTCAAACTGGACACACAAAGAAATAACCACGAAGGAAAGGTTGATAAGTTGTAATAAATTAAAATTAAGAACTTCTCTACAAAAAAGCATCATTACGAGAGTGGAAAGGCAAATCACTCACTGAGAGAAGACATTTGCAATACATATGTATTCAATAAAGGACTCATCAAAAGTATATTAAAAAGTCCTATAAATTAGTAAGAAAAAGAACACAGTAGAAAAATGGACTAAAGACTTAATAGGGACTTTACAAAAAAAAGATATTCTACTGACCAATAAACTTAGGAAAATGCATTCAACATCCTTAGTCATTGGGGCAAGTAAACTCAAATCACAGTGTGACACCACAGAGGTGAGCTGGTAAATGTTTGACAATTCACTTTTCAGAGAGGGGAAAAGTGTTATGTTCATGCGTCACAGGTTGACAAATAATAATAACATATGCAGTATACATTATACAGTATATTTTATATATTATACAGTATGTATTATACTGTATATTTTATTTGTCAATTTGTGATGCATGAGATAGCAATTTTATAAATTACATATAGCCACTTGTTACAGAACGCTTTTGTTAATTATTGTTGAACTCTTGTATCCATATCTAAAGTTATAATTCAACCATGCTTTATAATTATTTTTAGCTTTTTACAACATATTAGCTACTAACATGACACTTTGGGTTTAATCTGCCTTGTCAACATTTTCCTCATCACTTTCTTAAGTCTATATAAATCAACAGAACAATCAATCAAGCCCTGATTAGTAGCATTTTTCAGTCTCCATAGTGTAAATACTCCATTGTGGTCAATTTCAACTGCCCCCCTGCCCCAGGATATTGCTGAAAAGCTGCACAGCAGCTCATTATATATTAACAGTATTTCCTTAATACAGATACAATTGATGTAAATGTTCTTAATAGCATACATAGAAGATAGTCAAATGTAGGAAAATAACTAGGAGATGATGAATTTTTAAATACTTATTACCATTGTTTTAATATAATTTATGTAAGTTTATAAAATTTAATCTTTAATAATGGTTGTGTTTAACAACCAGCTCTCTGTTACTGAATATTTAATTGTTGGCTACAGAGAGTGGTGAGACCCAACTCCAGCACATTATTGAATCTATCATAATGAAAAGAGCCAATACCATGTGAAGCCCTATGACCTGAAAACTTAATTCCTAGATATATCCCCAACAGAAATGCACACATACATTCACCAGAAACATGTACAAGAATGTTCACAGTAACACTGTAATAGCCCTGAACTAAAAGCAACCCCAAAGCCCACCAGTAATAGAATAGATAAAGTACAGTGTATTTAATGAAAATAAACCAATTATTGTTACATGTACTACTAACATGGATGAATCTCATAAATGTACTGTTGAGTGAAAGAAGCCAGACCCAAAGGTAAATATGCTACATGTCTCTATCTATACAAAGTTCAAAAATAAGCAAAAGTAATCTACAGTACAAAAGTCAGGAGCATGGCTACCTCTTGGAGTCAGGGCGCATCTGGGGTCTTGTTTACGTTCTTTTTCTGATCTGGCACTGTTCACACAGGTGTGTCCAGTTTGTGACAATTCATCAAACAATACAGTTTAAAATCTGTGTGCTTTTCTGTAGATGTTGAATTTCAATGAAGAGTTTCCTTTAAAACATTTTTTTAAAACCCACTCCCTAGATTAAAAAAAATTTAACTGACCTCACTGATAATTCCAAGGTCAAAGCAAGTTGGCTGATTTAATTATATCTGAAGGAGTAGGGGAGTAGAAACCAGAAGGTTAAGTAATGGAGTCCCATTATTTCACCATGCGACACTGTGGGAAAGAAGTTTTAGTCCTTTGTGACTCAATCCTTTCCGCTACAAAACAGCTGTATTACACAAACCAGAAAATGACTGAAAGAAAAAGCTTACCAAATATCTATATTAACCTTAAAAATGCTTGACCCTTTATGAAGCTCAATTATGCAGAGTAATGTATCTGAAAAACTTCTACGTGGTCCTCAAAAATATGACTTTTATGATGAGTGAAATAGCCTTTTAAAAAAGTTTTCAAGGACATAATAACCTTGATCATTTTTCCCCTTTGGCCTGGATCCACAGAGGGAAAACAGCTGCAAGTTAGTAAAATGAAAAGGAAAGGATGGTTCTTGGTAAAAGATATGGGTAAATGGTTATATGAATGCTGGAAATGGAGTGAGGGCTCCATCAGCCATAAATACAAGAGTAGGCAAGGAGCAGCTTTCTGCTGAGTAGAAGTTAACATTATATGTTGCGGTAAAAACGTTTTCCAGAGATCATTGATTCCTATAGCATTATATACCTAAACCTTCAAATTAGTATCAAATTACTTTTGAAGGTTTTCTTCTTCCATATACAGCATATAAAAATATTACACACAAAAGGACAGTAGACTCTTGCTACACTAAGACCCTCCTTCTGGAAGCTTTACTACTACAGCACATTTTACATTTCATAAATTTCTATGCCTGTTTTGTCCTAGACTTTATTTTCTATGTGAGTTACTTAGCAAAACCTAGTTTTAGAATCTGTGATATGTCTAAAAGAGTAATCATGTTAGACGGATGTTGTAGAAAGAGATCCTTTCTTAAAGGGCCCTGTGAGCCTTATGCTTTGGTCAAGGATGAGAACCATCACTGAGCATCAGTTTAGCAATAAATCTACCCAACTCCTTTGAAAAGCAATCAAAGATCTTGGTACTATTTTAGACATGTGGCTCTGCACACACACCAACTTGATAAATGTGAATAATGGGCTCAGATTGACTAAACAACCACACGAAGACATCACGTGGGTAAATCAAAGAAGGTTTACATATTTGAAGGTGCATCATGAAGTCAGAGCGGGTAGGGTATGCAGGAGAGAGATCAGCTCTTATTTCCTATTAACATAGAGAAGTGCTGGAAGATCCCTCATAAGGGCCGCACCAGCAGACCTACAGTTGGGGATGGTAAGTCCGAGCAAATGAGGCTCACAGCAGACCTTTCAAGGTTCAACCGCTCCCTTCAGAGCCAGTCTTACATACAGAGTGCTGAAGAGCTCCATATACATGCTCGAGAGAACTGCACCCTGGCCATGTGTACCTAACCTATCTCAGAGTCACGTGGCACACATTAGGTTTGCAGGAATAGAGTGCACAGTACTCATACTCCTAAATAAGCTCCTCATTCATTACTCTTAACCTCTCCAAGCTAAAGCAGCTTGGGCCAGATATAATCCTGAATTCCATGCTGTAGAGCTACAGCAAGGATCTGGTACCCAGATGACCCTGGGAGTTGTGCTAACGCACCCTTGCACCAGCTCTTGGGCCTAATCTATCAGTTCAGACTTACTTATGTTGACAAGGAATCATGAGAGTGAAGAAGGAGAAAAAGACTGCAAAATATCTGCCCCAGTTATGGACTGTCCAATTATGTAGTCACTAGGCATTGCAAGACAACTTCTCTACATCATTATTTTATATGTGGTTTTGTTTTATTTTGTTTATTCATTTTTGCCTTCTAAACCTATGCATTATCTGAGATATGAGGAGATTTATATCTAGCCATCCTTCATCATTTGGAGGCAGCCTTTTATCCAGTGAAACATGCATTTGCTTTGGACACATCCTTCCTTTCAACCCTGTTTTAAATGATAGGATGCCAAGATGCAGTGTCTCAATGGAATCCCAGCGATTTGGGTTCATCATTGGCTTAATCTATAGTATTTTAACCAGGGAAGAATGGCTCAATGTTATGCATCTCTTTCCAAAGCTTGGTCTACCTTAACGACTCTTTCATGTTGAAAGGCTTAGTCATCCTGGATCAGTCTGCAGAGGCAGAGAGCTGATTTGTGTCAGGAGCCAGGCTCAAACCCTGGCTTTACTACCTACTAACTTTGTCATCCCTGTTAAGTCCCAGGAACCTTGAGCTTTGCTTCTCTCATCAGTAAAGTAGGATTAAATCTACCTCGTGTGTTTGCAGTGACAGTTAAGATAATGTTTATAACGTTGCGTAGAACAGTTTGACACAGAAGTCTATGCTCGATAAATGTAAATTAAGTCTAAATCTGGCAGTCTCATCATTTGGAATGTAGCATGTGCAAACATTCTTTATTGTTTATAATTTTTACTGACATGGGTGGATTTTATTGCAAACCCTCTAAAGGTCAGCAATCAATTAATTGCTAGGATTTTAAAGGATGGCTTTGCTGTGTTTTGAACAGAAGTTAAAATGCTTGCAGCTAAAAGCATTTCCTCATATGTGAAATTAAGGCTATGACTACATGCCAAGCAGCTCATGAATAAATATCATATTCTGGGCCACCACTTACCCTCTTGGAAGCTTTTTGAGAAAATTAATGAGTGTATCCAAGAATTTGTTGAACTCAAGTAAATTTTCAGTGATCTGTTTGATTGCTCACTCTGTTAGATGGATTAAAGTTTATTGGAGAGGGGCCATAGTTGACAGTGCAGCCGATGGACCAGGAAAAAGGGAGCCTGCACAATAATGCAGACAAGGAAAATTACTCTGTGTAGGGATTAAGATTTTAATTGGTTTCTCAAGGCGCTCGCAGTCTCTATTTAGGAGCTAATTCTGAATTTTAAAGGACTAATGGAAGAGTAATATCCATTAGACCATTTAGGGCTGTATTAAACCATTTAGAGATTTCTATTTTATATTCATAAATATTAATTGAGTGCATTACCACTATCTAAAAATGGTCTAATAAATATTTACCACGAACAGCCAGCTATTAAGACTTCTTAACTTAGTACTTCCAACTGTGTTAATTTTGTCAATGAATGTGCAAATTGCTAAGCTTGTTTAAGGATTCTATACTTGGAAAGGGGCAAAGGTGGGGAGTAAGAGGGAGGTTTTTAAAAATTAGCAAGAAAGGGACAGGATGATAGCAGGCGGCATGGCCCAGCTCTCCCTGATCTCTAGTGGCTGCCCAGTCTCCTCTACCCACGCACATGTATAGGCTCTGCTGATTACAGGTGCCTCCCCTGAACTTCTGAGTTAATGATGCACAAGAAGCAGGGACTGTGGGAAGCCCTATGGTGGCCAAATAATCGAGTTCTCAGGGGAACAGGAGCTTCGATGCCAGCAGCAGTAGCTGTATCTGAGGTGCAGGCTGCAGCATGTGTCCTGCCAGAGTCATGTCTGTGTGGCCTCGACTGGATGAGGTGGCTCTGCTATGGGACTTTGGGTGGTAGTCCTGGCTGCATGGCCCTGAGTCTGGTCCTCTTACCCTCCTTTGGATTCTGAGACCGACCAAGAGCATGTTCACAAATTGCTTTCTGCTAAATTAGCCAAAGTCAGTTTCTCTTGCTTGTCAGTAAGAATACTATGTGCTAGAGCAATTGATTCAATTTTTAAAAAGCCAATGTTAGGCTGTCAAAAATTTCCATAAATTGGACTTGGTATGTGCCACACCAGTTTGAGACCTCCCTGATACATTGTGAGCTCCTTTATAAATGGAGTGGGAGAAGAGAAAATATGAACAGAATCCATACAAGTTAGGTTTCTTCATTTGTTTTCTCCTCGTTATCAAAGGAACACATCATCCTATCTTTTTAAAAAGGTATTTTAAACAATAGTAATTGTAAAGTGACTTAGCGAATTGTTATAGGTTCGTAGAAAAGGCAAGAGTCGGGTGGAATGGCTGGTGCATAGGGCACATCTTGTTTGCCCAAGCCCTTGACACACTGTGGTGCTTGGGACAAACGGGCTGGAAAATGCATATTCCATAATACCTAGAACAATAGTGTGGCCTGGTGAGAAAGACAATGAAGACTGTTCCCGTTCTTTCTTTCAATACTCATGCAATCAGTAAATGTGTCTACTCTGGGCAAAACATTGTGCTGGCTGGCAGTCTGGAGAAACTCACAGAGGAATGAGTCACCTGACTACACTTAAAGGAAACTCACTCATTCATTTTTCGAATGTTTATTAGACTTTACTGTATTAGATCCAGTGGATACAAAGGTATACAAGGTATAGCCTTGTCCTCAGAGGTACATGGTTAATAGGTATGATCATTTGCATGACCAGAGGCCTGTGTGACCTCACAATACACAGGAGCCTATTAGGTACATTTATTTATTTATTTATTTATTAGGTTATTTATTTTTGGTTAACATTCAAACATGGAAAACCAATTGCCATAGCTTATGGTGTTATGTTAAAAATTGATATTCAGTGCAGTATTTTGAGTTCATAGATTTAAGCATTATTTATTCAGAGTGTTATAAATAAACTCAGATTATACAGGCAACGGTATGTTCCCAAAGGTGACATATACAAGCACATTAATTAAAAGCATGCCTCTACTGCTCAAGAGTTTGAGCTCTGAGCAACAGCGGTTCGATTCCCGGCCTGAGCTGAGCAGCTGCTGAGCTGCCAACAGGTGGCAGGATGGCTCAGCTTAAAAAAAAAAAAAAGCATGCGTCTAAAATTATGATGAAGCTCTTTTTAAGATGCAGAAATGTAAAATTACACTTTTTTAAAGAAGTGAAGAAACTATTTGTACACTTCGAAAAACAGATGTGCTTTATATCAGAGATGGATGACAGTTACAGGACTGGACTCTTCAAAGCCAATTACCTAATATTTTTCTTGCTACCTAAACAATAGCAATGGCACTAAAAGAAACTTATACCTGCATTTTAATCACAAATCTAGCATTAGAGAAGTTCTGCAAAAAGGTAATGCAACTGGAAGGCTTCCAACTCCAAATTAAAAATCTGCGAGTCTCAGATTAAATTATGGAATGTTGCAGATGAAAAATAAAGATACAATTCGTTTATTGAATGGAACCAAAAGTTGTCAACATTTCCCTGAATCTTGGAACTACTAAATTTCATTTCTCTAAATATTTTTATTTTTTTTTCTTAGTGGCATGAGTTATCTCAAATAGCTTAAAGTTATTCTCTACAAATCCCTGCTGTTTGCTGCTGTTCAGATAGAACAAAAATTATTCTTTATTAACTTACCAATATGTGTATTTTTGCTCCAAAATTTTACCACAATAGATATTTAACAATTTTCCCACTAAAACAAAACAGTATAATATTTTCCTTCTATCAGCACTGCATTTAAAACATGTCTACGTTAAACACAAAGAACCATTATCTTATTTGGCTAGTAGATATTGAGTTCTCCTGTGTTTCTCCTCTATTCTCACACTACTGCCTTCTGATACTTGTGGTCACCAAATATGTGGGAGTATTTGTGGAACCACACCAAGCAGTTCTCCAGGATACCAGCTGGAGGTCCTACAATTTAACTGTTAGATCTCACAGGTGAAGGAGTCAGTTCTGTCATCCCATTTCAGGTGACAATTGCAAGTAGTAGGTCCCCAGGTTCCCCACAACTCCTGTTGGATTTGGCTACACATTGGAGGTTTCCACAACCCCCTCCTCAGGTTCTGTTAATTTGCTAGAGTGGCTCACAGACCTCAGGGAAACACATTTACCAGATTATTAAAGGATAGAAAGCAACCAGATGAAGCAATGCATAAGGTGAGAACTGGGAGGGTCCTAAGCGAAGGAGCTTCTGTCTCCATGAAGCTGGGGTGTGTCTTCCTCCTGATAGATGGATGTGTTCACCCACCTGGAAGCTCTCTGAACCCCTTACTTACATGAGAGGCTTCCTCATGTAGGCACGATCAATTATTAACCCAATTTTCAGCCCCTGTCCCCTCTGTGGAGGATGAGGGGGTGGGGCTGAAAATTCCAAGCTTCTGATCATGGCTTGGTCTTTCTGGTGACCAGCCCCCATCTAGGAGCCACCCAGAGTCACCGCAATAGAGCAAAGCTGCTCCTAGTGCTCTTGTCACTTAGGAGCCATGTGTCAGGGACTGGGGACCAAGACCAAATACACAATCTTCTTATAAATTACAAATCACATATATATTTTCAATCTCTTGAAAGAGGGAAAGACTGTGAACAGAATGCAGGATTTCTTGAAATTTAAAGGTTAAAGAACTCCAAAAGGCAAAATCCAATCAAGTGGTTTACCACCTTAGAAGAAGGTTAAAGATGCTTAAATATCTTAAGACCTGAGTCAGAACCTGGGCTTCTCCTCTTTCTAGGTGCCATACTTTTGCTAAGTAATAATCTCTCTGAGCTTCAGTTTTATCTTTCATTTGTTTTTTTCTTTAACCTGTCAAATGGGGATTAATGCGTACTTTACAGGACTGTGGTGAAAATTAAATAGCGAGTGTAGGGTGTCTGGTTTGTAGCAGGTAACAACAAATATTTATTCTTTATCTTTCTTTTCTCTAGGAGCTTGAGATCTAGTTGGGATGATACACTGTAAACTCAAGAAGAAGTAAAGGAAAATCCAAGAGTTAAGCCACAATTCCCATGCACCGAGGTGGCTGGAGAATATGATCTTTAATGTCACTTCCAACTCTAAACATTGATTATTCTGTGACATCTGTATAAGAAGTTTCATGGGGCAGTGTGTGATGAATTTGCAAATGGGAGGTGCAGACAGTAAGTGCTGTGAGGTCAAAGAAGGGAGTGACTGCCCAGGGTTGGAATGGTTTAGGAAGACAGTTAAAGAATTCTGAGCTGAGTTACAACAAAAGCCCAATTCAATTCGGAGAACAACTGGGAAGAAGAGTCTAATTATAATACAAATTCAGGCCAAGCTGAGGAGAATAAGAAACATAAAATACTGTATCAGCAATTTGGTCTCTGGAACCCACAAAGAATTATTAAGTAGCTACCATGCTCTTCATCCTTATAATAGTCTTTATAAGATAGGCAAAGTATATTAGCCCTGCTGAAAATCTCTTGTGAGTGAGAAACATGTTCTGTTACAAAGAATAGAAAACCTGGCCAAGAGTGGCTTAAACAAATAAAGTGGCTTTTTTCCCCCTTAAATAGTAAGAACTCTAAAGTGGGCAGCCCAGGGTTGATGCCAGCACATAATAACGCAGCCAAGTCATAGGCTCTTTCTAGCTCTCTGCCTCACCATCCTTAGCATGATGGCATTTGCCCTATTGCTTGTTGCCTTATGGTCAGGAGATGGCTGCTGTACCTCCAGGCATCACATTTGCATTCCAGACAGGGAGCAGACAGAAGGACAAAGGAGCAAAGAGTGAGGGCCAAATGGCGTACCCACTGAGTCTGTGCCTTTTTATTAGGAAAGCTAAAGATTTGCAGTCCTTGAAGATGCCCAATAGATGCCCCCTTGTAACCTGCTGACCAAAATTGTATCTCATGGTTGCTCCTAGTGGTAAGGAGCCTGGGGAGAAGGGGCATGTGTATGGGATTAGTCAGCCATTCAACAAGGAAGACAAAAGGGTTGAAGCCTTGTGAAAAAAATTACTACAAGAGATAAAACCAGGGAATTGTTTTCCTTAAGCCCAAAAATGTACCTTATATTAAAAAAAAACTTTTAAAAACTTTGTGATAATTGTAGATTCACATGCACTTGTAAGAAACAAAAAAGGGATTCCTTGAAGCCTTTAACCCATTCCCCCCTATGGTAGGTAGCATCTTGCAAAACTTTAGTACAATATTGCAACTGGCATAGTGACATGATACAGACAAAATACACAACAGTTCCCTCACCAGAAGGACCCTTCACATTGTCCTTTCGTAGCTACACCTATTTCCTTCTTGCCCTTTGTCCCAGTCTTAATTTCTCGCAACCCCTAATCTGTTGTCCAGCTCTCTAATTTTGTCAGTTCAAGAATGTTATATAAATGGAATCATATAGCATGTAACTTTTTATAATTGGCTTTTATTCACTCAGCATAATTCTCTAGAGCAGTGGTTCTCAACCTGTGGATCGCGACCCCTTTGGGGGTTGAACAACCCTTTCACAGGAGTCACCTAAGACCATCGGAAAACAAAAAGATATTTACATTAGAGTTATAGAGTAGCAACGAAGATAATTTTATGGTTGGGGGTCACCACAACATGAGGAACTGTATTAAGGGGTCGCGGCATTAGGAAGGTTGAGACCCGCTGCTCTAGAGATTTACCAGGTTGTTGTTTATACAGTACTGTAGTTCATTTCCTCTTCTGCTGAATGGTATTTCATGGTGTGGATGTAACACAGTTGGTTTAGTCATTCATCTTTTGAAAGATATCTGGGTTGTTTGGGCTACTACAAAGAAAGCTGCTATAAACATTCATGTATAGGTTTTTGTGTCAACATAAGTTATTATTTCATCAGGATAACTGCCTAGGAGTACAATTGCTGGGTTGTATGGTAGTTGTATTGATACTATTATTATTTTTTAAAACTTCCAAGCTGTTTCTAGAGTGGCTACACCATTTTACATTCCCACCAGCAGTGTATGAGCGATCCAGTTTCCTGACATCCTTGCCAGCATATGGTGTTATCACTACTTTTTATTTTAGCTATTCTGATAGATGGGTAGTGATATTTCATTGTGCTTTTTATTTGCATACCCCTAATGATGAATGACATTAAACATCTTCATATATGCTTATTTGACTACTGGATATCCTCTTTAGTGAACTGTCTCTTCATGTCTTTTGCCCATTTTCTAATTAGATTTTTTTTTCATGTTTAAGTTTTGAGAGTTCTTTATATACTTAAGGTACTAGTCCTTACTTGGATACAGTTTACACGTATTTTCTCCCTCTCTGTAGCTTGTTTTTTTATCCTCTTAACAGGGTCTTTCAACAAGGCAAGTTTTAAATTTTGAGGATGTTCATTTCAGCTTACCAATTTTTCCTCTTACGAATCATGTTTTTGGAGTCAAATATAAAACTCTTTGCCTAATCCTACATCCCAAAGATTTTCTTCTGAGTTTTTTTGTAGAAGTTTTATAGTTTTACATTTCATCTTAAATCAGTGATCCATTCTGAGTTAATTTTATAGGAAGTGTAAGACCTTTGTCAAGGTTTATTTATTTATTTTTTTGCATACAGATAGATACCCACTTACTCCAGCACCATTTATTGAAAAGGCCATTTTTCCTCCATTGAATTTCTCTTGCACTTTTTTTGAAAAATCAGTTGAGCATATTTATGGGAGGTCTATTTCTGTTTTTCTTTGTATTCTGTTCCAGTGACCTGTGTGTTTATTCTTCCACCAATATCATATAATCTTGAATATTGTAGCTCTATAATCTTAAAATTATGTGGAAAGATTCCTCCCGTTTCACTTTTTATTTCCAAATTGTTTTAGCTATTCCATTTTCTTTGCTTTTCTACATAAAATTGATAATAATCTTCTCTATGTCTACCAAAAAAATCTTACTGGAATTTTGACAGGAATTGAATTAAATTTATATGTTCATTTGAGGAGAATTGACACGTTTACTATTTTGAGTCTTTTAGTCCATGATTTGGGCATGTCCCTCCAACTATGAGTGCTTAGATCTTTGATTTCTTTCATTAGCATTTTGTAGTATTCAGCATATAAGTTTTGTACATGTTTTGTTAGACGTACCTAAGTTTTTCATTTTTTGAGCAATTGTAAATGGTATTGTATTTTTAATTTCATTGTCTCATGTTGATAGTGTTTATATATACAATTGATTTTTTATTAGTTTCAGGTGTACAAAACAGCACAGTGATTAGACATTTATATAATTTATGAAGTGATTCTCCCTGATAAATCTAGTACCCATCTGACACTATACATAGGTTTCACAATGTTGTTGACTATATTCCCCATACTGTACTTTACATCCCTGTGATTATTTTGTAACTAGCAATTAGTAGTTCTTAATTCTTCACTTTTCTCACCCAGCCGCCCAACTCCCCTCCCATCTAGTAACCAACAGTTTATTCTCTGTATCTATAAGTCCGTTTCCACTTCGTTTGTTTGTTTATTTTGTTCTTTAGATTCCACATATAAGTGAAATCATATGGTATTTGTCTTTCTCAGCCTGACTTATTTCATGTAACATAATACCCTCTCGGTCCATTCATGTTGTTGCAAATGCTAAGATTTCATTCTTTTCTATGGCAGAGTAATATTTCATTGTGTATACCCATATGTACAACTTCTTCTTTATCCAATTGTCTATTAGTGAGCATTT
>NW_017731366.1:448825-452832 GCF_001890085.2 Hipposideros armiger | reverse complement strand
TTTTCATAGTTTTTTTTTTTAAGATTTTTTATTGGGGAACTGGGGGGATGGGAACAGCACTGGGGAATTGGAGGGAAGGGGAACAGACAAGTTGCTGTCGTTTTGTTCTTCAGTCTAGTTGTGGAGGTCGTTGCTTCACTGGCCCAAGTTGGCACCATCATTGCACTCTTCCCTGGCGAGGCAGATCAGTCGCTGGCTTCTAGACTGCCGCTCACTGTGGCTGCTGGCCGCTCACGCTGGCTGCTGGCTACACACAGTAGCCCATGGCAACCCACTGCCACAGGGGCTGCAGCCTACGCCATAGCCGGCGACTAACGGCAGCCCAGCTCCAGGTTGAGCTGTTGTTCAGCATATTAACTGTGGAGGGCAGTGTCACTGGCCCTCATATGTGGGATCTGAACCGGGGCCCTCTAGCCTCCCAAGCCAGTTCTTAACCTTCGCGCCACTCGGCCGGCCCAACACTTGTTTTTTGATTTATTAATCATGGCCAGTCTGACAGACACGAGGTCCATCAGGCTGCATAGCAGCATGACTTCTCTCACTCTACCTAATTGCGGTTCCTTCCCATCCCTTCCACAGGTGTTGATTCTAAGTGTACTCCCTAATAAACCTCTCCCGCACTAATCTCCAGTTAATGACATCTTGATATCCCAAGTGTGCCATCACATTTGATAATGTGAAAAAAATCACACTATGCATTTGAAAGTGTTATGTAGAATTTCATTGATTGAAGATACTTAAAATTAATAAAACTCTACTTCTTTTAAAACACTCATTCAATCTAGCTCCAAGAAGTTATAGTGTAATGTAAAACAAAAGAGGTAAAAATCAATATTTATATTTATCTTAATTGGTTGAGAGACGTTATGGATTCTGAGGGTTTTTTTTTTTAGATTTTATTGGGGAACAGCCATGTCATTGGTTACACATTGCTTTCATGTTACAATGGCACAGTTGAGGGCTATCTTTTATGGAGGGCGCAGTTTACAGTGGTCCATGCAGAGATTGAACAGGCAATCTTGGTGTTATCACCACCATGCTCTAACCATATGAACTAACCAGTCACCCCTATGGATTCTGATTTTTAAAAAAAATTTTTTTTATGAGTTTGTGGATAATGAATCTAGAAAAATGAACCTATAACTTGCTAGAAGGTCATAGTCATCTAGTCCTTTCAGGAATTCCATTTTTAATACTGAGGTCAAACACACAAAGTTTAAATTTGTAAAAACACACTAAAGTTAAGATTTGAATAAAGACAGATATCCTGAATGTAAGGATTTATGAGACAAGAGAACCCATTTTCCAAAGTGAGATTTGAGGATTAAATAAAAAGTGCAAAATGAGTTTCTGTCTGGTGTAATTTGCCGATATTATCCTACTCTGAGTACAATTCTAGCAAGCTCATCCTAGGCTTGTGGCAGAGATATCTGACACCAAGCACTTAACCCTGACATCTGGAGATCTTAGTTTTGACAGGAAGGAGGTGGGAGGAGAGATATAGGTACTTTCTGCCATGTAGGTATTTCTTTTATCAAAAGCCTGTGGTCTTTCTGTGCTAACCAGAGAGAGGGGGTCCATATGGCCTTGTTGTCCTGGGTTCCCCGTATTAATTAAAAGGGACACTTTCACAATGTCTGGAGTTCTTCACGTCTTGCAAAAATGAAGGAGGAGGATGTCCTCAAATTCCTTGCACCTACTTAGGTGGCACCAACCTTGACTTCCAAATGGAACAGTACATCTATAAAAGGGAAAATCAATGGGGTTACCTCATAAATCTGAAAAGAACCTGGGAGAAGCTTCTGCTGGCAGCGGTGCCACTTTTTGCCATTGAAAACCCAGTTGATGTCAGTGTCATACCCCCTATGAATGCTGGCCAGTGAGTTGTGCTGAAGCTTGCTGCTGTCACCAGGGCTACTTCTATTGCTGGCTGCTAACCAGATCCAGGCAGCCTTGAGGGAGCAGTGTCTTCTGGTGGGAACCGATCCCAGGGATGATCATTAGCGTCTCCCAGAGGTGTCTTATGTTAACTTGCTGACCACTGCTCTGTAACACAGACTGTCCTCTGTCATTGCCATCCCATGCAGCAAGAAGGGAGCTCACTCTGTGGGGCTGGTGTGGCGGATGCTGGCCTGGAAAGTGCCAAATATGGGTGGCACCATCTCCCGTGAATACCCATAGGAGGCCACGCCTGACCTCTACTTCTACAGAGACCCTGAGGAGACTGAAAAGGAAGAGCAGGCCGCTACTAAAAAAGGCTATAACCAAGGAGGAATTTCATGGTGAATAGGACTGCTCCAGGACCTGAATTTACTGCTACTCAACCCGAGGTCACAGGCCCGTCTGAAGGTGTGCAGGGGCCCTCTGTGCCAATCCAGCAGTTTCCCCTCAAGACTGGAAGGCTCAGCTGCCACTGAAAACTGGTGTGCAGCTCCGTCTGCTCAGGCCACTGAATGGATAGAAACAACTGCTGAGTGAGTTTAAGCAGTTTTCCACAGACTCTTATTAAACAGGAAATGGAAGTAAGGTTGATGGAAAATAAAGTTTCAAAAAAAAAATTCTATTCAGACAGTCTGAGCCTCAGAAAGGCAGGCAGCCTGGTATGGTGGTGCGGCAATGGGTACAGAATTCGACAAACTTGGTTCAGGCCCGTTCTTCCACTTTCTTGCTACAGAACTCTTAGCACATTACTTCATCATTTGGTATATCAGCCTCATCTGTAAAACGTTTAAACTCCCTTAGGGCAAGGGACCATGTCTGTGTTGTTCACTGTTGTATATTCAGTGCCTAACAACCTGGCATTGTGGCACTTGGTGCCAAGTCAAATAGGATATTGAAGAAGTGTATTGGGGGAAAAAAAAAAAGAGCAGCCCCTGACATTCTGAAACTGGCCTGCTCACAGGTCACCTTATTATCTTGTTAAACGTAAACGATTTCACAGAATACCAACTTCAGAGAATGGCTTTTCCCTGGTCTGGGAAAATCAGAAAGGAACAGAACCCAGTAGAGGAGCTGGAAAGTACGTGTAAGCCTCAGGCATCAAGGGATAAGGGAGCCCCAGACCATTCGCGCAGTCCCCTTCCCAGCTGTCAGTCCTCTGGCCCCACCCGACCCGCACCCGCATCGCGCGCCTGTGCCCTCCCCTTTCTCCGCCCCTTCCGCCCCTTTAACTCTCAGCTCTTAGCCCGCGGGATTTGGAGCTCTTCTCTCGCGAGATCTTCCTCGTGCTAGAGCCGGCAGTGGTGGCCGTTCAGGCGGCGGCAACGGTTGGTTTTGTTGCGGTTTTTCAGCAAATCGGGGCCCTGCCCAGAGGCTCTAAGTAGGGTGTGGGGACCGAGACCCGGGATGCTGTCGCGCGGGGTCCCTGAAGAGAGGAAGGGCTGACTCCCCGGATTTAGGCCGGCCTCTGGCCGTGTGCGCGCCGCGTGTCGGCCGCCGGCCCTGAACCCGTGTGAGGGGCTCGCTCGCGGGAAGCGAGGTCCGGGTGGGCGGCCCGCGGGACGGTGACAGCGTCTGGGGCCTCCTGCAGCGGGAGTCCGAGGCCTGGCCGCCGCAGGGGTGAGGGTGGGGGTCCGGAGCGGCCCGGGCCCGCGCTGACTCTGCCCTGCGAACGCCCGGGTGACGCCTCACCTCAGTGGCAGGAGGGTCTTGCAGAAAACTCTTGGTATTCGCTTGGTTTTCGTTTTTAAAGAAGTAGTTTCTCCCCAAGTGACCAAATATAATGGGCTTTTCTTACTTGCTTCGTTATGAGACTTAGCTGGCTTATTCAGAGAGGCAGAAGGAAGATTTGTGTGAAAAGGTAAAGAGACAAATTGACTTCAATCACACGATTCTCATTTTAAAACCAGGGCGTCCAGAACGATGGAGTATATGACAGAATCCACCGACCGCACTCCGGGGCACATGTGAGTCGCGTCCCTTCGCCTCCACCCCCTTAACGTTTAAAGATGTTAAAAGTGATTCTTTGAGACTTACCGTCTAACTTTGGGGAACGTTTTTTTTTTTTT
>NW_017731366.1:396031-448490 GCF_001890085.2 Hipposideros armiger | reverse complement strand
CGTGCACTCTCATCAGTTATATCAGTTATACTGAATCACTACATGATACTATTTGAATCCTTAAATTTTTTTTTTTTTTGCTCTGGGCAAACGTTTATATTTTATTAGTCCCAGCGCCATATTGAGGATTAAAAAAAAATAAAATTGCTTTTGGGCTATAAAGCTGTTTAATGATTACTATTAGGAATAATTTAGACTCTCTAGACCCTTTAGAAATTGGCCATATTTTGAGGATTTCTGGAATTGTGGCCATCCTTGTTTTTTTTTGTTTGTTTGTTTTGTTACCTCAGTATTCCAAGGTTATTCATTCTCTACTGCATCTTTGAAGATTGCTCTAAGTCAGTTTTTCAAAGAGGGCAGATATTATGGCCCCACTTGAAGGCTTTGTTTGTTTGATAGTTTTTAAATTTAATCTGTGCATTTATGAAATCTAATTGTGAAATTTATGCTTTATTTAAGCTTGTGCTGTGAGTGTGGTGTCCCAATTAGTCCAAATCCTGCCAATATTTGTGTGGCCTGTTTGCGAAGTAAAGTAGACATCAGCCAAGGCATTCCGAAGCAGGTCTCTATATCTTTCTGCAAACAATGCCAAAGGTATGGTGCGGTACTATTTATCCTACTTAAAGTTGAGATTTATATATAGGAGTGCTCCAGGATATGCCGAGATTACCAGGATATATAAATAAAGAGCATGCAATTGAAATTTAATTTTTATGTATATTGGTGTCTTAGATTTCTCACAAACTAACTTTTTGAAACTCTTGGCCAGTTAACCTCTCTAAGCCTTAATTTTGTCATCAAAGCAAGGGGCTTTATTAGATATATAAAGTAACATATTTAACAAGCATTTATTGAACACCTACTATATGCTAGGCAATGTTCTAAGTCCTGGGTGGGCTGGGCTGAAAAACTTAAAGCGCCATGCACAAGGGATTTAAATACTAGGTTTTATGTAAGATTTTAAAACTTGCATTTTACAATTAAAATTTGGAAAGAGTTGAAATAGATGAATAGTCAACTATTGTTGATACATAATATGAGGTACTAATTTATCTTTTTTGTGTGTGAGAAATAAACAGTTCTCAGACATTATAGATGTACATTATAAACCATTTTAATGCCATTTTGAGATGATTTTTACCTGTTTTTCAGAGCATAGCTTCAAGGGACTTCTGGTCATTTTGTCATCCTCATTGAAATTCTTGCTGGTGCTTGAAGTAAAAAGACCTCTTTTATAGGTTATTTTAGATTGGCTTTCTCAAGTACCCACAACTTTACCTTTTAACTAAAGCTACTGGTCTAATTAGAAGTTTTCTAGAATTATTAAAATATATTTGGGTTAAGTGCTTCAGGTCAACCGTGGATAATTATTATATCTGGTTAATAATCAGTGTTGTATCTGCATGGAAATTAAGATGGAAATTTTTGGTTTTCCTTGAGAGATGCTGGGTTTCAGTATTTTATTATCTTCTCTCTCAGATATTTCCAGCCACCAGCAACTTGGATACAATGTGCATTAGAATCCAGGGAACTTCTTGCTTTGTGCTTGAAAAAAATCAAAGCTCCTCTGAGTAAGGTTGGTCAAATAGTTAAAATCATTTTTGTAGGTGTATTTTTTTTTTTTTTAATCTCTACTTTTCAGAAAACCATTGTATGAATAGATATTTCAAAACTAGCTCTTAAATGATGCTGTTGGTAAGCACTGTACTACAATGCAGTTTTCATTTTTAAAGTTACATATGTCCCTTTTTTCATGAAAATGAAAAATTTTTGCTTTAAAAGATTTAGCGTTAATTTTGTCATTTATTGAGAATCTCTTATGTGCAGTAGTTTTTTTGGAAAATATATAAAACCATCTCTAAACTTATTAATAATTTAGGAGGGTATATAGTATTAGGGCTATATAGCATTCAGTTTTTTCTGTTTTCATTTCTGCTCTGGAAAGACAATATTTGTGCCTGTTACTTAAAATCAGTGCATAAATGTCTCCATTTTGCCTCTCTACCTGACACTTCCAGTTTTCTTTATGTTAAACTTTATGAATCCCCCCCAGGTGTATTTTTAATTGAAATGAACTCTTGTTTTGAAGACTTTCAGATTCTCTTAAGCTCTGATAAAATTTCATGTATAGTTCTTTGAAATTTATCCCCCCCCCCCCCCCCCCCGGAATTTCTGTTAGTCAAATACTGGCCTTACTGGAACGTTGTCTTTTTCCTTTTGTATTGTTTTCTATATTTATTTATTTTATTTTTTTCTGTGTTCCTGGCGATTTCTTTTACTTAATTTCCAATCTTTGTATTGAATTTTTTTCCTCAGTAGCAATATTTTTAAGTTTAAGAGTTTTTGGTGTTTTTGATGCAGTCTGTTTTTGAATTTTTCTGAAGGTTTATTAATAGGTTGAAATTTTTTTCTTTTCTTTTTTTTTTTTTTTTAACACTTCCTTTTATATCCTGATTGTCTGGTTTTTTGTTTGTTTTTTTACCCAGAGTCAGTTTTTTGTGTAACGTGGTCTTTTCGCTTTTGTCAAATGGCTGGTGAGCCTTAATTCATTTGGTCATTCAGTAGATGTTTATGTGGTAACTCTGTGCCATCCTGCTTTTGGTGTTGGGGATATGGCAGTGACTGAGAGAAACACAAATCCCTGTCTTAGGAAATTTTTTTCTAGTTGGAGGGGATGGTGTGGAGTAGGCAATGAACAAAATAAGAAGGTATATTAAAAGGTGTAAATTCTGTGGAGGAGAAAACCAGGAAGGGTGATAAGAACGTCACAGGGAAGGGTTGCAATTTAAAATACAGCCTCACTAATAAAGTCACATTTGAATAAATATTAAAAGGCAGTAAGTGAAAGAGATGTGTAGAAATCTGGAGATAAGCATTATGGATAGAGAAAACAAGTGTAGAGGCCAGAGGCTGGAGCATACCTGTATGTTTATAGTGGAGTGGGGAGGGGGAAATCGGGGATGAATCCGGAGAAGTCATGGAAAGTCAGAGTAGGTCAGGTCTTGTAAGGACTGTTCTACTCTGAGTGTAATAGGCATAGAGGGTATAAGGCAGACTAATAAGATGAATGATTTGCATTTTATCAGGCTGCTGTGTTTAGAATAGATTTGAAGGGGGTGGGGGTAAGGGTGGAAGTGGGGACCTTTAGGAAGGAAGCAGTTGTAATAATGAGAAATGATGGTATTTGGATCAGTAGTGGAGATGGTGAGAAGTGGACAGAGTCCAGATCTATTTTGAAGGTAGTCAGTAGGATTCCCTGATGCATGTGTATGAGATGCCAAGTGTCAAGGATGACTTCTGTGGTTCTTGAGCAACCAGAAGGAGGGAGTTGCTGTTAGGAGGTAGGAGAGGCTTCAAGAGGAGCAGATCACAGTGCGAGAGATGAGAGCTTATCTCAAAGTGATACTTAGATGTCCGGTAGTCATGAAAGTAGAAGTACTGAGCAGGAAGCTGGATAAATAAACAAGACTGGAGATGATGAATTTGGGTTATTGATGGCATTCAAAGCTGTGAAATTGGATGAAATGTCTTAGAGAGTTTAGATAGAGAAGGGAAGAAATTTGAGGACTGAATCATGGCATCCTTTAGTGATAAAGTTCCGGAAGATGAGAAGTTGTCAGAGACTGACAAGGAGCTGCTAGTGAGGTAGGTGAAAAATTAGATGAGTGTGGTATCCTGGAGGGTAAGGGAAGTAATTTACAAAGGGAGTGACTGGCTCTGATTTGCAGCTGATGAGATCAAGTAATGAGAACTGTAAATTTAGCAGTGGGGAGATCCTTAATGACTTTGAGGAGCAATTTGTTTAGTGGTGGGGGTAGAGACCTGATGTGATTGGAAATGAGAGAATAGAAGGACAGGAATTGGAGGCAGCAAGTATAGATACTTTTTTTGGGATTTGCTGAAAAGGGAAGTGAAGTGGGGCAGTGGGTGGAGGGAAATAAGGGGATGCATTTCTTAAGATGGGAGATGTTACAGTATATTTGTAAGCTGATACAAATATGTGTGTTGTACAAATGATAAAGTACAGAGGGAAAAATATGTACAACTACAAAGAGACGGAATAATTGGCTAGGGGATGTTCTCGAAGAGTGGCAAAAAGATTGGACATAGCATACTAGTTGAAGAATACTTTTTGTTCAGCCAACAAATATTTGGTATTTACCAGGCCCATTTTGGGAGCCTGGCATATTCCATGGAACAGAACAAAGATCTCTGCTCTCTATTGGGATGTTCTAGAGGTTGGTCATGATAGGAGCATGGACAGTTCATTGCGGTAACAGAAGAGAAGGCGTTGGTATTTGGGAGCTTCTGGAAAATCTCTTCTGATGGCTTTTTTCTTTTTTTTTTCTTTTTTTAAGATTTTTATTGGGGAATTGGGGGAAGGGGAACGGACAAGTTGCTATCCTTTTGTTCTTCAGTCTAGTTGTGGAGGACATCGCTTCACTGGACCACGTTGGCACCATCATTGTGCTCTTCCCAGGCGAGGCAGATCAGTCACCAGCTTCTGGATGGCCTCTCACGCCGGCTGCTGGCCGCTCACGCTGGCTGCTGGCTACACACGGTAGCCCATGGCAACCCACTGCCACAGGGGCTGCAGCCTACGCCGTTGCCGGTGACTTACGGCAGCCCAACTCCAGGTTGAGCTGTTGTTCAGCATCTTAGCTGTAGAGGGCAGTGTCACTGGCCCTCATATGTGGGATCCGAATGGGGGCCCTCTGGCGTCCCAAGCCAGTTCTTAACCAACTCGCCACTCGGCTGGCCCTATGATGGTTTTTTTCAATTGAGAAAACAGAAGCATGGGCAGTAGCTATGAGGAAAGGTCATTAAAGATCTCCACATTGCTAAATTTATAGAACTATTTATTAGGTGTTTGAGGAGAAGGGGGAAGGTGTGAAATAGGTTTCTAGGAGAGTGGAAGACTGGATCAGAATGATGTATGGTTGCTGGGCAGTGCCTAAGAGTTACTGTCATAAACATAAAGACTAACATGGTGTGTGTTTATTTCTCTAGCCCATGGGTTGGCAAACTTTTGAGACGGGAGAGCCAATCCTGTCCCTCAAAGTTTTGCGAGACCTATAGAACAAATAAAATCACCATTATGTGAATAATATCCTTTAAAAATTTTATAAATTGAACTATGGTAGTTTTATTTTCATTTTCAGTTTTACTTCAGAGCCACACGTACGTACCCAAAGAGTCGCATGTGGCTCACAAGCCATTGTTTGCTGACCCCCTGCTCTAGCCCAACCATCTGCGTAGGTAAAGCATAGAGCAGGCAGAGCATTGAATTTAACCAAGATTATGATTTAGCCAAGTGACTAAGGTGAAGTGAGAGAGGGACCAAGGGAATTGAGTGTGTGCATGGGAATGATATTGATCTTGAAATTAAGCTAGGCTAGGATGGAAGTGAGTAGGTAAGGAGGTATGAGGGATAGTGAAAACGTAGGATGTATTAGATTGTAGATTGCAGTAGATTGAAGGGTTTTTGGTGTTCAGGGACTGGAGAGAATGAGCTGGAAAGATAGGAAGTGGTAGTCAGGGAGTGGGGTGGTTAGACTTGAGATTTTGGAGGAGTTTCAGTTATCAGTAATAAAAGGGGGACAGGATTTTGGGGGGTAAGGAACTCAAAGAATGGAGAGGCTAGTATATTTTGGGGGTCATTTATGAGGATATTGAAATCATTAAGTGTTAATATTATTGTTGAAAAGACCCTCAGTGAGCCAGGAGCTAAGTTCTTGGAGGAATGAGAGCAGGTGACCCAAGGATTAACATGACTAACAGAGAGAGGTGGAGGGTAGTTTGAAGACTTCAGATTCAAAGCTGGGTATATTTAAGGAGGAGACAGGGAGAATGATTTAGAATTAGCAATTGAAGAGCAGAGAGGACACCTGTCTGGCTCCTGTTCCAATGATAGGAAGAAAATGAGAAATGTATCAGTCATTAATTAGCTGCAGAGAGAGCAGTGTATATGCTCAGGAGATCTAGACAGTGACGGGAATGAATGTTCAGCAAAGAGATCGAGGATTTAGGAGGTTTTGTTTTTAGTGAATGTTGAGTTCCGGAGGGCACACGGTAAAGGGTTTCAGGATTTGGGGAGGAGTGTTAGACGGGACAGAACAGGTAATATGTAGACCATATGGAGTTTGGAGTGTGGGAGATGAGGGGTGTCTTAGGTGTCTGGGACTGTGGTAAGGAAAGAATAAATGGCCCAGTAGAGTTGATTGGTCCTTGTTGTCTGAGGGCAGATAGTATGTATGGTGAGGCTGTGCAGAGGAATAGAGAAGCAGATGTCAGGGTTTCTCTTCCATTCCTGCAGGTGGAGGTTGGAGGCCAGGGGAAAGGCAGTCAGTGCCTTGGGACTTCCTCTTGACCACTGCAGATGGAGAGGGAATAGAAGCTGCCTGTCACCCTCTGTATCTGGTTGACTACTAGTGTTTGCTTTAGCGGGGAGCCAGTCATAAGAGGAGAATTTTACTCTGGAGTGCTGCATCTACACTAGTTAGTCTAGCTCTCATCAGACAGAACTTGTTTAGGTACCATCTGCCCACTGCCATCTTCCAAATCTGTTACAGTTCAGATTTCTCCATAGAGCTCCAGGTCAAATAGATATCTCATTATCCAATGAACATCTTCACTTGGATATCTCATGGATAAATCCTCTTAAACTCAGATGTCTGAAACCAAATGCATCATTTTCTCTTTATCAAGTTTGTTCTTGTGTAGAGAAATAGTATTATATAGATGCCCAAGATACTTGAGCGTCATTCTAAAATTGGTTCTTTTCTTCCCCATACCCCAGTTATCTTTAAATTCTATACTTTTTATCTCCTAAATAGCTCTTGGATCTTTCTGCTTCTGTTATTTTTAGCACTTCTCAGTTCAGGTCACCTATAGCTCCTCCCAAAATATTGAAACCATCTCCAGGGCCGGCCAAGTGGCGTGTTGGTTAAGAGCTGGCTTGACGCCAGAGGGCCCTGGTTCGGATCCCACATATGAGGGCCAGTGACACTGCCCTCCACAGCTAAGATGCTGAACAACAGCTCAACCTGGAGCTGGGCTGCCTTGAGTTGCCGGCGACGGCGTAGGCTGCAGCCCCTGTGGCAGTGGGTTGCCATGGGCTACCGTGTGTAGCCAGCAGCCAGCGTGAGCGGCCAGCAGCTGCAGTGAGCAGCCGTCCAGAAGCCGGCGACTGATCCGCCTCGCCCGGGAAGAGCACAATAATGGTTCCAACTTGGGCCAGTGAAGCAACGTCTTCCACAACTAGACTGAGAAACAAAAGGACAGCAACTTGTCTGTTTCCCTTCCCCTGATTCCCCAGCACTGTTCCCATCCCCCCAGTTCCCCAATAAAAATCTTAAAAAAAAAAAAAAGAGCATGGTGTTGGCATAAAGACACACCCACACCCACCCACACCCATACCCACACACCCACTTCCCTCACCCCCCAATGGAACAGAATAGTCAAGGAATAAACAAACAAACAAACAAAAACCATCTCCATTCTTTTTCTCCCTCAAAACACCCATTTTAGCCATATTGAACTACATTCTGTTCCTCACATGTAGCAAACTGTTTTGGGCCTCTGCTGAGCCTGCTGATTTAGCAGTGGTTAACATTGTGGATTCAGTATTTAGTGCATGAGATGCTCTCTAATGAATGTTCTTTTTTTTTTAAGCCACATACGTATACTAATATAGAGTAGAAACAGAAGGATTTCTAGTAGATGATGAAGTTACAGTTTTGCTTTCTTATAAAAAGTATAATTTTCATTGAAATACATATTTTTTTTAGGGAAAAGGATTTTTTTCCATGGAAATGTTTTAATTTTTGCTTGAATTATACCAGTTGCATTAATATAGACATTAGATTATCCTTTTATTTGGTGTTTTTGTTGCCATACCTTTGATAAATTATTTTTTACTGTTTATATTGGGTAGTGATGCAAATCACAGATTTCTTAAGCATCTTATGAATTCTATTTATTAGTGAATTGTTATTTCGTTTTTTTTCATATGGGAACTTATGTTTCTGTTTGTTTGTGTTTAATTGAAGGTACGGCTTGTAGATGCAGGCTTTGTTTGGACTGAGCCCCATTCTAAGAGACTTAAAGTTAAACTGACTATTCAGAAAGAGGTAAGCTGTGTATAATTTTCTCAGCATGGTAAAGTGTAGATAGTGAAAATGAGGGGCTATTGGTAAGTTATTTTATGGCTTGAACAGCTTAAAGGGACATGAATACACTCTTAATTTTAACCCCTTGTTTTCTTTTGCACAGATGATCAGGTCACTAGTAAGAGCAGCCATTGCTCATGATTAGTGGGCTAAGATAATGTTTTCAAAGCTATTTTTATTAGGAAAAAGAAGTAACAAAATGAGCTAAGGCTGTGCTTCTCAAACTTGGCTGATTATCATGATTCACAGTAACGAATCAAACTGGATTCAACTGGATGTGAGACCCAGGAATATATACGAGTATGTTTAAAAAGTTTATTGGGTTATTTCTGATGATTGGCTATGTTTGGTAACAATTAAATTAAGGAATATTTTCTTTTTTGAGAGTATTTTTGTCATATTTTTTTTTCTACGAATGAATTTTATACATACACACATATACACAGAAGTATATATAGATATAAAAATTCTGCAAAGAATGTCCTCACAACCACTTCAACTAAAGGTAAATTTGAAATGTTAACCTTCTAAATTCTATGAAGCAAGCTAATATTTCTTTCTTGAACTAGTGTAATTTATGATTTTAATGGATTTATTGTTGATGTCCTCAAAGCATTCATGGTAAAAGATTTTAAGTTAAGTATTAAAGTGTCTTCTTTTAAGAAATTTTTTTTTTATTAAGCAAAGGAAAGAATAAAGGAGTGTGATTGTTTTCTTTATTAGGTGATGAATGGTGCTATCCTTCAGCAAGTGTTTGTGGTGGATTATGTTGTTCAGCCCCAAATGTGTGGAGATTGCCACAGAGTAGAAGCTAAGGATTTCTGGAAGGCTGTGGTTCAAGTCAGACAAAAGGTAAGGAGAAAGATGATGAGTGAATCCTCCATCTTGTATTTCATCTCTGTCAGTTATAAATAGCTAGTAAAACCTTTTTCCCTTTTTTTCTAAATTTTTCATGCATCAGGGATTCTCTAGGTACACGGAGCATTCATCTTTAGAAATAGATCATAATTACATTTTAGATAATCTTTAAAGATTGTTTTTGTTTTAAAAATCAGTATGCTATATCTATAGATAGCTTTTTTTTCTTTTTGCATTTCATCTATTAATCTAAGAATATTTATGTTTAGACTTTGCACAAAAAAACTTTCTACTATCTGGAGCAGTTAATTTTGAAATATGGAATGCATCAGAATACACTTCGTATCAAAGAGATTCATGGTGAGTTAAAATTTAAAAGCATTTGAAACGATGTCAGAATTTTATTTCCACTAACCTAAGGAATCTTTTATTTTTACTGATAATAATATTATCCAAAAGAACTTTCTGTTAAGAAGAAAAAAATTTTAGTTGTCTTCACTGTCCAATATGATGGCCGCTAGCCATATGTGGCTTGAATATTTGAAATGTGGCTAGTGCAACCAAGAAACTGAATTTTAAATTTTTTTTCTATTTTAATTTTAATTTATGCTAAGTAGCTTTCAGATGAGTAAGCAAGTAACTACATTAATAGAATGCAAAGTGATATAATAGAAAATTTGTCAAAAGCTTGTTTATGCAGAGATAAGTTCCTGATTAGAAAAAAATTCTTTTTGAGATCTCTTAAGTTCTTTTGTAATATTTTTGTTTTTCATATGCCTAGAGGCATTTGTGATGGATACATTAAATCAGAAGCTGAAACTCTGTAATAATAAACAGTGATATGCAGATGATATAGTTAGATTTCTTCCAGATAGAATTTATAAATATTTGTGTAATTTCATAATGGCTCCTGAGAGTATGTTCTGTCCCAGCACTTACTGTTGATGTAGCATACTTACACATTCTAGATGATGGAGAAATATTTCTTCAATTAATAATAAAAATATAATAGTCTTTAGCAAACTCTTTAAATCTCTTGCTAAAAGTTATTATTTTTAGATGGTGCTTGCTACTGGTGAACATGTACATTGTTTCCTAGTCTGTAAAATACACATTTGGAAATAGCTGTTCTTGAAGGAATAACCAAATTCTTACATTATACTTGTTATTTTAAAACTGAGTTCTGTTACTGAGCTGTTATTCATTTATCTTGTATGTCTTGAGAAAAGTGCTTAGAAGTGTGGTCTTGGGTCTTTAAATGGAGAGAAAATGAATATCAGTTATGTCACTTGAAGGAAATCGTTTAAGTTTTGTATCTGACCTGAGTGTTTTGCCAATAGACATAAGGTTAACAGCTTAAACCGGTGAGACACTGTTTAGTGAATACTTATTGTGGGCAACAATACCTTCCTTCCTATTTAACATAGTGCCTGGCTATCTGTGGCAAGCCACCAGGAAAAAAATACACCTGTGTTCTGAGTAACTTTTTTTTATTTTTAGATTTTTTTGGGGAATTAGGGGAGGGGAACAGCGTTGGGGAATCGGGGAAGGGGAACAGACAAGTTGCTGTCCTTTTGTTCTTTAGCCTAGTTGTGGAGGATGTCGCTTCACTGGACCAATGTTAGTGTTATTATTGCGCTCTTCCCGGGTGAGGCAGTCGTTCGCTGGCCATTGGAGGGCCACTCACGGCAGCTCAAGCCGGCTGCTGGCCAGCCCCACTGCCACCTATGCCCGTCGCTGGCAACTCCCGGCAGCCCAGCTCCAGGTCGAGCTGTTGTTCACCATCTTAGCTATAGAGGGCGCAGTGTCACTGGGCCTCATATGGGATCCGAACCTTGGTCCTGCTGCTCAGAGCTGGCGTCCCAAGCCAACTCCTAACCATCATGCCACTCGGGTGGCCCTGAGTAACTTTGTTTTGAGTAACTCTTTTGGGAATAAGGAGATCCAAATGTTCTAGCCAAGGAAGCAAAACACATATTGGTCATCTCCATGACAGAAATATCCTCACAGAATTTTTTTTGTACCAAAAGCCTTGGGTAAATTCTGGGATATACTTTTGCAGTCACTTTTAAACCCAAAAGATTGTAAGTTTAACAACCCTTTATTTTGTCCAGAGGAATTAATTAATTTTTTTGCCCCTAGTGGTTCTTGGTTTGATTTAAATTAATGTTTTGTTTGATTGTATATTTGTAACTTTGTTTTTGAAATCATAATGTAAAAATTCAAACATAAAAGTATATGTGAATAAAGGTCACCTCTGTCCCTTTTATCCATTTGTTATTCCTGGAGGTAGTCCCTCAAAACAAGATAGTACAATATGCGCTCTGTATACAAATTGTGATAATACTGGTTTTCCTCATGTGAGATCATTCTGTAATAGTCCGTGACTTAACATGTTACAGAATTTATTGGGTTGTCAGAAAAGTCATGATGCATTTTTGCCATGAAAAACATAAAAAAAAAACGTCATGACTTTTCCAACAACTCAATTGTTGTTGGAAACCTTTCCATGTCATTGCATATAATTCTATTTCATTATTTTTAACCACTATGTGTATTCATTAATCAATGTATATTTATTTAGTTACTTGCTATTGGCTTACAAGATGTCCCATTTTTTGCTGTAGCAAACATTAATGAAATATCCTTATTTTTGTGCATATTTACTAATTTTTCTGTGGAATGAGCTCAATAATTGAAATTACTAAACAAGAGTGTACAAATGTTAAATTTTTATATTTACTACTAGATTGTCTTCCAAAATATTGCCAGTTTACAGTACCATCACTTGTAAGAGTTTCCATTTTTCCAAACACTTGCCAACACCACTGAAGATTTTATTGACCTTTCTAATTTTTGCTGTTGTAATGGAGAAAATAATGACATCTTGCTTTAATTTGCATTTTCTTAGTCGCTAATGAAAATTAACATTTTCATATGTGTATTAGCCATTTATTATATGTTTATCTCTAATGTGAATTGTCTGGTCTTCATATATCTATTTTTTCTCATTTATTGTCTGTTATTCAGGATTTCAGTGTCATTACATGTGTGTGTATACATAGAATGAGCATGCATCTGTGAGCCTGTGTTTGAGTATGTGCCTGAGAAAGCAGATACTTTCTTGCAATGTCACATCTTTTTATCAATTTAATTTTTCATTCTTTAGTTCTATAGCTATGGCTTATGACTTTTGTGTCTTACAGAGGATTGTTTTCTATACTCTCAAGGTTATTTTTTAAAGTTAATTTTTTATTTTGCTTTTGATCTTTAAACTTACCTGGTAGTTTTTCCCAGGTTAACTTGCATTGTCACAATATTTACCCTCCAAATAGTATTATCCTTTCCCCAGTGACTTGAAATATATGCTAAATTCCTTTGTTTTGTCTCACTGCTTCTACCACAGTATGTAAATTATATTTTATAATATATACCCCCTAACTAATTTTTTTTGCAAACCTGGTTGATAGTAAGAGTATGGATTCTGGAAACAGATTTTGTGGGTTTGAATCTTTCCCACCAGCTTTTTGTTGTGTGACCTTAGGCAAGTTATGTAACTTCTCTGAGCCTCAGTTTTTCCATCAATAAAATAGAGAGGATGATAATAGCACCTACTTTATAGGATTGTTGTGAGAAGTAAATAATTTGTAAAGCACTTAGAGCCATGCTTAACACACAGTCATGTTTAGTCAGTTCTTTTCAGTACATCAGTGACATTTTATAGTTTTCCTCATAAAGATTTTGAATGTTTCTTGTTAGTGTCAGGCAATTCTGTAGTATTTGTTATTGTGGATGGTAGGCAATTTTTTTCACTACATTTTCTCATTGATTATTGGTAATGTATTGGAAAGCTATTTTATATATTGATCTATCTGAAATAGTTTACAGTTGATACTCTTGATTTTCTAGGTTAGTGATTATCTGTAAACAATGGTAGTTTTATATCTCGTTTTTTAAATATCATTGTGGTTTTAATTTGCATTTCCATGATGGTTAATGACATTGATATTTTTTATATACTTGTTGGCTGTTTTATGTCTTATGGCTATACAGTTCCTCAGCCCATGTTTTAATTTGGTTATTAGTTTTTTTGCAGTTGAGCAGCAGGAGTCCCTAATATACTTCAGAAATTAACACCTTATCAGATATATGGTTTGTAAATATTTTCTCTTGTTCTATAGGTTACCTTTTCACTGTTGATTGTGTGTTTCGCTCTGCAGGAGCTTTTTAATTTGATGTAGTCCCAGTTGTTTATTTTTGTCTCTGTTGCCTGTACTTTTGGTGTCATATCCATGAAATCATTGCCAAGACCTATGTCATGAAGCTTTTCCCCTATGTTTTCTTCTAGTTTATAGTTTCAAGTCATAATGTGAGTTGAGTTGATTATTGTGTATAGTGTAAGACAAGGGTCTGTTTTTCTCTTTTGCATATGGATATCCAGTTTTCCCAACACCCATTTGTTGAAGAGGCTATCTTTTCCCCACTGTATATTTTTGGCCTCCTTGTTTAAGATCAGTTGACTCTATATCTGCTAATTGGTTTCTATTCTGTTCCATTGGTCTGTAGGACTGTCTTTATGTCAGTACCATACTGTTTTGATTACTTTAGCTTTTATAGTATATTTGTTAGTATATATTTGTAGTATATTTTGAAATCAAGTGTGATGCCTGTACTTAATGGTGTCTTTTGAATTGTGAAAGTTTAAAATTTTGAAGTTCAGTTTGCCAATTTTGTTTTCTTTTATCTGTTGTGCTTTTGGTGTCATGTTTAAGAACTCTTGTCTAATGAATAATTTATGTTTCTTTCAAATGTTTTATAGTTTTAACTCTTCTTATATTTAGGCTTTGAGTTAATAACCCTTTGAGTTAATTTTTGTTCATGGTATGAGAGAAGGGTCTAAATTCATCTTTTCACATGTGGATATCCTGCTTTTGCAGGAAAAAGACTATCTTTTCCCAAATGAATTGCCTTGGATCCTCTGTCAAAGATCTATAAATGGAAGGGTTTATTTCTGGATTGTCAAATCTGTTCCATAGATCTATATATCTGTCCTCAAGCCAGCACCACACTGTCTTGATTACTTAAACTAACATTACCGAGTTTTGAAGTTGGGAAGTGTAATGTTCCTGACAACTGGTTCATCTTAAAATTGTTTTGGCTATTCTAAATTACTTTAGTTTCCTAGTTAGTTGTTGTTTGGAAGACTACCTAAACATTTTTTAGCAGATAGTTTAGCTTTTAGTAGTCCCTTTGTTGTTGCTGATTTTTATTGCTATTGCATTGTGATCAGATGATGTCTGTAATTTCTACCATTTGGAATTTATTGAAGTTTTTTTAAAAATCTTAGTATATGATTATTTTATGAAAGTTTTACGAATTTTTAAAAATCATATATTCTTTTTTGAGACTGTGTTCTGTAATCTCAAATAAATTAACCTTGATTAACTGACTCTGGGTGGTGAACACACAATGCAATATATTTTAAAAAAGAAAAAATAAATTAGCCTTGATAGTTGGTTATTAAAGTTCTATGTATCCTTCCTTTTTTGGTCAGTTTGGTTTTTATAGTCTTATATTAGTCCCTTAATATGATTGTGCATATGTTAACATTTGTTAGTTTCTTCTTTTTAATAGTTTTTGTTTTCTGCATCTCAGTGCTATGTTATTGGGTATCTTACTATTGTCTTCTTGGTAGGTGGTTCTATTTATGACATATAACATCCTTCTTTGTTCTGTCTAGTGTTTTTCTCTCCCCCCTTGACCTTGAATTTTATGTCATATGAAATTAAAATTGTGAATCTTGGGTTTTTTTTGTTAGCATTTGTCTGATTTGTCAAATAAGTTTTAAGTGATATGATATCCCTAATTATTGTGGCTACAGTATATTTTCTAATAATTTGATTTTTAGTACACATTTAATTTGTTATGGTAGTCATGTTAGAGGAAAATTTTGTTTTGCAGAATTATTTTCATGTGGCTTTTTTTTTTTTTAAGATGGTCTGGATTTCTATTATTCTTCAAAACAGCATGCTCAGAAGATGGTAGAATTTCTTCAGTGTACAAGTCCTTGTAGGTATGTTCTGAACCTAAATGTGATTAAGTCCAAGGTGCTGAGAATAGATGTAGGTCACATCCATTTTTCAGGCTGAGACAACCTTTCTTATGTTAAAATGTTTAAAATTATAGTAAGACTACTTACACAGTAAGCATATTAGATTAGCCACTTTAAGGAAAGTATTAGTCAAAGAGCATGTAAGACTCACTTTGGGGTTCTAGACCTCATTCCATGATAATAAACTGTAGTGCTGAATGATTGGTTGTTTTTAAATAAGAGAAAAAAAGATGGGGGTAGAGGGCTCTGGGGAGAAGCTTCCTGGAGGAGAAAGGATTTATGCTCCTAAAATGGGAAAATTGCAAAGATGGTGTTTATACTGAAAGTAAGATTAAGATGAACAAAGACTTATGGGTATTAGTGTAGCTTTCAATGGATGTGTATATGGACTAGATTGGTGTGAGCCAAGGACGTGCTTTGGAGGTTTTAGTAGATAAAGCTGAAAATAGTGAAGGTGCAGTCAGATTGGTGGAGGTTTTGAAATGTAAGAGATGAAATTAGGCTTTAGCAAAGCAGACGTCAGAAAGCTGTATTAGAACTTGGACAGTGATGATTTGATTTGATGAAAATTGATATCCTGAGACTATACAAGTAACGTCTTTGTGTTTTCATTATTATTAACTTTTTCTCTTAATAGATACAAAGCTTCACAGAGACTGATCTCTCAGGATATCCATAGTAACACGTACAATTACAAAAGCACTTTTTCTTTGGAAATTGTTCCAATATGCAAGGTACTTTTTCTTATTTAATTCTTGTCTATGAAAGAGTGCACATAATTAACTGGATTATGTGTAATTATTAGTTCCTGGTTTCCTTTTGAGGTTAAAAATTTAGAATAGCTTTCTTCTTAAATGATTCTAACTATTTTAACCATTTAACATGGCTGATTCTAGTCAGCCATGTTAAAACTATGTTAATAAGTAATCACGCTTGAAGATATAAATTGGCATACCTTTTATTTTGTTATACTAATTGAAAGGCCTGTTGCAGTTTTTTTTAATGTCCATATTTCTTAAAATTTGATTCTAGCGGACACATGACAATTTTGTGAAACTCTGAATACAGGAAATAGCATTAATATAAACATCAGTGAACCACTTTGGACATGTTCAAACTGGATTTTGGCATGAAAATAAACAGTATTGTGGAAATGGGACATAGAGTCATTTTTGTGATTAAAAAGCATAATCTGAATAACACTTAAAATGTAGGTTATTAATTCATTTAATTGTACTAAGGTAAAACCCTGCTTCAAAAACATAAATGGATTAAAATTAAAAAAATAGATAATAAGGATCTATTGTAGAGCTCTGTCAGGGATAATGTATATTCTAGAGGTCTCTGCTATAGAGGAACTTACACATATGTTGATATTTAAATCACTAATAATGATAAGTGCCAGAATTTATTGTGAGCATTCTATATAAGTTAATATCTAAGTACTTGAGTATATTTCACCTCTTTATGTTCATAATAACTGGGGTAAATTATCCTATCATTTTGAAAATGAGGAAATTGAAGCTTGGGGAGGTTGGATGACTTGCCCCAAGTTACATAACTATAAAATGATGAAGCCAAGATTTGTACCTAGGTCTGTGACTCTTAAACTTCAAAGCTGTCATCACTAATTTATGATGTAGTACAGTACCAGGGATGAAATGATGGCTTACAACAAGGTCAGCAGACTTTTTCTGTAAAGGACCAGGTATTAAATATTTTCGGCTTTCAGGCCATATAGTCTCTTTTGCAACTACTTGGCTCTGCTGCTGTTGCACAGAATAGCCATAGGTAATAGGTAAATGAATGGCGGAGGCTGTGTTCCAGCAAAACTTTATTTAAAAAGGGGGCTGTGGGCCAAATTTGGCCTGAAAGCCTTATTTTGCAAACCCCTGCTTTAAAACAGTGAAGTTTCCTGGTACAAAGCCTGGGAAATATAAATCTAGGTTTGAAGGCATATTTAAGTCCTTGTGTATTAAGTGCTTTCAGTAATTCATACAAGTAACTGGATGAAAACACAATGTAAAGGAGTATTTTCATTAATCTTTGGAGACTCTTACTAAGTTATAAAGAAAGAACTGGATTAGGTGCCACTAGGGATGCACAGAATGTCCATTCAGTGGAGGAGCCTATGATTGTGAATAGATACAGCTTACAATATAATGCAGATTCTTTATATTTTAATACAGTTTAAAAACTGGTAACCACATTGCTGGTATTATTTCCCAGTATGCACATAGAGCTGTGCTCTTTGGAGCATTAAATTTTTGATTACATATTGTTACATGTAACTAAGAGAGAAATGTGGTGCCTCTGATTTTGTTTTTTATGGAGATTGAAAGAAGTCAAAAGTAGATTTAGAAAATCACTCTCCTGATGTTTGATGTTTAATGCTTTGCTTAGAATGTACACTGTATTAACATAGAGTGATTGGCAGTCACACTTCAATACAAGTGACATAAACCTAATTGCTTGGTGAATAGGATGTGGAAAAAAATTTTAAAGCATTTGCGTTAAGACAGATATCCACATCTTAAGAAGATATAACTTATTTTCTGTTTCTCTAAAGGTCTGATTCTTTTCTTTAGGACCTTTGTTGATAGAGTTAAAAATTTAACATTTTGGTTTGGGCAAATGTACTTGGATCTAGTTTACATTGATGAGTATTTATTGGAGACTGTTATTTAGGATTTGCTTCACTCTAAATGCTAGTTCTTATGCCTAGGATAATGTTGTCTGTCTGTCTCCAAAACTGGCACAAAGTCTGGGGAATATGAACCAGATTTGTGTGTGTATTCGAGTAACCAGTGCCATCCATCTCATTGATCCAAATACCCTTCAAGGTAAGTTTTTAAAGAAGACCCTATATTGATAGATGCCTCAGTACTTCTTTGTATTGTCTACTTGATCCTTTTCACTTTCTATTTCCTGTAATGTGAGTTTTCTGTTATAAAAAATTGAGTTTATTTTGATCATTTCCAAAAAGTCATTCATTATCCTTGTCAATTAGAATTTATCAGTCAAAGGTCTTTTTTACAATATTGGGATGAACATCTGTCAGAACTTTACTTCCTTTTTTTTTTTTTTTAAAGATTTTTATTGCGGAGGTGGGGGATGGGAGAATTGGGGGAAGGGGAACAGACAAATTGCTGTCCTTTTTGTTCTTCAGTCTAGTTGTGGAGGACGTTGCTTCACTGGCCCAAGTTGGCACCATCATTGCACTCTTCCCGGGCGAGGCAGATCAGTTGCCAGCTTCTGGATGGCCGCTCACAGCGGCTGCTGGCCGCTCACGCTGCCTGCTGGCTACACACGGTAGCCCATGGCAACCCACTGCAGCAGGGGCTGCAGCCTACGCCGTCGCCGGCGATCCATGGCAGCCTAGCCCCAGGTTGAGCTGTTGTTCAGCATCTTAGCTGTAGAGGGCAGTGTCACTGGCCATCCCTCATGTGGGATCCGAACCAGGGCCCTCTGGCGTCCCAAGCCAGCTCTTAACCAACGCGCCACTCGGCCGACCCAGAACTTTACTTTCTATGATGACAATGTTTCTAAAATAAAGTGCCAGCACATGAAACAACTATACAACTGATTGGATCTGACCTTATATTAAAGGCACTTAGCTCTGTGGTGTTCTGATTATAGCAAGCACTTATAATAAGCACTTGACACCTGATATTTCTCATGTGTTGTAAGAAGTTTGGGGCTGATTTATAGGAATAAATGATGATCTTAGAGAGTGAGTTGCCACTGGTTCTGTTGAACCGATGCTTCCCAGTTCGTGTATACCAGCTTCTTCCTAGTTATAACATTTGTTGAATTTTGAAATACTTCATTTTTCTTGTTCGTTAATGTTCTCTGTTTATTCTTAGTTGCAGATATTGATGGGAGCACTTTCTGGAGTCACCCTTTCAATAGTTTGTGCCATCCCAAACAGCTAGAGGAGTTTATTGTGATGGACTGCAGCATAGTCCGAGACCTGAAACGCAGTGCAGGTGCTGGAATGATATCAAAAAAGGTAAATTTCATCCTGCTTACCTTTTTTTCTCCCCCAACTTATTGTTTTGGTTCTCCCTCCCCCCTCCCTTTTTTTGTATGTTTGTTTTTTAAATTTGTTGGTAATTCCAAAATACGGTTTCAAATAAAGCTAGCACCACATTAGGTTAAAAATGCATTCCATATTTTTACGTTGTTAGCTTTTAACATGCGATTATTGTGGTGAAAATTAACAGACTTACACTATCTGGTAAGTTAATTTTTTTCTCGTTAATGTTGGAAACATTTTTAAAAATGTTTATTATGAAAAAGTATTTTCTATCTTTATTTTTGTACGGGATGACAAAATGATAAGCTAACCTTTATGACTTTTAAAAATTTTTCAAACATTTTGAATTAAATATAAGCTATATTATTACTAAATACTGAATACATCAGTATGCATCTCTAAAACATGGGAATATTTTCTACATAATCAAAGTGTTATCATACATATAAACATTATCTTTTGTATTCAAATTCCTTTATCCCAAAGTTCCTGTTATGGTTTGTTCAAGCTAGCATCCAGTTGGGAACTATACACTGAATGTGAATCTTATACCCCTTCATTTTTTTATTTAATAATAGCCCCCCATTTTTTTTCATGATACCAACTTTCTAAGGCAACTGGGCATTTATCTTGTGGATCGATCTTATTTTCTCATGATGTCATTTAACTTGCTACTTAATCTCTTGTAGTTCCTTTAAACTGGAAAGTGGATCTTAAGGCTTGCTTAAATTTAGGTTAACTGTTTTTGGCCAGAACATTTGAGAGGTGATGCTATGTATTTGTTATGCTATATCAAGATACAAGTAATGTTTGGCTGTTTCATTGATAGCCAGACCTCCATTGTAGCAGTATGATTTTTTTCCTTTTGTTATTAGCTAGTCTCTTCCTCCCCCTCCACCCCCCACCCACACCCCCGGTCTCTCTGTGTGTGTGTGTGTGTGTGTCTGTCTGTCTGTCTGTCTGTCTGTCTGTCTCCCTCCCTCCCTCCCTCCCGCCCGCTCGCTTCCTCTCTTCCTTCCACCCAGATTGCCCCAAATTTAGCCAGTGGGAACTCCTTCAGAATAGTTTCTATGTCCTTTTTTTAAAAAAATTTTTTAATGACTTCTACTTTTTTAGAGCAGTTTTAGTTCCATAGCAAAATTAAGAGGCGGTAAGAGATTTCCCCCTGCCTTCACACATGCATGACCTCCTGCATTATGGTTATCCCCCCCATCAGAGTGGCTTTTCCAGAATGTCATATAGTTGGAATCATGGTCTTTTCAGATAGGCTTCTTTCACTTACTAATATGCATTTAATGTTCATGTCTTTTCATAACTTGATATCTCTCTCTCTCTCTCTCTCTCTCTCTCTCTCTCTCTCTCCCTCCCTCCCTCTCTCCCTCCCCTTTTGCCAAATAGTATTTCATTTTCTGGATGTACCACAGTTTATCCACTCACTTACTGAAGGACATCTTGGTTGTTTCTAAGTTTGGCAATTATGAATAGTTACTATAAATCCTGTGCAGGTTTTTGTATGGACATACGTTTTCAACTCCTTTGGGTAAATCTCAAGGAACATATTTGTTGGATCATTGGGTAAGATTATGTTTAGTTTTGTAAGAAACCGCCAAACTATTTTCCAAAGTGGCAGTACTGTTTTGCATTTTTCCCAGTAATGTATGTACAAGAGTTACTGTTGCTTTACATTCTCACCAGCACTTTTGGTGTCATCAGTGTTAAGAATATTGGCCATTCCGATAGTTGTATGGTGGTGTCTCATTATCATTTTAATTTGCATCTCCCTGATAACATATGATTTGGAACATCTTTTTGTATGCTTATTTGCTGTCTGTATATCCCCTTTGATGAGGTGTCTGTTAATGTCTTTGGCTTATTTTCTAATCGGGTTGTTTGGTTTCTTATTGTTGAGTTTTAAGAGTTATTTGTATGTTTTGGATATTAGTCCTTTATCAATGTGTTTTTTGCAAATATTTTCTCCTAGTCTGTGGCTTATCTTCTTATTTTCTTGACATTGTCTTTTGCAGAGCAGAAGTTTTAGTTTTAATGAAGTCCAGCTCATTAATTATTTCTTTCATGAATTGTGATTTCAGTGTTATAGCGTGACTAAAAAGTCATTGTCATACCCAAGATCAGCTAGGTTTTTTCTCTTGTAATCTTCTAGGAATTTTATAGTTACATGTTTTACACCTGGGTCTGTGATCCATTTTGAGTTAATTTTTGTGAAGGGTGTAAGGTTTGTGTTTAGATTTTTTTTTTTCTTGTGTATGTCCAGTTGTTCTAGCACCGTTAGTTAAAAAGACTCTCTTTATCTTTGCTCCATTGTATTGCCTTTGCTCCTTTGTCAAAGATACTGTTGACTGTTTATGTGGGTCTATATCTGGGCTCTCTGTTCTGTTTTGATCTATTTTTTTTATCAATACCACACTGTCTTGATTACTTTCACTTTACAGTAAGTTTTGAATTGGAGTCGTATCAGTCCTACAACTTTTTCTTGAACTTCAAAATTGTACTGGCTGTTTTGTATCTTATGCCTCTCCATATAAACTTTAAAATCAGTTTGTTGATAACCATAAATGGGATTTTGATTGGGGTTGCATTGAATCTGTTGGTCGACTTTGGCAGAATTTACATCTTGACAATATTGAGTCTATCCATGAACATAGAATTTCTCTACTTGTATTTAGTTCTGTTTTGATTTTGTTCATCAGAGTTGTAGTTTTTTCATATCTTTTACATATTTTGTTAGATTTATACCTAAGTATTTCATTATTTTGAGTGCTAATGTAAATGGTATTGTGGTTTTAATTTTAAATTCCGCTTGTTCATGATAGTATATAGGAGAGTGATGGATTTTCGTTTATAACCTTGTATCTTGTAACCTTGCTATATTATTAGTTCTGGGAATTTTTTTGTCCATTCAAATTTTTTGCATAATCCTCATCTGCAAACGAGAATTTTATTTTTTCCTTCCCAATCTATATACCTCCCATTTCCTGTTTTTTTTTTGTGTTTTTTTTTTGCATTAGCTAGGGTTTCTAGTATGATACTGAAAAGGAGTGATGAGGGGGGATATCCTTGCCTTGTACCTGATCTTAGTGGGAGATCTTCAAGTTTCTCACCATTAAGTATAATATTAGCTGTAAGTTTTTCATATATATTCCTTATCATGTTGAGGAAGTTCCCCTCTGTTCCTACTTTACTGAGATTTCTTAACATGAATGGAGTGTTGGATTTTGTCAAATGGTTTTTCTGCATGCATTCATACTATCATATGATTTATCTTTTTTAGCTTGTTGATGTGATTGATGGATTACATTAATTGTCTTTTTTCTTTTTTTTTTTACATTAATTGATTTTCAGATGTTGAAACAGCCTTGCATACACGGGGTAAATCCCACTTGGTCATGGCGTAGAATTCTTCTATATTTTGTTGAGGATTTTTGCGTCTTGTTCATGAGAGACATTTTGTCTATAGTTTGTTTTCTTGGTAATGTCTTTGTCTAGTTTTGGTATTAGGGTAATGTTGGCCTTTAAATGTGTCAGGAAGTATTCCCTCTGTTTCTGTCTTCTGGAAGAGATTGTAGAGAATTGGTATAATTTCTTCCTCCAATGTTTGGTACAATTCACCAGTGAATCCACCTGGGACTGGTGCTTTCTGTTTTAAAAGATTATTAATTATTGATTTAATTTCATTAATAAATATAGGTCTATTCCTGTGTCCTTTTGACATGACTTTCTGGCACAACACCGCAATAGTTAGGTGTTCCAGAATCACATTGTATGGTTTTTACCCTGTATCTGAAATCAGGTATTTCTTCAAGGATATAAGTCTGGTATTTTTTTTATTGTGAAATAGTATTTGGAGACCCCCATACTGTATACTACTGGTGCTCATTTCTGTTGAGGTAATATTGTGACTTGAGGACAAAAATATAATAACTTCTGATAATTTGGGAAAATTGGTGGAAATGGGAGACAGATTACTTCTCACATTTTTATTTAAAAAGTTCAGTAATATAGTGAAGAGCAAACTTAGCATTTATAAAACAGTGTGGAATACTACTTCCCCTTAGGGAATCTCCAGAAATTATATTTTATTTGTTCTAAAAATATACATTTAGTTAGAACATATTCATGAATCTCTTATAAATAATAGCTGGAAAGCGGATCCTGATACATAGGATGTAGTCTCTTGGTGGTAATTTACTGTTCTTTCCTACATCTGAAACCTGTCTTTTATTTCAGTTACCATATTTGCCGGCGTATAAGACGACTGGGCGTATAAGACGACCCCCTAACATTTCCACTCAAAATACAGAGTTTGTTATATGGGCAGTCTATCTGAAGTGTACCTGGCGTATAAGACGAGCCCCCACTTGGAGGCATATTTTTCAGGGCCAAAAAATCGTCTTATACTCTGGCAAATACGGTACTCCTTTACCTCTACCTCTTCTTTTCACCTCTGAGATTTCTTAATTCTATCTATAACTCTTTAAAATTTCAATCTAGGGATGTTGTTTACGCAACAAATAGTTTAAAAAAGGTGTTACACCTCAAAATAACAGACATATAAAAATTAATTTGATAAAGATTTGGGTTCTCTAGTAGTAGTGGGGGCACTGGGATTGCTAGATTGTTTTGTTTAAACCCTGGTTTTTGAACCTTGTGTGTAAAACACAAGGGGCTGCTTAGGATATTTTTTGGATTTAAGATTTTACTTTTCAGTTATTCTTTTTGCTCAGTTTATATTGGCCCCTCTCTCTGTGAAACATTTCTTTTGAAAATTTTACATATGCCTGTTTTTAGGTGACATTGTTAATGTTTTATAAAAGCCTTGAATAAAATCTTAAAAATACTATATGAATTCCTTGTGAATCTTATTTTTCTATATTCACAATTGAGTAATTTGTTAATTTTGACAGTGTTTCAGAGATCTGAATAATAAAACAATTCCTGTCTTTAAAATGAAAATTAGAAAACCAAAATCAAAATTGCATTTAAGTTTTCTATGAAATGCTTTTGAGTTATACTTAGATTGTTGAAGAGTGCATTTTCTTTCCTGTTAAGCATACCCTTGGGGAAGTCTGGGTACAGAAAACATGTGAAATGAATACAGATAAACAGTATTTTTGTCGCACTCATTTGGGACATCTTCTGAATCCTGGAGACCTGGTGTTGGGGTTTGTATTATTTTATTGTACTTTAAACCGCCAAGTAGCATTACAAATTTTCTTTGGGAGCCAGCAAAGCTATAAAAAATACTAACATTGTATATTCCAAAAAGGATTTAAGAGTTCTTAGGAGCCTTACAGTTCATTTTATTATCGATAACTAAATTAAATTGTGGATTGGACAGAAACCCATAGTTATACTCTATTTGGGCCATCATCTTAAAATTATTTGTTTCAAGATTTTAAGTAATTGAACTGTGAAGTTTTCTAGTTAGATTCACATTTACAATTTTTGGGGGGAGTAGGTAGTTTTGTATGATGTATATGTCGCTGCTCAAATATTTTCTTTTAAAATATGGCAGCCATATATGTATGGGGTCTTTACAGGCATAAGACAGCCCATTTGATGCAGAGCTTTATCAGCATGCCTTCAGTATTACTTTTACTCTTAGGGTTTCTGTTCCTTTTACTAAAGGATGGGTCTTTTTTTTTATTTGTTTTGTTATAAACGAGATGGAACCATCTCACTAAATCCTAATGTTAGACTGATATAGATAGATAGATAGATAGATAGATAGATAGATAGATAGATAGATAGATAGATAGAAAGTGTATTTTGCTTCTTTATAAGTATATGGTAAGGTGAACAATAATGTATATGTGAAACTCAAGAGATAGAGTGCTTTATTATCTTTACTAGGATCTGTGGAAGCATGTTCGCTGTATAGTAAACTGCAAAACTTTTGAAATGGGAAAGCATATTAAATGTTTGATCTTAGGAACTTTTAGGTAATCTCTCGTAAAACAAAAAATTACGTGGAAAGAGAAAATGGTTTTGCCATTAAGTGTTTTATTGTTTTTATTTCAGGTTTGATTTGGCAAACTGTAACTTAAATGATGAGCATGTCAACAAAATGAAATCAGATAGAGTCCCAGATGTGGTAAGGCTTTAGATTTTCCCTTTTATCCTGTGTTAAAGAGGATTGATGTAACTTACGGATAAGGTGCACTGGTTCACATTTTTGAAAATAGCAAATCAATTTAGAGGTTTCTTTTGAAATTCCAGTTGCGGTATAATAGCAGAGGCCTTTATTTTAAATCATTTTTCTTAGTGGGGAAAATCCGAGATTTTCTTAAGAATTTTTTATTACTCCTGTAATCAAATTTTCATTTTTTCAAAATGCTTTATATTATCTGTAGAGAAAAAATAAATTTGTGGCAAAAATTAATGACTTTTAGAATTTATTCAGGTTCATTCTTTTAGGTTCAGCTTATTTCAGGTATTGTTCAGTTGAGAAGGCATTTAGAGTTAAACTCTATTTCCTGTTTGAATATAATTGCAGTTGAAAATGATCTTCACAGTAGCAAGTCTTAGAGAAAGAATCTGACTTTTGAAAAAGAAACCTATTAAATTTTAACATGCATTTGTAAGAAATATGTATAGCAGTGAATATGAAATGTGAAAGACCCTACCTTCTGCTTGCTTAATCTTCTAAAATAAACATTAATCTCTTTAGCTGTGGGCAAAAATGAAGTCATAGTATACGAAGGACTCCTCACCACCCAGTTATGCTTTTATTAATTAATAAATTAGGAAATAGAAGTGCAGTTTAGGTGTAAGTCTAAGTAGGTATTTCTAACAAGGTCTTAAGAGGAGATGAAGGTGGTCTGCAGGATTTTGTATTGTATAAAATAGTATTCATTCCACGATTTAGTAATCTGTTCTAGGACATACAGTGGTGAGAGAAGTATATAGTTCTATAAGTGCCTATTAGTAGGAATAAAAGGGAAGAAAAAGTGTCTGTCTGGAATGTTTCAGAATGATTTATGTGAATGGTAGCTAAAAACTGAATTTTGGTATAAAAAAGCAACCACAAATATAAAGTTTTTGGTATAAAGAAAAAAATCTTCAATCACTGGGAAATTTCTGTTAGTAAATTTTAACAATTATACAAATAATAGCTTAATGCATTCTCATAAAATATTAAGTATATAGAGAAAAATGTTAAAAGTTCTCTTGACACTGCTGCTTGATCTCTCCCTACGTTTTTTCCCTAAGAACCACTCTCATCAGCTTGGTGACTTCCTGGCATTCTTAAAACCTTTTGTTTTTTAACTTTTTGGATTTTGAGGCCCTGTTACCTAGTTGCTACTTTTTGTAACTTTGCAAACATTTCTATTACTTTTAGGTATTAATCAAAAAGAGCTATGACCATACCAAACGTCGGCGTCGTAGAAACTGGAAACTGAAAGAGCTTGCAAAAGACAGAGAAAACATGGATACAGATGATGAAAGGTCCCACTTTAAATCTTATGTGTCTCAAAGGAAATCCTTATGATAAATCTTTATGGCATATTTTTATATTATAAATAGTCATCACACAGTTGATTGTTGCACTTAATATTAATTTTGGATTCTTACCAATGTGTTGATAGAATCAGTATAAGAGGATATAATGACATTTAACACAGATTTAGTTATTATTTCCTGGGTTATGACCTGACAGTTGTAGTGTTACTATAAACAATTCATTTGATACGTCAAAATATAATAAGTAATTATCTTGTGGGTATCACAAATATCAAATGAGTACTTATGACTTGGGAGAAAAAAAAGTTTTTTGATATCAACTATGCTAGTTTTCAAGCAATTTAAAGAGTAATGAAGATGTTATGTTCTAGAAAAGTATATTGAATGATTAAAAAAATGGCCTTAATGATGGTAAAGACTCTGATATCTAAGAAAATGAAGAGTTTAAATAAAATGGTGTCATTAAATGTGAGTGGGAAACAGTAATATTTCTAAAATATAATCTCATGCAATTTAAAATAAGTATGTATTAAATATATAATGTTAAATTAATTAGATATTATAAGTATATATTTGACTATTTCATCTATAGTCTTAAAAGTATATGTATTTCAACTTAGCTATAAGACTTTAGTTGTGTATTTTTTTTGCCATGTAATTTTGAAAGAAAATATTTTTTAAAAGCCTGTCATAGTATTTATCATCCATATTTGACCTGCAGATGTTTTAAAGATTTTAATACTTGCAACACATTTTGGTGCTGAAAACGGAGAAAGCATAACTTCATAATTTCTTGGTAAAGATGAAATATTTAAATATTTTTTTATTCTTCTATAGACAATACCAAGATTTCCTTGAAGATCTTGAAGAAGATGAGGCAATTAGAAAAAATGTAAACATTTACAGAGGTTGGTGTTTTAAGAATGGTCACATTATATCTTTTGTATATAGATGTATTCCCCCAGAATGAGTCTTTTGGTATCTTAAACTTTGATTCCATAAATGACTTTTATTGTGTGTGTTTACAACTGCTCTAATTAAACATTTATTTTTTAAAAACCCCAAAAAACAGAAAACAAAACCCAGAACTTGCCGAACAGTAGAATTTATTAAAATGTTTGCTATGCCACATTTGATATCATTTGCATCCTAGCATGATTCCCCCAAGTTGTTGACCCCTTCATTACTGGATATTCATATATTTATGCATTTCAGTCATTCAGTGAATGTTTAAATGCCTGCTCTAGATATGATACAAGAATTGTGGATGTAATATGGTTAAATAATAGTAATGGTGGTGGGGGCAAGTATTTGCATATTTTCATATTTGTATTTATTTGAAATCCTCCCTGTGTTTTTTCTTAGATTCAACCGTTCCTGTGGAAAGTGACACAGATGATGAAGGAGCACCTCGAATTAGTCTGGCTGAAATGCTCGAAGACCTTCATATTTCTCAGGGTGCTACTGGTGAAGAAGGTGAATCGATGATGACATAATGAGATCATGTTGGAGCTGGTTTCCGCATCTATAGGCTCAGGAAGTTGGACAAAATAACCTTTAGTGTATCTCATCTATGCCTCAATATTCAGGGAGGAGAAATTTAGTTTTAAACCTGAGTAAATATGACTATTTTGATTGCTCACTCAAAGTACTGGAAAAGATTGATGGCTTTGAAATTTTAGACAAAAGATTGTGGAGAATATTATTATTACTGATATTTAGGCAATTTTACATGTGGAATTTTATTGGTTTGCTTTATTATGATACAAGTATTTTCACATACAGTAGTGCTAGATTTAAAAGTTTAAAAGTTGCAATTCCTTGCAGGTTACCTAAATCTTTAAGCATGAAACAAGCTTTTACATTCTTTTTATATTGATTGTTTTAGTAAAAGAGCATATGAAGAATCATTTTTAATATGAACTTGTTATGCACATTGATCCACTTTAGATCATTTTTATGTCCTTGGGGTAGGGAAGTTGGGGTTCAGTTTATCACTGAACATTCAGGAGGAAAGTTAATTTTATTAACATCCTCAAAAGTTGTTGAATTTGGGGTTATCTTAATTTTTATTTCAGAAGAAAATATATTTAAAATATTTGTGGATTTGTAGCAGACGTACACTAATTAAAGATTACCATAAATAACAATTTGTACTTTAGTTATTTTTGCCTGTGCTAGCAGCTTAGGGCTGTAGCTGCTTATGTCATAAAAAATGTCTTGCTATCACTTCAAGGGTTTTGCTTTTAAAAGCTTGGTTTACAAATTGAAAAGGAAGGAGTTTTCTGTATATGTTTCTATCGTTTAACACGTCACCATCAAAAAGAATATTAGAATCCAGCACACAGATAAATAATAAAAATGATCTTTATGCTTTATAAAACCACGAGTCAGATTTGAATAGGAATGCCTTCCACATCTTTGAAAGAAAAACATTGGTTTGGGTTTTAAAGTGTTTTGAGAATGAAATATTAAGATCCTATTTCAGTAAGCAAGATCATACTTCCTAAGTATGCCAGAACAAGAGCTAATTTAAAAATTCTAAGTGTACCAATCATTAAGGAAATTGAGTAAGTGCTGAATGGAACATTTTCCTTTTTTTGAGATTGGACTCTTTAATTGTGAGGTTATGAATAAAGGCTTGAACTTTCTATAATGGCCCCTTTCTATCTGCATATTTAAAGTTTGCACTTGTCTGTGTTTACCTATTCTTTGTCAAGACTTGATAAAGCATGAAAATAAAAATCTCCTTTTTGTGTGTCATGAAGGTGATTGCATCAGTGTCATATTTAAATGACAGACTATCTAATGCAGTTTTTCAAAATGGAATTGTGTTATTTAAGTACTTGTCATGATTTTTCCCACTGAAAAATATAGTTTCCCACTAACCTACCCGTTCTTAATTCTTTTAATGTCATGTCTCTTTGAGTAATGAAACCTATTGGTTGAAATAAGGCTGTGACCCAGGTACAGGAATGTAGTTGAGAGAAAAGCTGTTAGCCAAGGCTTGCACACAGTTATACAGCCTTGATGAATCTTCCATTTTGAGAGTATAGTTTTTAGGCTTATGGGTCCCAAAATACTCTTGTTATGCCCCAGAATTGATACAATTTGGGAATGCTGTTATTAATCAAATTTACAAGAAGCTGATTATAACCTAACTTATAAATATGAGTAATTTCTAAGTCATTGTGATTAATTGTCTTCTTTTGTAGCGAGATCTTTATAGGCAAAAGTTACTCGATGGGCAAGGAAACAGTTGAGGGAGAGAGTTGCTTGTGTAATTCAGGTGTTTGACAGCATCAAGCTAATAGCTTTCCATAGTAGAACCCAAACTTCAGGCTGTGTGCCAGAACACACGGACCTGTCAGTACTGAGTCAGTGCCAGAGTTTGCTCTAGACTCTTAATTTTAGTAAATGTGTTCATGTTGATTTCATCGTTTAGATTACTTCATCTGTTATTTTTAGCCCAACGGACATTTACTTTTTAAAATAATTTTTTAATTTTGACATTTCAGACAGAAAAGTTGCAAGAATAGTACAAAAAATTGTTGGATACCCTTCATTCATTGCCAAATGTAAACACTTACCTCATTTGCTTTTCTCTATTTTCTCCTGAACCATTTAAGAGTAACCTTAAATATGTCAATGTTTCCTCCCCCACCCTCAAAGAATTATTATAATACCTAACCACAGTGCATTGATCAAAATCAGAAAATGAACATTGACACAATATTTTTACCTAATTGAGGACCATATTGAGATTTGTCAGTTGTCCCATCGATAAAGTCCTTCACAGAAAAAAATAAATCTAAGGTTGTACATTGCATTGGGTTCTCATATCTCTTTAAATTTCTTTTATCTGGATAGTTCCTGAGTTTTTATGTTTTATGTAATTGACATTTTTGAAGAGTCCAAATCAGTTAATTTGTAGAATGACCTCAGTTTGGGCTTGTCTGATGATTTTATAATTTTTGTTTTCTCATGATTTCTCATGGGGTGGTCAGGACTACTCCAGAAGTAATGCCAAATTGTCAATGCATTGTCTGAGGAGATGTGCTTTCAATTAGTCCAGATGTTTGCAGACTTCCTTATTAGTAGGTTTTCTGTTTTAAGGAATTAAAGGATTTTACAATTCTTATTTTCACTTAATTTTTTAAAATCCATTTTTAACTTACAGTGAAAATTACTTTTTAGTTACAGTTGTATGAATTTTAACACAGCTTCATGTAATCACCACCACAATCAAAATACAGAACAATGCTATCATTCCCTCCAGCTGCCCAGAAAATGTTGCTATCCCTTTGTTTTCAAACCCTTCCTGTCTCGTTAACTCCTGATAATTTCTGATCTATTCTCTGACTTTATGATTTGCTTTTTCCAAAATGTGTAAATGAAATCATATAGTATGTAGCCTTTGAGTCCGTTTTTCTCACTTAGCATGGTTACTTGAGATTCATCCAAGGTGCTGTGTATATCAAGAGTTTGTTCCTTTTTATTTTGAGTAATACTGCATTGTATGAGTGTACCACAGTTTATCCATTCCCCTTGTTGAGGCACATTTGAATTTCTAGATTTTGGTCATACGAGTAAAGCTACCATGAACATTTTTGTATAGGTTTTTAATTTTACTTGTGTAAATAAAAAACTTCACTTGTTGAATCCTCTAGTAAGTGTATATATGGTATATTTAACTTTATAAGAATCCGCCAAACTTTCCCCACGTGGCTTGTGCCATTTTGCTTCTCACCAGCAGTGTATGAACATTTCATTTACTCTGCATCCTCACTACTATTCAATGTCATTTTTTTAAGCCACTCTAATAAGTAGATGATGGTGTCTTTGTGGTTTTAATTTGTATTTTTCTAACTGCTAATTATGTTGAGCATATTTTCATGTGCTTGTTTGTTATCTGTATGTCTTCATTGGTAGAACGGCTATTCAAAACTTTTGTCTGCTTTTTAAAATCAGGTGGTTTTCTTATTGAGGTAATTTTTTATTTTGATGCTCACATTGTCCCAGAGTTGGTCAGTGGGTACCCTGTCAGTCAGGCTCCTATGTCCTTTTGACAGGTACTTGTCCATGGATTCAGTTTTGTTCATGGATGCTGATATTATAACGTAACTGGGCAGATTTTGGGTTTCCCTTGTTCAGGCCCCATGTACATTCTGTTCTTGGCTTATTTTCATGATAGGGATCAGTTTGCTTAAAATAGACCAATTCACTTAAAAATAGGCCAGCCTCAATTGAGTCATCCTGTGAATTAAGGAGTCATGAAATGGCATCATAAAAAAACACGTATGTAGGCTATTCATTTCAGTTTATCAGTTCTGTCACGTTGAAATAATGAACAGTGAGGTGGTGAGCCTTGATGAAGGCAAGAAATCTTTGAACTTGAAAATGGTCTAAGGAGAATATTCAATTTTATTTCTTTGACTTCCTACGATTTGAAAGAACTGCCTTATTGCTTAGGGAAGAAGCATGATTCCGGATGCCACCTGGTAAAACAAGATCTCTATAGTCTTTAAAAGTTATTGAGAGTAGATTTGGCAGTCGCTGTGTTCTGAAGAAGGGTGGGTATTGTTTTGTCTGCTGGAGCTTATTTAGTTATTATTGGTGTTAGCATTACAGCAATGCCTGTCACACATTTTTCTTCTGACACAGTTTCACTAAGTTATGGGTATTTATAACCCACTTCATAGCACTGTTGTGAAGTACTTTACGATAATATATGTACTAGCACTAGTGTATGAAGTGCTGAACAAAATAATTCTAGGGAAGCTGTGTTATATAGAAATAAAAGTATGTTTGGAGTCACCTTACCTGCCACTTGTTAGCTATGTGACTTAAACTTTCTATTCCTTATCTTTTGAAAAGGAGTAATACTGTTTACTACACAAGAGTATTAGTAAAATTTTAAGCACAGTCAGTGAGCAACAAATTGTAATTATTAAATAAATAATATCTGCTTTTCAAATTTATAAGCAGTTTTAGTGTTTAGTATTTAAGTTGAGAAAAAGTAAATCTTGTATGCATACTTTTAGAGCAGCATAGAGCTTTTTCTAGAAAATGTGAATGGCACAGAGAACTATAAAGAGAGGAGCATGAATTACCCATATTCCAACTTGAGGGAGATTATCACTAAACATTTTTGAATTTTTTCTTTTTAAATGGACTTTATTTTTTAATAGATTTAAATCTTCAAAAATTTAGAAGATAGAACAGAGTTCCCATATATGCCACACTGAGCTTCCCCTGTTGCTAACATTTTACATCAGTACGATACATTTGTTATACTTAAAAGAGCCAAATATTGATACATTATTACTAACTAAAGTCCATAGTTTATTTTGATTTCCTTAGTTCCTATCTAATATACTTCTTTTCCAGGATACCACATTACAATTAATTGTCATGTTTCCTTAGGCTCCTCTTGGCAGTGGCAATTCCTCCGACTTCCCTTGTTTTTGATAACAGTTTTGAGGTGTACTGGTCAGGTATTTTGTAGGATGCTCCACTATTGGAATTTGATGTTGTTCTCATGATAAGACTGGGGATATGGGTTATTGGGAGGAAGAACACAGGCAAAGTGCCATTTTCATGACATATCAAGGGCACATACTGTCAACATGATTTATCATTGTTGGTTTGGTCACCTGAGTGACGTAGTATTTACCAGGTTTCTCCACTGTAAAGTTTCTTTCCCCTTGCCCTCTTTCCACAATGTACACTTTGAAGGAAGTCACTATGCACAGCCCACACCTAAGCAGTAGTGATCATGCCTCTATTTGAAGGTGGGATATTTACAAAAATTATTTGGAATTCTGTATGGGTGATTTGTCTCATTTACTAATTTGTTCAATCATTTATAGCAATATGGACTCATGAATACTTATACTTTGGGTTATGATCTAATGCTACTTTATTTTATTGTTTGAAATGTTTTACCTTTGGCCTTTTGAAGCTCTTGGTTGGCTTCTGTGCTCCTTTCAGAACCACATCAGGGTTGTGTGTTTGTGTGAATGCATTTCATCCCTACCTACCTCCCTTCCCTTCCCACAAAAGGGCCAACTTTTTTTTTTTAACTGTTATTGCTGATACTAGCAAAAGGGAAGAGGATATTGTAGTTAAGGGAAAAGAGAAGAGAGGGTCCTCATTTTATGTGAGGTTATTACTAGGGAGAAGGCAACTAACAGAACTAGCAATTTTCAGTTTCGACAGTCTAGACTTCTGTGTTAAGAAAGTAAAAGCAGATTTTTCCATAGGAGTATTCAAAGCGGGGAATGTTCACTATAATGTGCTCCTTTGCTGTCAGATATTTGGGAATAAACTGAAGCTCAGGGCTTGGGTGAAGGCTGACTGGTTTGGGGAATAAAATCATAGCCCCTAGCTTTGGACTGTAACCTAGGTCAGTGATGATTACATGACCAATGTTCTATACTCCCCCCGCCCCCCAAATTCTATGATTTGAGAATTTCCAGTGCAAGCAAGAATAATAGAAATGCTTTTTTTTAAAGTGAATTTTTAAGATTGTGATATGTCTTGTCTTATTACTTCTTTTAGTTACTTTTAAAAAATAGTTTGTGATGCAAAACAATTCGATGTGTCACAGGTCTGATAATATCTTTACTTGATCTGGTGCTTCCCACTCACGAAACCGTGGGCAGTTGAGCATCAGGCTATATATAGTATGACATATGGAACCACATCTAATCTTAGCCCAAGCATATGAATGAGTCTTCCAACAAGGAAGGGAAGCCGGTCATGTCCTTTGTTGTATAATTGTTTTTCATATTTTCCTATTTCAAAAGCATGAAGATACAAAATAAATGTTTACTTAAAAGGCCCACAGGCATTATTTAGCTATGTTTACCATCGAGTCCGATTTCTTTCTTTTATATGGCATCATGTGGAAATATAATTTTACTATACTCATATGCCTGTGGGAGGAAGTGTAGAATATAGTTAAGTGCATAGGCTTAGGAGCCAGGAGTACTGGGTGCAACTCCCAGCTCTGGCCCCTAGGCAAGTACTTCCCTGCCTCAGTCACATCTGTAAAATGGGAATTCAGTTGTTTAAAATTGCGGGGTCCTATTATTATCAGGTTAACAGGAAAGCAATATTTTTCAGATGGTCTATATTTTCTACTGATACAAAGTTGCTGGAAGTGCAAAAAGGAAGACAAGTGGGGCTGGAGCAATAAAAAGGAAGGTAAAGGTAAGATGTGACCCGTGAGAGCGGCAGCTGCAGATGCTGCAACCCTTGAGTTGACCTGCTGCTGAGCGGCAGGCCTGGATCTGCTGAGGAGGCGTCACATAACCAGAGGGTGCTGCCTCTGCCCCCACGGCTCATCTGGAATCACTCCATTCCCATAGCAGCAGAAGTGTCTGCAGCAACTGTCACACGCAGGGAGCCAGAGCCCTTCTCCGTCATCAGCTTCCTCGGTGCCCTTTCGTGCTTAACAGGAAGCCACCTGGTAAAAGAGCTTAAATATAGTTTGATGTCTCCACCCCACATGTTCAGAGTAGCATATAAAAGGGAAGGTGGGGTGAAAAACAACATGGAACTAACCTGTGCAAAGCCTTTATACACATGCAGGCATCTTCTGTAATCATAACCGGCTGTCTAGGAAGGCGAACTCACGGGGCGTGAGCATAATAGCAGTGGAGGGATGCATCTGTTTTACTTTTTGTCTTTTGGACTTTGTTTTTAATGCCTTTAGATTCACCAAATTGAGTTGATAATACTCATTTCATGGCACATTGATATTGGCCCACGCAAATCGTCATACCCATTCCTTTCTCTCGTCACCCATGCCAACAGTATTACAATGAACATCCTCATCCCTGCTTTATTGATCTGTTGAGAGTTTCTGGGGTGTAAACCCAGTGTGATAGGCAGCCTCGAAAATGGCTTCCAGTGTTCCCTGCCTCCTGATACTCATGTCCTTTTTTAAAAAAGTATAATTAACATACAATATATTCGTTTCAAGTATACACATAATGATTCACATTTGTATACATTGCAAAATGATCACAAAAAGTCTAGTTACCACCTGCGTGACTTTGCTTAATCTCCTTTTACTATGGGCTGGACCTAGTGACTCCTTTATAATGAATAGAACATGGCAAATGTGATGAGATCTCCCTTCTGAGATAGTTTACCAAAAATCTGACTTCTGTCTTGCTTGCTGTTCCTTGTTGTTCGGGAGAAGCAAAAGGGTGTGTTGTGAACTGCCCTATGAAAAGGTCCATGTGGCAGAAACTTGCTCTGAGCGAAAGCCAGTGAGGCCCTCGGTCCTGCCAGCAGCTCTGTGAGCAGGAAGGGATGCTTTCCCACTTAGCCTTGAGGTCACTGCAACCCCAGCTGACCCTTGATTGCAGTCTTCTGAGACCCTGATTCCAAGGCATGCAGCTAAACCACATCTGGATTCCTGACCCACAGAAACTTTGAGGTAATAAATGTTTGTCGTTTTAAGTCTAAATATTGGGGTAATTTGTTACATAGCAGTAGGTAACTAACACACCCAAGAATGTGACTGTCGGGTTGTAGGGTATTTGCACATGCGCTTAACTAGGTCCTGCTAGATTTCTCTCCTATCAGCAAGACATAGGCCTCAGCTTCCTCATCTTTCACTAGCACTTGCTAGTATCAGACTTTTTAAATAATTTTTTACCAGCCTGACAGGTGTAAAGTGATACCTCACTTTAATTATTTCATTAAGACGCTGAGTATCCTTTCACATCGCTTTTTCGTCAGTGCTGATTCATGTTCTTCGCTCTTTTTTTTTTTCTGTCTTGTATTGATTTGAAGAAATGTTTTCTATAATGAGCCCTTGTTGGTTTCAGCCATTGCAGATCTCTTCATCCCTTTTATTACTTGTTAAATTTGCAAGTAATGTCCTTCATTAAACAAATCCCCCATAAAGTCTTTCTCCCTTAAGTTTGTTCTTTGGATCTTGTTTATGCAGGATCACTAGTAGCTATAGTTTAGATTTTTCAAATAAAACCCTTTTCTCTAAAAAGTGTTGATGAATTGATGTGGGTTTAAAAATATGAACAGATGCTGTGCTCTCTTGTTGCCACTTTACTTGAATTTGCTTTGTAACATTCCTGTCAAGTACTTATGTTACCTGTAATGTGGTTAACAACGCATTCACAACTCTGGATGAGGATGAGGTGACGATGTGCTAAATGAGCTGAGTTAGGTTGATAGAACCTAGGAGGAGTGAACTGATTCATTGATCCCCAAGTTACAGAAATTATAAGATAAAGTATGTTGTAAAATAATGCAAATATGCTTTTCTACTTTAAAAAAAAAAAAGATAAAGCCCCCAATTTTTTTAAACAATATTTTTAGCTTTAGTTAATGTCCACCAGATGGCACCAATGCACAAAAAGTACTTAGGAAAAGCGTAATCATTATTCTCACACCTTAAAATCTGTTAAAATAAAAACATTGACAGTGTAATTAAGGAGGTAATTCTTGCTCTCTACTAATTAGCTTTCAAGAACCCTTTCTGAGGCTCCAGCTTGGACGAGGTGACTTTCCTCTGTGGTTCTATAACTAATAGCATTCATCTGACTGGTCTATAATTATTTCTTGGAGTTTATTTCTTTCACTTAAGGTAGAAAATCAGAACATTTTTAGCCTTACTAGGCCCCAAATAGTGGGGCTTTTGTTTGTTTTTCTAGTAATCATTAGGTTATAAGTTGAAGCCAGGTTTGGGAAAGTAATGGAAATAAACATTTATTTCATTGTAATTTTATATATTGAATTGATAACGAAAGGAATAGCCAACATTATCCATCTCATTCACTGAACTGAGCTACAAATCCCATTTCCTTCTGGGAAATGGGCAGAGAAATTTACAGCCCTTGAAAAATAAGTTTATGAAAAATAAATTTATGAAGTAATATGTCCAAGGACCATAAAAGTGACTCTCAAGCAGCAGCCTGGACTCCAAATATGAAACTTTCATGCCATTATCCTGAATGGCCCTAATGAGACTGAGGCTCTGGGTCTATGATGTCTGAGCATCTTAGATAAAAACTTAGAAAAGTTTTTATGAGCTCCCTCTCTCTTCAGAGAGAGATCTTTTCTGTATTATTGATACACTGAGAGACCCAGCCAAGTATCATCAGGCTTTTTATCCCTGGAAAATTTATCTCCAGAACCTCACTGCTGTTCACTGTGGCAGGTAATCCGTATGCTTTCACTATTTGATCCACATTTTTAAAATGATCAATACCAATATTTCCCAAAATTATGATTAGTGAAGCCATAGTCTTTCCAGAAGATACTTGGGGGGAAAAAAGTGTTCTATGGTTAAGCAGTGGCAACCTTTTTCTCTTCACATGTTCAAGATTTGCTGAAGCCGTACAGTCGTGATTCTCAATGGAGAGGTACTGCCCCCTTGGAGACGTTTTATGAATTATAAATTCGTGGAATATTTTTGTTGACACCGATTGACCCCAAAGGTCTTGGACGCTAGATAGCCTGCAGTACAGAGTCCCATAAAAGCAAGAGTTTTTCCTCATCCCCTGGGACTTTTACTTGTCCTTATAGTCATGTAACTGAAAAATCTGTTTATAATTAAGTTCCCGACCTAGCCTAATTTACATATAAACACAAAGTAGTTGTGATTTTATAATCGTAGACACTGAATGTCTTAGGAATACAATGAACATGTAAATCAAAGGAAGATCGTATTTTGTTTAGAGCTTTGCAAAGAATTGTTTACAATTTCAGAAAAGCACGTCATGAGCAAATGCTACTGGTATTTGAGTCACTGATACAGAACAATCGTGTAGGCTGGAGCTGTCATATTCTCCATGATTCTCCATGTAGATGCAAGCGTCCAACTACTGATGTCTTTTGGTTTAGTCGTTCTCAAGCATTTACATATGAAAATACGTTTTATGTTGGCATTGGTCTTTTTGCGTGTTATGTTTGTTTAGGAAATATCTATGAATTTGCTTTAGGGTGGTAAAGATGGTGTTACAAAGATACATGTTTACAACAAGTGCACAATGTATCTGGTAGGGTTGGGAACTACCATCCAAAGTAGAGAATCTGGAGAATTTTCTTAACCCAGCCTTTCCTAAATTAATCTAATAATAGAACCTTTATTTTGTGTATAACATCTGTTAACTTTAGGGAAAGCTATACTAAAGCAAACGTCATTAATGAAACTTTATATGGTACTTTAGACTTCTCAAAATGCTTTCATTTGCCTTAGTTTAATTTATTTTAACATTTTCTGAGGTGCATAGCACAGGTATCTGCAAGGAAGAATTCAGGTGACTCATTTCTAGGTCACTCAGAGGCCTGTGGCAGAGCCACAGATGAGAGGTCCGATTCCCTTTCTCCTACAGCTATGGCTCTGAAAGTTTGCCAGTCCCAGCACAGGCTTTTCTCCATTCCTCCGTGCTTCTGTAGCCAGGGAGTAGGCAGGCAAGAGGTCAAACCCCGCGTCAGAGCGGCACTGGGACCGCTGAAGCATTCCACAGTGAGAGGCTGACTGTCCAGTTTGAAGCGCACGAGCTTCTCATTTCCCGGTTCCTACTTGCTGCTTGCCTTTCAAGTTCATCACCTGTCTTGTATCTCTAGATCAAAAGGGCGGTCAAGGGAACGAAGTGAAAGGGGAACTGCAGCTCACTGGTTAAAACCACCAGATGGAACGGAATTTGTGATTTAGCATTGCTTTGTATTCCTTTGTTTTTCCATTATCTTTTGTTCTTCCTGGGGCTTATGGTTGGTGTTTGTATAACCACTTCTAGTCGAGATCACGGGCCTATTATAGGATGTCTTTATTCTTAAAGGGAAATAATGGCAGGCATTATTCTAAGTGCCTTTTGTACATTAATTCGTGTAATATTTATAAAAAACTTAATGAGATGGGTAATAGTATCTCCATCAGATGAGGAAACTGAGGCAAAAGAGGGTTAATTCACTTACTAAAGGCTACACAGCTAGTAAATGGTGGAGAAGGGTCCAGGACTTGGCCCCAAGTCATACACCCAGTAAGTGGCAGAACTGACATTTGAACCTGGGAAGTCTGGCATCAGAGAAAAACCTATGGATTACCAAAGAGGAACAGACTGGGGTATACTCAGAACATGACAGGGGGGGTCTTGTGGTTTTCTTTTTGGATGAGTGTTGTGAGAACTTTTATTGAAGACATAACCAAGTTTGAGCTTTGTTTCTGAAACCTACAAGGGTGTCTTCGTATAAGAGGTCTTAGAAATAACTTCCTCCCTCTAAGTCTCTTCATTCAGTTGTCACAGGCTCTTGAATTCTAGCCATAAAGTATCAGACCTTTGAGTTTTCTTCAGGTTCAACTGTTAGAAAGATATAGTCTTCTTAAAAGACTAACGTATTAAACTAATTGACAGACAAGCGTCAGTGACCTAGTAGTTTTGAGCAAAGCTCCAAAGAGGTGAAGCGAGAGCCTCCGGCCAGCTAACTTCTTTCTTTCCTTCCCCATCCCTTCCTCTGCCCTGCTTTGGCTTTGCTTATAGCTGCCATCCGAGTGATAGCAGCAAATAACAACAAGCAATAGGTTTAAAAAGAGGAGCAGGATATTTTTATCTGGTGCTTGCTGCCAAGTCTCATTAAGCTCTTTTGCTGGGTTTGCCATTTGTCCTTTGTGATTTTAGTGTAAATTTATTACGCTTCCAACATGTGGGCCGTTGCTTCTCTTCAAGCTTGTGTGAATTCATAACAGAGATCAGAGCTGGAACTCGGACAAGGCAAAGCTCCAAGTGGAACACTGGGTGAGAAAGGGGACTCAGACCCTGTTCTGAGGCGGTGAGCGTGATGGTGACCAGAGGTGAGGTGCAGGGGACCAGCCCAGGAAGTGTGGGAGCCCAGTGCGCGTGTACCGAGGGAGGGCCTGCTTGCTCAGGGTTGGGCACTGGGCACTTTCCGTACAATGGTAAACAGGCCGAGCACCTCATTGGCGTCCTTCCTGATTCCTGATTTCAGATTTTAAAATAAGGCAATATATGGGATTTTTTAAAAAAGTCTCTGTTGTGATGCGTTGTTCCTTAGAACTCCTCAACAGCGTGTCTTATCTACCCTTCAACTATAGTTACCCAAGTGGTGATTTTAGACATTTACAAGCCTGATATCAAGTTAGTTTGTTTTTACAGTCCTCTGACTATATGCATCATAAAGAAAAGAAAGATTAGGATGATTTGTTTCAAATGCTACCACAACACATTTTCAAAGTTTGTAGTAGGTCTTACGAAGCTTTGAATGCTGAGCAGTCAGCTACAGGAATTTGTCTCCAGAGATACTCAGAGGGAAAGCACCTGACATGAAATCTGGGAATGGCTTCATTAAATGAGTGGATGGATCCCAGTGGTTTCCGGTGGCCACACCTGACCGGGATTAGGAACCCACAGGACTGGGAATCAGCCTTCTGGGGCTTGACGCCTGCTTTGCTGTGAAACCCGAGGAGGTGCAGTTACCCTCTCTGTTCGTGTCTTAGCACCTTCCTCACCAGGGATTATGAACATCATAAACAATGATGAATGAGAAAGTTTAAAATATTGTCATTACTCGTTAATTCTAGTTCATACCGTGAATAAATGAGACTCATTTTTCCTTAGCAGTTGAGTTGTTGCTGCTGTGATAGTGTGCTATTGATAATACTTAATTAACAGAAACGTGATTTGTCCACACACAGCAAGTAGCAGTGCAGTGGCTGCAGCCCTGATGAAATTCAAGAGGACATGACTATCCTGATTCATGGTCTGAAGCGCTTCCCTGGGGTCTTCAGCTCACCTGCATTCAGTGCTGCTTGGGGTTTCACTTCCTCCTTAATTTTATATAACTAGCTTCTTGCTTGGTGGAGTTGCTATTTTCTCTTCTAAATAGTCAAGAGAGAAAATGTTTGGTTTTAATATATCCCCACAGCATCCCTGGTGGTCACAGACTGTTTGTTTTCATGTGGGCTCAGTATCTGGGTCCCAACCTATATCCTATAGGCTGTGTAGGTAGTTGCAGGTAAGAGGGTGTGCCCTAGTTTATGTCTGCATCCATATGTGTAGACCAGCCTGGGTCTCCAGGGAGGCTCTGCTCTGGTGGCCTCAGGAGCTGGGGAAATTGCCACAGGAGGTACCTGGTGTGACCAGAGAGCCAGCCATGCTCTAAAGGCTCAAATGGTTCCAAGCCCTCACTGAAGCATTGTACTTGTCCATCTTGATTCTGACAACTTAGGCAGACTTAGATCCCCTGGGCCTGCTCAGAATAGCCCAGAAACACCCCGAGGGAACCTTAGAACTGATCAGTGGCTGAGCTGCATGGACCATTGGCCTACCTAGGAGGAGAGCTGTTATTTCCATAAGCCTTCTGCACCCAATGGATGTCTCCAGGGTTCTCCTAGGACATCTCCAGTGTGCCCTGGACTCTCTGTGACAGAAACTGCTGTCAGCAATTTGGTCTGTCTACAAGAAGGCGCTAGCAGCCTCACTCTCCTTTAAGGCTGGGGCTGTTCCTCACAGAGTCCTAATTGTGGGGTCAATTTCCTTCTTATCATTATAAGTTCCCTTGAAATACTGCTTCCTATTTCAGGGCCCAGCTCAAATGTCACCTTTTCCCCACATAGGCTCCCAACTTGAACAGACTACTCCGTAAAGTGCTATCTGTGTGCCCGTAGTACTTGTCCGTACCTCTAGGGAAACTTAACACACAAGCATCTAAAGTGTGACTCTGCTTGAAGCGAGCTGTAAACTTCTTGAATGTAATGACTATGTGTCACTCCTTTCATCTATTTATATATTTGCAAGGCCTCACACCATAATTGGGACACTACATGTTTATTGATTTAAATTTCTTTAAAGGATAGTACGATGAAGATCAAAGACAATACTATTCTTTTCCTGATTATTTTAACAAATTTATTGATAACCTACTGACATGGTACATGCTGGCATGCCCTGAAGAGGCACTTATGAATAAGACACACTTCATTCTTACCTTCGGGGAGCTTGGAGTCTCCTCCACTTTCATGTCTCAGTCTCTCCGTTCGTTTCTGCTGTCCCTGACAGATTAGTTGTTACTTCTGCTGGTGGTGAGGTAAGCCAGACGACTCCTCCTGGCTTACCCAGTATATGGAAAAGATGTTGCTGCTGGTGATGGCAGAAGCAGCAGACAGGATGGCGGAGCTGTGCCCTTCTCCTGACTGTACTTGTGATCATTGTAGCATGTCCAATTATCACAATGTTGCTCAGTTCTCCCCAAGGGGAACTAGGTGAGCTGGGTGGTAGCCTTGTGTGGCTAGCTAATGACAGGTTGGGTCCTGGGAGCCTAGGCTTATCTCCTGGAGTAAATACCAGGATGGACAGAACCAGGGAGAAAGGGAGGATCAAATGAGAGAAGCCAAGTCCATTTCAGATCCAAAGGGCAAGCATGGGTGGACCACAGGTGACAAATTTCATAGTTCAGAGGCAACACTGGACAGGGATGAAGTTGGGAGTTGTAGGAACAGAGCTGGTGGTTAAGAATTAGGTGGTTGATGGGTCCAAGAGTTTGTGGTAAACAGAACCGGGTTGTCCAGTTTTCTGTTCTTAAATTTCTCAATTTGCTGAAAGATACAGGGCTGGACTGTTTGGGGAGTGATGTCAGCTGTATGGATGAATAAGATGTCCCTTGTTTGTGTCCCTCCTCTAAAACAACAGCTTGGCGCCCATCCACAGACAAAAGTGCCTTTGTGGGAGCCGTGGGGTCCAGCACCACACGTCGAGGGATCCGGGGAGAGCCTTGGCCGCCCATGCATCAGCTCGCAGGCCTATGAACCGTGCTCCCTGTTGTGGGCCCCGAATGGCCCTGGAACTGGCTGCAGTCCCTCTTGGCCATAGTCCAGGAGCTCCTGGAAAACACTGTCTTAGACGATCACTCTATGAACAAGGGAGCCTTTGTGGAAGCACACGTTTCCAATGGAGAAGTTCCAAAATACCATTGAAACAAACCAACAAATCTGAGTTTGGATGCATTGGAGTGGGTAAGAGGAACAGTTTGACTGTACCCTCATCACACCTCCCTCAAGGCGGCACGACTTAGAGCCAACAGAGATCTTCTCGGCCTGTGATTTTTCCCATGGGGGTGGAGGAGAGGGTGTGAGTGAGCCCCTAGCTTCCCCTGCTGTGGGGACACGGCCAGCAGCCTCATTTCTCTCTCCCCTCGTCCAGAGTAGTGACTCATGAGCTGCACGACTGGGGGCGGAAAGAGGCTGCGAGAGCAGAAAGATCTTAAATAAACTAACGTTGTACGTCCAGGAACTACAAAAAGAAGAACAGACTAAGCCCAAGGTTAGAAGAAGGAAGGAAATAATAAAGATCAGAGCAGACGTAAGTGAAACAGAGACCAGGAAAACAATAGAAAAGATCAGTGCAGCTAAGAGCTGGTGTTTTGACAAGATGAGTGATGGAGGTGTTACCTAACTATCGCTACTGTGGTAATGACTTCGCAATATACGAGTATGTGTATCAAATCAACACCTTATACACCTTAAACTTATGCAATGTTAAATGTTAATTCAATGGTGCTCACTGCTGTGGGTGCAAAAGAAGAACCTTAAAATGTAGTCCTTGGGCTGGCCGAGTGGCTCAGTTGGTTAAGAGCTCGCTCAAGAGTTTGAGCTGTGACCAACAGCGGTTTGAGTCCCAGCCCAAGCTGAGCTGCCAAAAGGTGGCAGGATGGCTCAGCTTAAAAAAAAAAAATGTAGTTCTTGCCCCTTGAGGAAGCTATTGTTTAGCTATGAGAAAAGAAACACACAGACACACACACACACACACACACACACACACACACAAGAATGGTGTAAGGTGAGACTGAGTTTAATTAAGAGCTAGAGGATGAGAGTAAAGGCCTGTGTGGAAAGAGGTTGGTCGGTGTGAGCTGAGAGCACGGAGGCCCTCGGGAGCCTCGAGGCCCAGGCTTGTTTGCAGCCAGCGACCCATGACACAGTTAGTTCTCTCTCAGGTCGGGAACCTGCGAGGTCTGCGCTCAGGCGAGTTTACAGGGATGAAGGGAAGGGAGCAGCAGCAGAGTGCTCAGAATGCAGCCCTCGTTCAACTTTCTCCTGAATACCTTGTGAGGAAATCTCATTGTCAGGGGACTGCTCCTGGCTCTTGTACCTGAGCCTTGGGAAAGCCCAGAGCACCCCAAGCCCTTGTGTTTCTAAAGAGTGGGGCGCAGAAGTGGCCCCTGCTGCAAGGCTGGCGTTTTGCCCCCCATGGGTGACATGGGTCAATTGGCCTTCCTGACGGGGAGACCTTCCCAGCTCCACGTGTGGCATGTTTTCCGTTCTGCTAGCTTACCTCTCGTGAGGTTTGCAAAGACGGGCCGCTCAACACGGAGGCCTGTGCAGGCACGTCACTCACTCTTAGTCCCAATGGGAGCCCCACGTGTCCCTGGGGCCTCTCCCCAAGTTCTGCACCTGGACCACTTGCCTTTGTATTAGGGAGCATGGCATTGCTGAGTTCCCCTGGGGCATGAAATAAGACAGTCTCGTCAATAACTGACTTTCCTGTCAGAAGAGAACTAGCTAATAACACCTATGATTTATCTGGACTGGCTCCATTAAGGACTGACAGAGTGATGATTTGATTCCAATAATGCTTTCTTCTTCCTCTGCTTTGACTATTTATCCAGCTGTGCCCCTGCTGACAGTGACTTTTAATCACTGACTTGAAACTCACTCCACGGGTATAAAACAGCGCATGTCACCTAACATTTCAGTGGAATTACCTTTGTCACCACAACATTTTGTGAAACTTTTAAAGTTTTTTTCTGAATTATTATCAGCGGGCTGAAAAGTGCAAACAACTTACAAGTTCACTTTTGACTTGCAGACTTACCCTTACATGTGTTTCAAAGGGACCCTGAAATTGGCTGCACCAGTATACTGATGTGTTTATTGGCTGATTCACTCTACACATGTTTATTGGGTACCCGCCTACTCTCTGTCACGCTCTGTTCAAGGTGTTAGGAATAGAGCAGTGACTAAATCAGAAACCTGCCCTCACTTAATGGAGGAAGACAGGCAAAACACAAAGTAGAGCAACTGGTGAGCATGAGAAGTACTAGCGAGGAAAAAAATGAATTGGGGCAGAGGATGTAGGCTGCTAGTTTTGGGGAGATAGGTAGGGAAAGCATTGTTGTTTTGAATATTATCTGGAAAGGCCTTGCTGAGCAAGTAACATTAAAGCAAAGGCTTGACGGATGGGAAGTGAGCTGTGTATAATGGGGTGAAGAATGTACCACCCAGAGGGACCCGTGGGTCCAGGGGCCCTGCCATAGGAAGTGTCTGGTGTGCTCCTATATGCCAGACAGTGTTCTAAAGGCTTTACATCCATTATTGCATTTAATCCTCCACGTTTCCCCAGTTCAGATAAAGAAACAGACACAGATTAAACAACTCGCCCAAGATTACTCGGCTGGAACGTGGGGGGACCCAGGCAACCTGGCTCCAGAGCCTGTGCTCAGCTGCTCTGCTCAGCTGCCTGGTGTGTAATCCTCTGCAGCTGGGAGGGCACTGCCGGTCGCATTGCACTGTGCTACTCCGCTCAGGAGAAAGCATGTTCCTGATGGTAATATTGGTATCAGTTGTGCTTGTCTTGAACTGCTGGTTTATTTCAGTCTAAGGAACACCACGGTCCCTGCTGATCGCTGATCATGATTTTACCTTGCCATCGAGTATTTAAAGGTCTACTCTGACTTCGTTGTCCTTCTTACTTCACGTTGTTATGTTTTGTCTGTCATTATAAACTACGTTATATCCTTTTAGATATAAGGAATGATGAACGAATAGAAATGCATTTTAAAAGAAGGCTCAGGGTACTTAGCAGTTCGGAACTGGGAAGCAGGCAGCCCTGGGTCTGGGAACAGCCACTCTGCCAGCTTGGCCTTCCAGCACGACTAGGACCCCCATTTCTCCCTTCTCCAGCCGCGGCCCTTCTCCTGTGGCTCATTCTCACGGCTCCCTCCGGAGCTGATGGAAGAGAAAACAAGCAAGCTTCTCCCTGAAACCCAGCTCTGGCTACTGCAGGCCACGTGGCAGGTAGGAGCAGTTCATACCGTGACCATCGCCTACCTGGGTTCCAAGTCCTCAGCATCTTTAACTGTACAATGAAGATGAAACGGAGTGCCTTCCCCCTGGAGTGGTGAGGAGTAAGTAGAACCGTGTTCACAGGTACAGTGCATGGCCCAGCTGGCTACATATAAACGTTACGGAAACTTCAGCTGTTATGATTTAGTTACTTTGCTTTCATTAGAACAAACAGAAAAACCACTGGGCTTGGTTGATAGCTGGCTCTCCATCTTATCCCGTCAGATGCCCTGTGGGGCCTCTCTGCGGTACTGATCCCTCACATCTTGGCTCCCCAAATGGATATGGCCTATTGGAAACAAAACAAAACAAATATGACTAGCGAATAAAACCACAAGCACTGCCAGGTTCCAAATTACTAGAAGCCTCAGTCATGCTAAAGGTAAGGCTTCGTAAAGATGCCACCACGGGAGAGAGGACGAGGAGGAGAGGAGCTGTGTAAATGCCTCTGCTTTGTAAGCTCGCCTCCCTCCCCCGATGCTCAAGGACAGTCTAGGCTTCTCACGAAATTGGCATTGACTTTTTAAAGATTGCTTCAAGTTCTGCAAGAAGAAACTGATCCTGCTAAAGAGGCTTAAGGAGTCCAATTAAGTATATTTTAATTAATTGTGTTAGAATAAAAGAAAGGCTTTTTCAGAGAGTGCACGTTTGATACTTTTTTTTTTGTCCAATGGGAATGTTGAACCCTGACCTTTGTGGAGTGTCATGGTGCTGTGGGAAGAGCATGTGCAATGGGCCCGGCTCTCGGCTGTGCAGCTGCAGGCTGTGGGAACTTGGGTCAAGGTCGCCGGGTCCTCATCTGTAGAATGGGAATAACACCTACTTCAAAAGCTGTTGAAAAGATTACGTGGCATGGCTGTGGGAAAGCGCCGAGCAGGTAACAGACTTTCAACATTAGTCTGATTTTTTTGAAGCTTTTTCTTTCACATTTTACTTTCTGCCACATATTTAGAACTGCTTAATTATTCAGGATTTTAACATTCAGTTTATGGATTATCAAAGCTCTTTGCTAAGAGCTCTATCTCCTGATGACTTTTAACATTGGTATGTAGCTGTCCATCAGCCTGTCAGTTATCAGAAATAGCAGAGGATTCAACATCCATATTGCTAAATAACCACTATTAACTTTTCATTTATTTCCTTTTTATATGCATAGTTAAAGAACTAATTATATGACTTTTTCCACCTAAAAGTGTATCACAAGTACTCTTCCTTATTGCTAACATTTAAATTACTTTCATAATGGAGACACTGCGATTTATATATTTATTTTCCTAATTTAGATAGTAAGGTTCTTCAAAGCTTCTCTGCAAGAAATGTTTTGGAATGTAAGCATTTGTGTACATTCCTGAGTAGTGCCTGGGGATAAATTTCTAGAAGTAAAATTATTGGGTTAATCTCAGGTATCTATTGCTGTGTAACATGTCCTCAAAACTTAAAATCCAGCCACTCAAAACAACAGCAATCATTCATTTCCTTACAATGTTGCAATTTGGGAATAATTTGTTTCTGCTCCATATGATGTTAGCTGGCTAGGATGATTTAAAGCTATTTGCTATTAAATTCACATGGTTTTCATAAGCCTGACAGCCACACATTGGTCTCAAAATAAGGATATATAATAAAATATTTTGAATCAATGTCAGTTTTACTCATCTAACATGTCAATAGAAACCCAGGAAGTAATATGATTTATTAATTACCTTCATTGTGGATGGACTCAACCAAAAAAGAGTTAGATAACTTGATTGGAATAGAAATGGAGAAACAAAATTGTATCATCATCCCTTAATTTTCTCTTTATCCTTTGGTTGTCTGTCAGGCAGGTTTGTTAACTTCCCTTTTTTTGACCCTCAGTTTTTTTAACTGTAAAATGGGGATAATAGCAGGTGTGCCATGAGGCTTACAGAAGATATTTATCAGGGGCCTGGCACAGGCAGGGCCTGGCATGGGGTGGGCACTATCATTATTTGCCTATTACGTTCTGCCTCATGAATCAAATAGACCTTACTGCCAGAATATCAGAGTACATTCTCTGAATGGCTTTCCAGGCCAGAATCTGGGTTGTGTGAATGCTGTTATTCAGCTCACTTCAGAGTCCATTACTCACGGGTCTGTGTTTCCTCCCAGTGCATTGCATTGTGGTGCAAATCAGGTGCCTTGTCGCAAATGGCACATCGCTGTTGTCAGGCCACAACTGGAGCAAATATCTGTGGGATCACATGACATGCTCCTTGAGAATGGCTCTCGGGGAGTTTCTCAGAGCAATCTGGTGTCCAATCTTACCCCTCTGAGAGTTCCATGCTGGTATTATGGCTAATAATACCTTCTACTTGTATGACACTTGACCGTTTTCACAGGTTTCATGTGTTTTGTCTCCTTTGATCTTCACAGCCATCCTGGGAGGCCTGCAGGTCAGGTAATATTATTTCCCTTTTATGCATAAGAAGGTCAAGGCTAGGGGTTTATGACTTGTCCAAAGTCACAAAGGTAGTAAGTGCCAAACCCAGTAACAGATGGCTCCTCCAGGCCCCACCCAGAATTTTCCTATTGGATTATATGCTGCCTAACTTTCCACCAAGGACAGTGCAGCAGGTGGTCCTAGCGTGAGGAGATGTATAGGATGCGTGTGTTTTTTCCTGTCTTCTATTAAATTGAATGGAAGAGCGTAATCGTCAATGTGGACTCTGTGTCATTGTCTCCATTTGGATCGTGGCTCCATTTTTTGTTGTGTGCCCTTGAGGAACTTATTTAACCTCTCTCTGCCTCAGTTTCTCCATGTGTACAATAAGAATAATGCTGGTACCTGACTCATAGGACTGTTGGGGGCTCAAATGAAGCCATCTGTGATAAGCACAATGCCTGGCACCCAAGTAAACACTAGTTAAAACGCCTGTGATCTGAGAAAGTGAAAGCTTACCTCCCTTTATAGGGTGTGCACTGCTTGCTTTTCACTGTGTCTTGGACTTCAGACATTGGTTTCAGGAGGGCTCTATTGTGAGAGAATGGTCTTCCACTGGAGAGGCAGCTATCCACAATGCACATATCATAGTTTATTAGATTATCCCTGAGGGGATGGAGCACAAGACAGGTGAGCGTTGATCGTTTCAGGGAAAAAAAAATCAGCCATTGACCATTGTTACCATCTTAATGTATTGTTTGCCTGTCTTATATAGCCTTTAAAAAATTGGAATTGAAGGAGACCAAAATATGCCATCCCCAAATATGCCTACTTTGGCATATTGATTATTTTGAATGAAAGTTACTTAAGAAACAGCCCGTGCAAGGACACGCTGACCTTTTTTTGTCCCCCCTGCTGAAAGCAAGAGATACATCTCCCATGTGAAAGGTACCCTCCCTGTCCCAGGAGGGTGGAAAGCATCCTTGTCACCAGAGAGGGAATTCAGGAAATTTAGGAGGCTGTATAAATAAATCTGGTTACTTCAATAATTTACTGCCCCAAGCCCAAACCCCTTTATACCTTGTCAATGCTTCACAAATTTATTGTTTGTTTGTCAGGCAGGCATAAAAGCTGCCTGCTTGGGGCACTTCTTTGAGTCTCATATTTTTTATGGGGGCTCCTGTATGTACGAAATTAAATTTTTCTCCCATTAATTGTATAAAGACTTTTGGGGTCTGGCTGTCTTCATTCATATTTACATTACTTTTCTACCTCGTTAGTAACCCTGAAAAATATGCTTTTATGGTTTCACTGGAATCCATATGTGGAGGTGGTATTATTTATTATCACGTATTATCCAGATATGGAGATGCTATTATTTATTTGGTATGTGGGACAGTTAGTTTTATTTTCCTACTATATACAGTAAACACACTTTTACAAAAATCTTTGAGATTTTCTCTGATTGTATTTTTAAAACAAATTCCTAGAAGTAGAACTGCTAAATCAAAGGGTATATACATTTTGAGAAATATTGCTGAACTGACCCCTAGAAAGTTGTATCAATTTACTACTGCCCCTGATGGTATAAGTAAATATCAGTGATCAAATCGTTCAAGGCCTTCCACATTTTCTTCTAACCAACTTTGCTTTCCAGCTTTTATTCTGAATGTATTCCTACATAAAGCTTCTACTTCAGATCTACCCTCGTTTTGTTCAGTATCTCTCAAACATTCTCCATGGGTACTATCTCTGGGCCTTTGCCATGCCTTTCTGGAAATGTTTTTCCCCTCTTCATCTCTGAATCATAGGTCCTTACTTTGAGTCCCAACCCATCTACAAAGCCTTTCCTGATTGTCCAGTTGAGTAGACTCCCCTCCCTCCTCTGAAGTCCCTCCGCCCTCTGTTGTCTGTGCATCTCATTTGTCTCTCATCACATGCTGCCTTCTCTTGGGAATTGTCTTTTTATGTATGCCTGTGTTGCTTTCTAAAAGACTCATGTAATACAAAATTATACTTGTAAACCCCCTGTATTACTCATAACACACACAAATGTAGCCTTGCATAAGTAACTATTATATATTGTGATACATATGATATATTAATAATATGTAGCATAAAACTCCAAGAAGAAATCATAATGAAAAGTGAAGTCACCTTTTGGGTAACTGTCCCGTCAGATCAAACACTCCCCACTATTCCATTCACCAATAAACACTAGGTTTCTCTGTCAGGCCTGTCCCAGACACCCATGTGGCTAAGACTCTAGCCTCCCTGGACCTAAACCTCCTTTGTACTATGCTTATCTAAATTAATATGATAGGGACTCTTTCCCACATAGCACTTAAGGAATAAATAGCTGGATCCAATTTTAAATCATAAAGTTCTGATAAGGATAATGTGATTAATGGCTAGAATCAGAAATCAAAGTCAATTTGACAAAAGATATATGTGTACTGCAACATAAACCTAAATATCAGCCTTAAAAAATATTTAACCTGAGTGATATAGGCAGTCTAGATACTGTTAGTGATCAGAAATGATAGCTCTTTGAAGAAATGCTGAGATTGAAAACATGTTAAATAAGTCACATTATATAAATAAGTAGCTACATAATGCAAACATCTGATACAAAGCTAAAAATTTTATAATTTCATGTTGCATTGAGATATGACAATTGTTGCTTCATCACAACTAGGTCATTAAATTATCTAATTAACTTTCCCGGCAATCTTAGAAGACAACATATATGAGAAGATAGTTAAAACTGACATCTATAATATTGGGTTGTCAGAAAAGTCACGACGTATTTTTCTATGTTTTTCATTGCAAAAATGCGTCATGACTTTTCAGACAACCCAATATTTTATACTTTATAAAGCACAGTTTACAGAATCTATCATCCTGCTGGAGTGGCATGACCACACTTTTGGATGGGCATTAATTGTACAAATGAGGAACTGGATACTTGAGGAGATTAAAAACTTGGTTAAAGCCATACAACCAGTAAGTGGGGACTTTAATTCTCACGCCAGGTCTGTCCGGCTGTCAACTAGTTCACTCTCAGCTATAACTTGCACTTCTGCTATGTATTAGGAGCAAGTTTCAGGTTCAGAAGCCTCACCCCTGCCTCAGGGCTTTGCACTCTCTGTTCTCTCCACCTGAACTGTTCATCTCGCAGACACCCACTCCCCTCACCCCCTCACCTCCTTCAGGTCTCTCCTCTGATGCCACTTTCTTTGCGAGTTCTTCCTTGTTTATTTAAAGTACCAGTTAG